>NC_137107.1:43266690-43685508 GCF_949357685.1 Gobio gobio
AAAATGCTGTCAATGCAACAGTGCATATTACGCCAAACAATCAGCTACTAGTTGGAATCAGCTGATAATCACCGCCTTGAATCAATACCTCTCAACTTGACGCTCACATAAATTTGGTCACACAGGGCTCAACACAGTGCGACCATACTCGCTTTTGTGACTATAAATAGACGTGTGCGAACTGAACAATGTATTTGGGAGCACCCGTTTTCTTAAATGTAACATCAATACCTTATAGTAGGTCAGGCTATTGTATAATAAGTGTATCAACGATTATGATATGCAATCTTATATTTATATATATTTTATGAAACAGAAAAAAATTCAAGGGCTATGATTTCATTGAATTAATGTGAGCGATCACGTCTCAAAATCTGAATGTGGCACCGTTGTGCGTTCTACTGGCTTGAACAATGCTTCAGAATGCTTCAGTTCAGAGCATTTCACAATCAATGAATAGCATACATTTATGCAAAGCGAATTCGTATCAACAATGACAACATATTACAATATAAATATAAAACGTTAAAGAAAACGGTGTATACAGTTGTAAGACTGTATTTTATCTCTCTCATATGAATTTGAATGAGCATCCTGCAATAATAAGGCATAAACATTTCAAAATAAGAGTCCACTCGGTTACAAAAATGTGTTTCTCCATTTGTCCGTTTTTCCTTTTTCTCCCACAGGAGCTGAGTTTCTCTGGCTAGTTTTCTCCACTGCCACAGCAGTGCTGTTCCCTCTGCTCTCACAGGAGCTGAGGTTCTCCGGCTAATTTTCTCCTACTACAGCAGTGCTGTTCCTTCTGCTCCCACAGGAGCTGAGTTTCTCCGGCTAATTTTCTCCTACTACAGCAGTGCTGTTCCCTCTGCTCCCACAGGAGCTCAGTTTCTCTGGCTAATTTTTTCCTACTACAGCAGTGCTGTTCTCTCGGCTCCCACAGGAGCTCAGTTATATGGATAATTTTCTCCACTGCCAAAGCAGTGATGTTCTTTCCCAGAAACCTCAATGCTACGTGACGGCCTGGAGATGTTTAAAGCATTTCACTTCTCTTATAAACATGCCGTTCCCCAATTTCTCTCCTTTCAATCACCTCATTTATTTTCTACCTTAATACATCAAAGGTTACTTGAGCTGCATCCAGTTTTCCACAATTGATGTACGCGATTCCTCCCCAAAGATAAACAACCTCTCTCTGATCAAAGGGATTCAAATATCCCAGCCCACCCGTCCCGACACCAGACAACCTATAACGCTGGTATCCTCAAAGGTATTGACACCCTCCGCTCAGACTACCAGCCCCTCAATACCGCCCAGCACTCAACGCCATGTTCTCCTAGCCGTTTCTGGTTTCCTTAGATGCTTGGGTTTCATCTACATTTTAAACCTCTCATCGCCAATCTAATCATATCAGTCAGAATCAAATTCTGCATTATTTTCCTGTTTAACACTGTGAAGCTGCTTTGAACCAATCGGCATCGTAAAAAGTGCTATAAATAAAGGCGAGGTGACTGACCAGTCAGTTCCGGCTTAATTTCAATGGAGAATTTCTCTCCTGGAACCCCAGTTTCAGATGAATCTAACAAACCTGTGACACGCTTTTGGTTCCAGAAACACCTCAAATCAGTTCTCTAACCATCAGGGGTTCCAGCAAAGAACTTTTCAAGCCACTCCTTCTGTATTGGGGCAGCAACCTCAGCAGCTCAAAAAGGCCTCTCCCAACAGCAGATCCAAGCTCTCGGGAGATGGTCTGCCGACGCTTTCCAAAGCTATATCAGGTCCAATCGGTTCCACATCAAAAAAGCCCACCAAACCCTTATAGACTAGTACACAGTGAGAATCTCCTAATCAAAAACACTTAATATTTTTATGGAAAAAAAACGCAGTACGAGAGAGTGGAAGTTCCACGCAGTACGAAAGAGTGGAAAGTTTCCACGCAGTGTGAAAGAGTGGAAAGTTTCCACGTAATACGAAGAGTTTATGTTTCCACGCAGAGTGGAAGGTTCCACGCAGCAAGGAAATGTTTTAATAAAGCTTTTAATATTGTTGTCTCTCCCATGTTTCTCTTTTCCCGTCTTCTCTTGCAGGCAATCCCCCGACACAATGCGCCACAACCGCTCTCAGGGGCCTCCCGGTCAAGCAACCAGGCCCCTTCTCGAATGCCAGCCCGCCAAGCTCAGCACTTCTTGGGGGTATTTAGCCAGGCGGCCTATGCTTTAGCATTTTGGGGGGTACTCTGGGTTCGGGCCAAATTCCGAGCTCGAAGCCCTCCCCCCGGACAGCACGCCAAATACGCATTTAAATTACTCTCCATAAATTATATGTAAGTGTGAACTCGTGAAGTCATAATGGCAAAATCATAAACCAATATATAAATTTCACCATGACGACAATTCAGATTTTGACGCCTTGGGAGTGCGAATGGGTTGAGCATTGTTATACATGAAGCTCGGTGTCACTCTTAGCACTGTCATAGCTCTGCACTCTCAAAAAAAAAGAGTACAAAATTGTACCTTTTTAAGGTGCAAGTGGCTGTCACTGGGGTGGTACCCTTAAGGGTACAGTTTTGTACCTCTAAGTCAAGGGTAGGCAACTTCAGTCCTAGAGAGCTGATGTCCTGCAGAGTTTAGCTCCAACCCTATTAAGCCACTATAGTATAAAACGCATGGCTCCCAGCATGCACTGCAGAATTAAGTCACCATTGTTGAGATTCATATGCTGATTCTAACCCCCCCCCCCCCCCCCAGAATGTGTTTAAAAATCAGAATAAAAAAACAAAAGAATATAAAAAAACAAAAGAATATAAAGTATTGTTGGTGAATATTATTTATAAAAAATTTAGTCTGTGATGAGTTTAGTCAAACATTTTTGTTTATGGCTTCTTTTGGTTTGAACAGATTGTGTTTTGTTAACACTATAACAAAAACCACAAACTCACATAAAAAGTCCAGAGTCAAACTGCCCAACTAAAGGAAACACTGAACACAACACAACATTTTCAATAAAACATCAACATCTAAACCTCTGTTAATTCTCAATAAGAGCTTCTATAGATGTCTTTCAGGGTTGGAGCCAAACTCTGCAGGACAGCGGCTCACTAGGACTGAACTTGTCTACCCCTGCTCTAAGTAGAGGAAGACAATGGTATAATTGTACCCTAAGGACCAATTGTGTACCTCTAAAGGTACAGTTATATGTTTTGTTCCCAAACGAACAAAACTGTACCTCCACTGTACTTTTTTTTGTGTGGCACTCTGGGTGCATCTCTTAGTGCAGCTCTTACACTGTGTCTATACCGGACGCAAGCGGCGCGATGCAACAAAAGACAATAGAACCCCTTACAATCAGTGACGTTGTTTAATGACAGTTTATCAGGAAGACAATGAAATAATAAAACAAATAGATATTTTATAAAATAGGGATTTAAGCTTGCATAACTTGTCAGTTAATGACAAAGTGAAATTAAGTAAATACATCAATCTTTCTATTTGTAAAGATTGTAGGTCTTCTTAAGCCAACCTGTTAACAATTAATAAGGAAGGATAGTATTGGTCAGATTTTCAGTGATTTTGAATGAACTATCTCTTTAACCACTTATACTCTGCAGCATATTTTGAATTTTTTAGAGGATTTGGCATATCTGAATTTAAAAGAGTGCCCTTCCCACATACATTGGAGTAAATAGATAAAAATGGTCTCATTTTACAGAAAACACTCTGAATTTTAACACAGTGGTGGAATATTGCATATATTATATTGTATAAATTCACAATTTTATGATAAACACATATAAAAAGTCAATTTTTTGATACTGTTTTTAATTAATATTTTATATATATAATAAAAAATTGACCTTTTTTTTCTATGTCCCTTTAGAAATTTTCTTGTGATTCCACTAGGTGGCAGTAAACAGGGGGGAAAAGATTTTTCTTGATATCACCTTCTAAAAAAAAGTTATTGAGATTTATCTGAAAGGAGTCACTGGTGTCTCCAAGTCTGCTTTTACGGTGTACATTTTTTATTTCTGAAACAATAGAGCATACCTGAATTTAAAAGAGCGTCCTACCCACATACATTGGAGTAAATGGATAAAAATGGTCTCATTTTACAGGACACACTCTATATTTTAACACAGTCGTGGAATATTGCATATATATTTATTGTATTTATTCAAAATTTTATGATAAACAAGGATAACAAGTCAGATTTTGATTCATTTTAAAAAAAGAGTTTTTATTTGAGAGTCTGTAATTTAGGACCCGTTTGGTGTATTTCCCTGCGGAAGGTTTCTTTTGAATCATCTAGGTGGCAGTGAATAGAGAAAAAAAGAATTATCTTTCTATCACCTTCTTAACAAAAGTTATTGAGATTTAACTGAAAGGAGTCACTAGCGTCTCCAAGTCTACTTTTACAGTCTCCATTTTTGATTGTTAAAAGAATTGGGCATACCTGAATTTAAAAGAGCGTCCTACCCACATACATTGGAGTAAATGGATAAAAATGGTCTCATTTTACAGAAAACACTCTAAATTTTAACCCAGTGGTGGATAATGTCATATATTTTATTGTATTTATTCACAATTCTATGATAAACAAGGATAAAAAGTCAGATATTGATTAATTTAAAAAAAAAGTTATTATTTGAGAGTCTGTAATTTAGGACCCGTTTGGTGTATTTCCCTGCGGAAGGTTTCTTTTGAATCATCGAGGTGGCAGCGAATAGAGAAAAAAAGAATTATCTTTCTATCATCTTCTTAACAAAAGTTATTTAGCTTTAATTGAAGAAAGGCAATGTCTTCTCTGAAGTCTCCACGTTTACTCCATAAACCCAAATTATTCAAAGTGCAAAAACAGGCTTATTACCTGTAAAATACTATTTTTACCATGTTACATTTGACAAGAGAATAAACACTTTATCACCTAACTTAACCCATGTCATGTAATATATTAACAAAATAATGAAAAGTAGCAGAAAGTAGCAGTTCTTGTATTTTATTATACATAAAGAAACTCCAAGAAAATAAATTAAATGTTTTAGAGAAAAATTAGCAAAAAACAGTGCAAAAACACAATATACACATCTAAGATATAAAATAACTATATACAGCACATAGTAACTATAAAAAGTCAACAAGTTACTATAGAAGAAAAAGAAAAAAGCAGAACATGTAGTTTTTGTTTTTTGCAAACGTTGAAATATTGCAATAGTTGACGGAACTGCACATTATCCAGACGAGTGTCCATCAGTGTGCCATTTTCTAAAACAGTTTCTAGATGGCACCAAGCACAATGGTACATTGCACTTTGTACACTACAATGGAGTCTTTACTTTGAGGCCTGAAAGTTTAGGCTGCCACTCTTCCTCACGGTCCAGACTGCAAAACAAAACAAATTTATAAATCCACATTGCTATTTAGAAATGCATGCTGATATTACATGCACAAAAATAATTCACATATGCACATAACAGATACAAGAATATAATTTTCATATCCACATAAGATACACAAATAAATGTGCATTCAAATATGAATGCAACAGAAACATGTAGAATGCATTTTATGCATAGATTACAAAAAAAGTAAATAAAAAAAGCTGCACATATGCATGCCATAGTTCAAATAAGCTTGGGAGCATTTGCTTTTGACATACACACATGCATCAATGCAAGTGATGAACAAACGCGTGCAAAACTAAAAATATGCATATCTGAATCATCGCGTGCATGCATGGGTTATAATATTTCTCGATGTCTGTTGCATGCATATTTTGTATTGTTGCATGCATTTGTTCATGAAATACACATATACAACGTTTATAAGTTCGAAACGTGTACTTACTCAAATCGCCGTTATTCCCATCACTGATCTCGACGCGTACTGCCGTGCGCCTTTCAGGTGTTTCAGCCTCGCGCCTGTTTGGCTTTCTTCTCGAGGGATGAAAGCCAATTGTATTATAACGGCTTGAACCACGTTGCTGAGGCAACGTGTGGTTTACGAGTCCGTGTAAATACAATAAAACAGTATCGTCTGATGATTATGGCTGCATTTAATTCTGAGGATTTAAATGAAAAATGATCTGACTTTGAGGAGTTAGATATTCAGCCTATCATTCAGACCATGTTTCACCGGTTGGGTATTTATGGCTGCATTTAATTCTGAGGAATTAAATTAAAATATTATCTGACTTTGAGGAGTTAGATATATTTTTTATTAAGCCTATCATTCAGACCGGGTTGCACGGGTTGGGTGATTATGATGGCATTTAATTCTGAGGAATTAAGTGTCATGTTATCTGATTTTGATAAGTTAGATACTTTTAATCGGTCTGTCACCCAAGCGTGTTTGACTTGTCTGGATATTCATCTAAGATGGGAGCAAATCATGAATGGGCAGTTCCTGAGGGGGCTGTTTCCATGCATGGTGAGGCTGCTCTTCCTCTGAGCCCTCTGGAAGTTGATGTCGTTCTCGCCGCCTTGTGGCCTGCAAGACACATCAGTTTCAGGCAATTGCTAATCGCAGTGTCCGCCCTAGTTTTGTGGCCCTGTCGAGCTGCTCCCTTAGATGAGGCCCCTGCTGGCCAGCCCCATCTCCCGGTTAGGAGCGATCGAGGTCGCCTCCCCTGTGGAGCTTTTGGGAATCAATGCTGTGCTCCCGCCGTCTTGTATGCTTCGGGCCACATCGTTTCTCCGCGCGCTGCACCAGCCGCCTTTAGCAAGACCTGCGGCAGTCCAGCAAACGCTTACGCACACTGAAAATCTTCCTTGATTTCGCCCTGCCGGTTAGCTGCTTCAGGGGGTCGGGGAGGAGGCTCGGTTGACACCCAGGCCGCAGTTCAATTCCCCTCCCCCGAAGTTCAATGGGGTGGTCTGGACTGTGGTCGGCCCAGAGCAGGTGCGGGTTATGGAACAGGAAGTACACTCCCTGTTGGTTAAGGAGGCTTTTGAACGTATTCCTCCGCTAGACAGGGAGTCCGGGTTCTACAGCCGGTACTTCATAGTTCCTAAGAAGGATGGCGAGTTGCGTCCAACTTTAGATCGGAGGTACTTGGATCGGTCTCTGAGGAGATTCAGATTCAAGATCCTTAAATTTCCTTTGTCGTGATTCAGATCCAGTCTGAGGACTGGCCTGTCACGGTAGATCTAAAGAGGACGCATACTTCCATGTATCCATCCTTCTGTGTCACAGGGAGTTCCTGAGGTTCGCTTTCGGGGGCGAAGCGTATGATTATCGGGTTCCTCCATACGGCCTGGCTTTTTTCCCTCGTGAGTAGCAGCAGTTCGGCATTGAGATGTCGTCATTGGCTTCTCTCAGTGCTTGGGGTTGAGACTTTACACGCAGTAGTTTGTTGACGCCTTCTCAGAGAACCATGTTCCTGGGAGCCGTATGGGATTCTCTACGTTGTGGACACAATTGTCCCCCGCACGTATCGAGTCCATACGGGCGATGGTCTCCAAAATGAAGCTAGGCCGCAGCATCACTGTGTAGCGGTTTAGGACTGCTGGGACTTATGGCAGCTGTGTCCAACAGAATATCTCTTGGCCTGCTGCGCATGAGACCCCTATAGTGGTGCTTGGGAACCAAGGGGCTTTCCTTGAGGGGAAAATCCATTCTTTATGACCAGGGTAACGCGCAGTGGCCTTCGTTCCCTCATCGTATGGGAAAAAAACTTGGTTTCTGCCCCAGGGGCGGTTGCTGGGAGCATCATGTTGCCGGAAGACCGTTTCAACAGATGCCTCCCTCACTGGTTGGGGCGCTGTCATGGAAGGCCGCTTTGCAGAGGTCTGTGGGAGACCCGGCATTCCTCCTGGCACATCAACTGCCTGGAAATGCTGGCGGTCTACAAAGCTCTGAGGAGCTTTTTTCCGGACCTCCGCGGCCACCATGTCCTGATACGGAAGTGAACCAAGGGGCTTTCCTTCAGGGGAAATCCAATCTGTATGATCAGGGTAACGCGCAGTGGCCTTCGTTCCCTCATCATATGGAAGAAACCTTGGTTTCAGCCTCAGGGGCCGGTGCTGGGAGCATCATGTTGTCAGATGACCGTTTCAACAGATGCCTCCCTCAACGGTTGGGGCGCGGTCATGGAAGGCTGCTTTGCAGAGGTCTGTGGGAGACCCGGCATTCCTCCTGGCACATCAACTGCCTGGAAATGCTGGTGGTCTACAAAGCTCTGAGGAGCTTTTTCCCAGACCTCCGCGGCCACCATGTCCTGATACGATCCGACTATATGGCCGTAGTATCGTATCTGAATCATCAGGGGGGCCTGAAGTCGCGCCCTCTATGCAGACTGGCACACCAGGTCCTCCTGTGATCCCAGGGGAAATTGTCGTCCCTCAGGGCGATGTACATCCCCGGGGACCAAAACCAGGGGGTAGACATCCGGTCGAGGCAGGGGCTGTGGTCCGGGGAGTGGCGATTCCACCCCGAGGTGGTGGAGGCCATGTGCGAGAGGTTTGGCCCGGTGTAAGTGGATCTCTTCGCGTCTCGAGAGACGTCCCACTGCCCACTGTGGTTCTCCCTCAGCCATCCGGCCCCGCTGGGGCTGGAATGCCATGGCTCAGACGTGGCCGAGGCTGCGTCTGTATGCCTTTCCCCCGATCACTCTGCTCCTGGGAGTTCTGGAGCGGGTCCGCCGGGAGGGTGTCAGCCTTCTCCTAGTAGCACCCTGGTGGCCGACCTGAGTATGGTTCTCCGACATCATCGACCTGCTCCCATGGTCCCATCTCAGGCTGGGGGCGCAATATTTTACCCCCGGCCAGAGGTGTGGAATCTCTGGGTCTGACCCCTGAGGGGGCCCGGTACCTAGGAGAGGGCCTGTCAGCAAGTGTCGTGGAGACCTTACTTAGCTCCAGGGCTCCTTCCACCAGGAGGTTGTACAGCCTGAAGTGGAATGTATTTTCCACTTGGGGTAGAGAACGGGAGGTGGACCCAGTTAACTGCCCTGTGGCTTCAGTGCTGGAGTGCCTCAAGACTGTTTCTCCACTGGTCTTTCCCCGTCCACACTTAAGGTGTATGTGGCTGCCATTGGGGCTTTCCACTCACCTGGAGGCACCATCTGGTTGTACGATTCCTCCGTGGGGCTCGGAGGATGAGGCCTGCGGCTCGTTCCAGAGTCCCAACCTGGTACCTGGCGGTGGTGCTCGAAGGGTTGGCCGACACCCCCTTTGAGCCGCTGGAGTCGGCTGAGGCGAGAATCCTAACATTCAAGATGGGCTTTCTCCTTGCCATCACTTCTCTGAGGAGAGTGGGGGACCTCCAGGCCTTGGCTATCACGCCAACCTGCTTGGAGTTTACCCCGGGCAGAGTTAAGGCCATCTTGCATCCCAGTCCGGGCTATGTGCCCAAGGTGCCATCTAATGTGACATGGTCAGTGGTTCTTCAGGCCTTCCATCCTCCACCTCACGTGACGGCGGAAGAAGGCAGACTTCACCTCCTCTGCCCCATGCGGGCATTGAGGATTTATTTGGAGAAGTCTGCAGAGTGGAGAAGATTGTTTTGGTTCACCCAAGAAGGGGCTGCCTGCTTCAAAACAGACAATCAATAACTGGATTGTCCAGGCTATAGCCACGGCTTATCAGGTGCGCAATCTGCCTTCACCGATATCCGTGAGGGCTCATTCCACCAGGAGCATGGCCTCCTCGGTGGCCCTCCTTTCTGGAGCCTCTATGCAAGAGATCTGCGAGGCGGCTGGGTGGGCCACTCCGCACACCTTCATTAGGTATTACAGTCTGCATCTCCCTGTGACGCCTGGCACTAGAGTGCTCGCCCCCTATATGTGCCTGGTCTCAGCTTCACACTAGGTAGGGTATGATTGGTGTGGCATAGTGGGTACTCGTTCCCCAAAGTGTCGTCACGATGATGCAGATCGAGTTCCCTCGAAGGAGAAAGTTTCGGGTTATGACTATAACCCTTGTTCCCCGAGAAGGGGACAAGACACTGCGTCTCGTGTCCACACCAATCAGACAGAGCGCTCGCTTCATCGCAGAACGCTATCTCTGTTGCGTTCAGACGTCCCTTTGTATCTTCCAGGTATGCCGTCACATACTACGTCATGACGCAACACCAATCAGGATTGGGTTGATTCCATTCATTCTTCAGACGCTTTACGCTAGGGGCGTTCCCCAAAGTGTCATCATGATGACGCAGTATCTCGTTCCCTTCTCGGGGAACAAGGGTTATTGTCATAACCTGAGACGTTTTGAGACTGAGGACATTATTTAGCTAATTTCTCTGACAACATACAGTTTTAAGTCTGGATATTCGTTTGAAATATGAGACATTTTTATGAAAATATTCTTACACTTCTTTTTATATTAGATATTGTCCCAAAACACATTCATATGCAAATTAGATAGTGTATAGATGCATTGCATAGAATCGGAATTACATTTATGGCCATGTTTATGCACACATTGCATAAAGTAAAATTGTATATCAAATTATTTTGTTATCTTTCATAACATTAAGCATCATCTTTATACAAAGTTTGGATTTTAAAAGAGCTTGAAGCATAAAAATTGATTGGTAAATGGTAAAGAATCCCATTGTTTTGTCTATTCATGTCTTTTAATTTTCTCAATAAATAGTGCTGGTGTCCTCTACAGAGGATATAGCATATAACATAGGAATTAATACATTTTTTTAATATCCATTAGTTTTTTTATGCTCCAAACAATGCAATGACCTAAAAAATATTGCATTAAATAATGCATTAAAGCAATGTAAAGGCAGATTAATAGATTGATAGACAAACATTTGTAGCAAAATATTTTACAATTGATTTAGAAGTGATGACTTGTAAATAAATAATCATGCATTTTTCACTGTACTCTGCTATGGTGGAGCTGTTGCTTAGCCTGCACTTTACTAGAGCACCCTCAGTCATTTCAGAAGCATCCTCAGTGATTTGATTCTGGAACCGGGCCTGCACTGTGCTAAGCCTATGTGTGAACTATATAAATCTACTGCTGTTATTGGGTTTTGCTCAATGCTATGTGGAAGAAGCAAGATAATTTAACAATTATATCACCGCCTGGTGAACCTATGATAACTCAAATTTAAACAATTATTACTTTGTGTTGTTGACCAGATAAAATTACACAGAAAAGAAAACGGACATGAGATCATTTTTCAGTGTACAAAAATGCCACAAATATTCTTACAAGTAGGCCTACAATTTTGGCTGTAGGCTATTATTTGTGTCCCTTTCAAAAATCGCCATCCAAACCGCTAAAGGAGACTTTGCGGTTGAATGGCAGAGCGTGCGCAGCAGTGGGTCAGGCTGGTGCTGCCCTGCACATGATGGCGGTGTTGCAGGCGTACAAGGCGGATCTACTGTGGGATCTCGACCAGGGGGCGGGGCTGTCGCTGAGCTGCACCGCACCACAGATCTGGCTCTCCCGGAGAAGAAGGCCTTTCTCCTCGATTTAAGACATGCATACCGCTGAGATCTGCGTCCACACCCAGGCAGGCGGGGCCTGGTCCTTCACGGCCCGAGGGCCGTAGGCAGGACCAGAGGGCTAGCGTCTCCTCTCGTGAGCCTCCTCCGTGGAGGAGTAAGGCTCAGAGGAGACGGGATTCCCGCCGGAAGAGGGATTTGAGGGAGGTGATCCAGGACAAACACGGTCTGCGTTGGTGATGGATCACCTCCCTTGAGGGCGGTTTATATCTCAGCCCTCTCCTTCTTCCATTTTAATCTTCCATTTTATCCCCCATTTTAAATGATTACATCAGGCCTGAGGTGGGCCTATGATGAGTGGAACTATGTTCTGATGGCCCACTGTGGCTTGGTTAGTGAGAGCGCCGCTTTCAGGCTTGCAAGGGCGATAGACACCGCGGTCATTTGAGAACTGTGTGGGGAGTCTTTGCTCTGCACGCTGCAGGTGAGATGAGTTGGTCTATTTATGTGTGGATAACACTAAAAGTATGTATTTCTTACAGACCTCACCAGAGAATCGATTTGTTTTGCCGAATAAACAATATTCATAAACCTCTGTATATTATAAAAGGAGGATCTAGTTTTAATGAATCCAGTTTGATCCATGTGAATTAAACTAGGCAAGACCTGCTTTAAACATAAAGCAATCATTTTACTGAAATTTTATAATCAGAATTAAGCAGTGAGATTGGTCTGTATGAGGTAAATAGATTAGGGTATTTGCCGGGTTTCAGCAAAACTGTAATTAAAGCCTGATTCAAAGTCTTTGGTAATTCTTTTTTATGAATTGTCTCTGTGTACATCGAGAGCATCGGATCGATTCATTCGGAGAAAAAAAAACTTTTATAATAATCTAAGAAACCGTCCAAACCAGGTGTTTTACCTCCATCTAATGCTGAAACAGCAAATTGAATCTCTTCTTTCGAGATTTCTTTCATTGTCACATAAGACTAGGATATCCGATTTGCATTAAAAACGTTGGATTTCATCAACTCCTTTAGACGTCTACAGCGATTGATAAAAATCTAAGAATTCATGGTTTATTAATTTAGGGTGATTAACAATTTTATTGTTCGACGAATATAATGTAGTCATAGTTTTACTAATTTCTTCTTTTCTTATTTGCCACGCTAACACTTTTCCAATCTTATCCCCATGTTCATAATAATTCTGTCCTGATCTGAGAAGTGCATCTTTGGATGTCAAAATATTGTATTCCAATGTGTGGCAGAACGGAAAAATCCGGATGCCACTTCTTTACTTTCTCTTTCATTGCACGAACGGTAAAAGGGAGGTGTGCATATCAATTAAGGAGGGAAGTGAATATAAGGGTGGAGCGCACACACCGGAGGGGGAAGAGACGTCACAAGTGAACACAGTTGAGTTGAGAGTGGTGGGAGAGAAGTCGAGTCCGGTACCGTGGGGAGTGTGGCTCGTGTTCCTGTCGGCCTGACGTTTCCAGATCTGCTACACGAGCTTGTGAACTGGCGCAAAGTTACCTTCACGTCTAAGCATCGCTAATCCATCCAAATGGGGACGCTGGTCGTAACCAGGATCATCGTTGAGTCCACTACGGTCCCTAGACACTCTTCAATAGCCCTGTGATCAGCTGCACTTGGGTCAGTGACGAAAATCCTTTCATTTCCCCAAACAATCGAGCACTGACGCGCTCTCTCTCCGACACACCCACACGCACACGCCCACACATACACGCACACATACACAAACATATACAGATTGAGTCTATTGTTGGTTTATTTGTATTTTTTTGTTGTGGTGATTCTATTACCCTTCTACGTAACTACTTATTCATTAGTGGGTTTTTTTATGGACAAATTTGGGTTTAAAACGGACATGTGAATACTATTGCATGTGAATGAACTGTGACGTCTAAATGCAAACCACTAACCAAGAGAATAAATAGTGGGGTCTGAAATTGTTCATCTGGTCTTTGTTTTGTTTTGTTTGTTCCTTATGAGTTATATATATTTTGTTGTTGTTGTTTTTTTTGTTTATGACTGTATTGTTCATATTTATCAAACTAAGTTTAATGGTTTTTCTTATTTGTGGTGGGTGTTTTATGTAAACCCATTTGAGTAAAAACTTGGAAAAACAAAAGACTGAATATTTTGAGTTTATTGAATGTAACGGGTGGTTATTTAAAACTATCCTGTGTTTTTTGGTGGCAGGCCTATACCTGCCTGGCGCCCAAACAAGTTTGATTAAAAAACCAAAAACAATTTATTGAACACTGAGGGGTGAATTGTTGTTTTGGGGGTCACCACCGTTACAGAGTGGCGCCCGAACAGGGACTTGAACTGTGAAACTTGAATTGAAAATCATGAATTCTGAATGTGAAACATGAACTATGAACCTTGAACTGAATCAAGATTTAAACTTGGTCTGAAAAAAAAAAAAAAAAGTTTTTTCTTTTAAATACAAATAATACAACACTGAGATTGTGTTTGAACTGAAATACTGCTCTTTGTTGGGATTTATGTCTTTTGATTTCATTGTTTAAATTAAAAAAAAAAAAAAAACCCTGTTTATTGTGATTTTGGGATTTTTGTCATTTAATTTTCATTTGTGGGGAAATTGTATATGACACACGTCCCCAAATGCCTGAAGTATATTTTGACTGAACTGTGAGGAGTTATCCTTGTTATATCAAGTTAAATTACTGAAGTTTTTTTCTCTTTTTGGTGAAACAATTGTGTGAGCAAATTGGCAAGTGTGTAACTTCTGAAGAAATTACATAAGGGTTATTTCAAAAAAGTTGTTGGAACTGTTTATTTAACCTTGTAGTTTATTATTTTGCCCCTTTTGAACATTGTAGTTTGTTATTTTGCCCCGGTTTGTTATTTTGCCCCAGTTTATTTTCCCCTAAAAAAAAAAAAAAAAAACAGACCCAGTTACCCATTTACTGATTTTTTTATTTTACACACAGTTCACACTTCCATCAACATGACTTCCACACCTTCCCCATCTCCATCCATTTGTGTGGATATTGATGTCCCTGAAGTGGAAACTCCCATGTGAACAGCAACAGCCCCCATCACCCCTTTCCCTTACACCCCTATTATACCCCAAACTGACCCCACCGGAACCAGTGTGCGGTTTGCCACTTCCCCCTTGACTGTTAGCACTCCAGTACAAACCCTCACTTTGGAACCTCCCAGCGCAGACCATATGCAGCTTTGCTCATCACCTGAATCTTCTCCACCATCTTCTGTGGGACAACAGGATTTGCAGGATTTGCCTCGTGAACTTCCCACACCTGGCAGAGGGATACAACACCTTACCCAACAGGTAAAAGGAGATTTGGACTTCTTAAAGGGGTCTAGCCAAAAACAGGGGAGTGCAATTATTCAACTTACCCAGGAGGTAAAGGACAAGGCTGCTCAACATACAACAGATCTTTCCAATGTGGTAACTAAGATGGCGGACAACCAGCAACAGTTACTCGAGTGCATCTCTAAAAACAAACAACATGTGGAAAGCGAGATGGATCAGTGGACCAAAGCTACCAAACTTATGATTGCTGATGAACTGACAAATGTGAAGACTGCCCTTGTATCTGAGGTACGTTTCTTGGTTGAACAGCTTCAGGTAGAAATTCAAAAGGATCTGAAAGTCATGCGCAAGAACCTGCAGACTAGTCAAGATGAACTCTACCAAGAACTTCATCAATGTAAAAAGGAAGTGGCAGAGCTTAGCACTAACACTCAAAAATTCCAATCAGACCTGACAAAACAATTTGAAACTGAAAGAAAAGAGATGACGGATCAACCAAAAGAGGTATCCTTATCCATACCAGTTTCCCTTTCCTCACCACCCAGCCCAGAAGTGCACACCACCACATCTTCCATTGCTACGGCAGCAAAAAGTGATCATCTTCGACTAACATTCCCCACATTTGGAAGGCCATCCGATGATGCAGACCCTTTAAGTTATTTAACTAGATGTCAGGATTTTTTGGCATTACACCCTTTGTCGGATGTGGATCTTCTGGCTACTTTTCGCACCGTCTTAGACGGGACTGCACGTGACTGGTGGGAAGTTGCTCGCTCTTCCATTTTCTCCTGGACTGAATTCGAAGCAGCTTTCCTCTCCGCTTTCCTGTCAGAGGACTATGAAGATGAGTTGGCAGAGCGAGTCAGGACTAGGACTCAAGGAGAACGAGAACCTATCAGAGATTTTGCCTTCTCCTACCGAGCATTGTGCAAAAGATGGAAGAGCACATTAACAGAATGTGAAATTGTAAAAATGATTTTAAAAAATATCAAACCTCACCTCGCCAGTCAACTCCGCAGTCGTGTGTCTACAGTGGAAGAATTGGTGAAGTTGGGTCATCAATTTGAAAAGGACTTCGAGCAGCAACTCAGGTATGATGGAGGCATACACCCTAAACAACCGTCTATGGCACCACGACCTCCTGTTAATCGCTCTGTGGACAAGTCCCAAGTTCAGTGCTGGCGGTGTAAAGGACACCATTCCCCAGGGAACTGTCCTCATTTTACATCTCTTTCAAGTCAGCCATCCCAGCAGCCTCAACCCTCTCACAACAAACAACCTCCTCAAAATCCAAAACAGGGTGGGTTACCCTCCAACAACACTGTCTCAGCCACAACTGCATCGCCTATCACGTCCAGTCTGAAAACGAACCAGGTTATTGACCACAAACAGGTCACAGTACCCCAACAGCTAGTAGTCCCTATCACCATTGGGCCCTGGAAAGGTAAAGCTATTGTGGACACTGGAGCTAGCTATACTCTTATACATGAGAGTTTATGGAAGGATCTTAACCCTCAAGAGAGTCTCCATCCCTGGACCTTAGGGCCTCTATACCTAGCAAACGGCGAGGCTGAAGTTCCACTTGGGTGGATAAATGTGCAGATTACCCTTCATGACACAAATACTTCTATGCGAGTTGTAGTCCTTACGTCCACATCCCTGACTTATGTAGCAGTGTTGGGATTAGATTTCATTTTCCTGAGTGGCCTCCAACTTAATGTCGCAGACAGGAAGTACTCATTCAAATGTGCTCGGGAGGAGGAATACTACTTCCAACTGGGACAAGCGAGTGTACATACAAGTAGAGTTCCATGCCAAAGAAAGCCAAGGAAATACAAGGGGTACCAACAGAATCTTTCCTTACTAAGTGCTGTTCCTCCGTCACAACCTCTACGGGCATCTCGAGATGTAGACACTACCACCACAGAGGATCAAGTTTTAATTGCAAATGCAGTGAGAGAAGCAACTTTACCTCACAATGATGAAGTTCAGCTACGCCACCTGTTGGAGTCCCATCAAACAGTGTGTACCCGCCGACCCGGACGTACGACAGTTCTTCAGCACTGCCTGTACACTCGTCATCCGGTACCCATTAAACAACGGCCCTATCGGCTCACACCTGCCAAGCAAGCCATAGTAAAGGAACAGATGGAAGACATGTTGAAAGCTGGCATCATAGAACCCTCTTATTCAGCATGGGCCTCACCAGTTGTCTTGGTCCCCAAGAAAGACGGAAGTCTCAGGTTCTGTGTTGACTATAGAAAGGTCAATGCCCTCACCGAGAGTGATGCATATCCAATTCCTAATATCACGGAGATCCTGGAGTCGCTTTCTGGTGCAGCCATTTTTTCAACTCTTGACCTTAACAGAGGATATTGGCAGGTACCCATGGAACCTGAGAGCAAGCCGAAGACCGCCTTCATCACATCGGGGGGGCTGTACCATTTCAATGTGATGCCTTTTGGTCTGAAAAATGCCCCAGCAACCTTTCAAAGGCTGATGGAGATAGTCCTAAGAGAATTGCTTGGAACCATGTGTTTCGTCTATATTGACGATATCATCGTTTACTCCCCATCTATGACCCAGCATTTCCTTCACATCCAGACCATCCTCCAACGGTTGCAATCAGCTGGGTTGACATTAAACCTAAAAAAATGCAAGTTTTGTCTTCAGGAGATCAACTTCCTTGGTCACGTAGTGAACAGACAGGGGATTACTGCTGACCCAAGCAAGGTGGAAGCAATCCGCACCTATCCAGTTCCACGTAATCTTAAAGAAGTCCAGCGCTTCCTAGGGTTGGCTGGATGGTACCATCGATTTGTGCCAGAGTTCTCTAGGATTGCTGAGCCTCTCAACACCCTAAAAAAGAAAGGACAATCATTTCAGTGGACATCAAAATGCCAACAAGCTTTTGAGTATCTAAAAGCATGCCTTACCTCACCACCTATCCTTGGACACCCTAATCTCCAACTCCCCTTTACAGTGTACACTGATGCAAGCGACACCGGCTTGGGTGCTGTGTTAACTCAGCGGAAAGAACAAGGTGGTGAGGAAGTGATCGCTTACGCCAGTAGGACTCTAAATAAAGCTGAGACAAACTATGCTACCACCGAAAAGGAATGTCTTGCAGTGGTATGGGCTCTGGACAAATGGCAGCATTACCTAGAACCTCGACTGTTCACAGTAATTACCGACCATTCCTCGTTGCAATGGGTGATGAGTTCCACAAAAACAACCAGTCGACTCATCAGATGGGCTCTTCGGCTACAAAGATATGACTTTGTGATGGAGTACAGGAAAGGGAAGTTGAATGTAGCACCTGATGCTCTTTCACGAATGAACTACCGACCTGGGTGTAGTGTGTACACCAATCAGAAAGAGGAGTCAGAGTTTCCTATCATCCCTGAAAGCATCTGGGAAGAACAACATCAGGATCCTGAAATTGGAAAAATATTTCAGGCATTAGCAAAGAATGAACTCACTGAGAAGGAACAATATGCAGTATTGGAAGACAAATTGTATCACACCACTCACCTGAGCGATGGCCGAGTCCATTACCGTGTTGTCATTCCCAGCAGCCTTGTACCCAACATTCTCCAGTACTACCATTCCAATCCCATGAGTGGACATCTTGGAATTTTCAAGACGTATAAAAGAGTACAAGGCGTTGCCTACTGGTCTGGCATGTGGAGGGATGTCAAAAAACATGTTAAGAGGTGTGTAAAGTGTCAAACTCTCAAGAGTGATAAAAAAATGGCAGGAAAACTTCAACCAATCACTACATCACGACCCAATGAAATGCTGGGAGTAGATATAATGGGCCCACTGCCAAAAAGCACCAAACAACAGGAGTACTTACTCGTCTTTGTTGACTATTTTTCTCGATGGGTCGAGCTATTTCCTATGCGGCAAGCCACTGCTAAGACGATTGCGGAAATCTGGCGAAGAGAAGTGCTGACTCGTTGGGGTGTGCCTGATTACATCCTGTCTGACAGAGGAACCCAATTTGTCTCTGCAGTATTCACGGAATTGTGTGCGAAGTGGAATGTCACACACAAATTAACCACTGCTTACCATCCGCAAACGAATATGACCGAAAGAGTCAACCGTACTCTGAAGTGTATGATAGCTTCCTTCATAGAAGAGAATCACAAAGGTTGGGACCTCTACCTTCCCGAGTTTCGTTTTGCACTCAATACTGCAGTTCAGGAAACAATTGGAATGACGCCTGCTGAGCTCCATCTGGGCAGAAAACTTCAGAGTCCGGTGGACAAGTTGTTGCATGGACACAACCTTTCACCCTCTGGTCCTTCATATGATGTTGTTCATCAGTTGTCCCAGCTACAGAGAAAGGCAGCAGAAAACTGCAAAAGAGCTCAAACGAGACAGTTGAGAAATCCCTCAATCTAGTTCACAACGTAATTTTAGTGCTAAGCTGGCACCAAAATGGAAGGGACCATATCGGATAATTACAACTATCAAGTTGCGCTGGAAACCACAGGAGAAGACGTGCGCACGGTGCATGTATGCAATATGAAACCTTGTTTCCCTACTGCAAAAGAAATTGAAGAACGTACTCTGGAGAACCTTCAGGAACTCTTCCATGAGACCTCAGATGAGGATGAAGATTTCCTGGGATTTTAAAATTCACAACTATGCGTTGTCTTCTCAAGGAGGGGAGAGTGTGGCAGAACGGAAAAATCCAGATGCCACTTCTTTACTTTCACTTTCATTGCACGAAAGGTAAAAGGGAGGTGTGCATATCAATTAAGGAGGGAAGTGAATATAAGGGTGGAGCGCACACACCGGAGGGGGAAGAGACGTCACAAGTGAACACAGTTGAGTTGAGAGTGGTGGGAGAGAAGTCGAGTCCGGTACCGTGGGGAGTGTGGCTCGTGTTCCTGTCGGCCTGACGTTTCCAGATCTGCTACACGAGCTTGTGAACTGGCGCAAAGTTACCTTCACGTCTAAGCATCGCTAATCCATCCAAATAGGGACGCTGGTCATAACCAGGATCATCGTTGAGTCCACTACGGTCCCTAGACACTCTTCAATAGCCCTGTGATCAGCTGCACTTGGGTCAGTGACGAAAATCCTTTCATTTCCCCAAACAATCGAGCACTGACGCGCTCTCTCTCCGACACACCCACACGCACACGCACACGCCCACACATACACGCACACATACACAAACATATACAGATTGAGTCTATTGTTGGTTTATTTGTATTTTTTTGTTGTGGTGATTCTATTACCCTTCTACGTAACTACTTATTCATTAGTGGGTTTTTTTATGGACAAATTTGGGTTTAAAACGGACATGTGAATACTATTGCATGTGAATGAACTGTGACGTCTAAATGCAAACCACTAACCAAGAGAATAAATAACAAATGTGACACACATATGTATGGCACACTCTGAGGACACCTAAAAAAGTGGTGGAGATTGGACAAGACGTGGTGCAATAACAGCCAAAATACTTTTAAAAAATGTATTAAAATTATTCCATAGTAAGTTGGCTGTAAATTGTCTTTTTTTCATCTATGATCTAAGTGTATTTATTTATTTGGATCCCCATTAGCCAATACCTAGGCAGTGGCTACTCTTCCTGAGGTCCCAACAAGTAAACAAGTAAACAATACATTAATCCACAACAATAAAAATTCAATGAAACATACAAACCCAAAATTAATTTCAAATATCAAAATCAACTATTTACTATTGTACCATTAAATATTCCTTTAAAGATTTTTTACAACGTATTTTATTTTAAATTTTACTGCAAATATGTAATATGCAATAGTAAATCATTCCATATTTCCATTTTTCTATATGTTACAGTACGTTGTTTTACAGTAGTTTTCGAAACAAAAAGTAAAAAACAATCTTTTGATGTATGCCTGGTGTTGAAATTATGACTAGTACTATATAAAAGTTGACCTTACAGGACATTAGGAGCTCTAGACAAATTATTTCTCATAAAACAAAGCAGAGAGACAATCTTTAATTATCTTTAACCACTTCAGCTCTGCAGCATTTTTACCATTTTTGGTAACACTTTATTTTGATGGTCCCTTTTGAACATTCTGTTGACTACAAGTAACTTTGCAACTACATGTCAACTAGCTCTCATTAGAGTATTAGTAGACTGTCTACTAAATATCTGCCAACTCTTTATTGTGATGGTCCTCCAACAGACATTCTACTGACTATAAGTAACTTTGCAACTACATGTCAACTTATTCTAACCCTAACCCTACCAGTCTACTAATACTCTACTAAACCGCTAATGAGAGTTAGTAGACATGTTGATGCAACATTACTTATAGTCAACAGAATATGTTAAAGGGACCATCAAAATAAAGTGAAACCCAATTTTTTTTTGAGAATTAGGCATATCTGAATTATAGGCATATTAGGCATATCTATTTCCCTTCAGAAAGTTTCTGTTTATTCCACTATGTGTCAGTAAACAGGGGGAACAATAATTTTCTTGATATCTCTGTCCAAACTATCTAATAACTTCTACTCATCTGCATTGCTTTTCCATAGCCGCTGGGAAATCGGGAAATCGTGTAACGGGAGATCTCTGACCTTATTATATTTCACTATGTAACATAAATGCAAAAGTGATTGGGATATCAAGAAAGCTGAGGATCTAATTCTTTCAAACGATACCATATATGTCTAGTTTTGTGCTGCACAACTTATAGATTTTTTTAAATTATGATGATGATGCAATATTGGACCCACTGGTGGGTCGGTGGGGGTGGGGTGCAGAGCTGAAGTTAATCTGAAATAGTTCTAAATTCTAATAGTATATCTGGCTTTGGTGAGGGACATTTCAGATATTACTCTGATTTATGGATCACAAAAATGCTTTTGGTTTTTGTCAAGTTTACAACCAACTTATTCTGTACCTACTTTGACCAATTGTAATTCCTCATCCAAAGCAGTAGACAACTGCTTAATTGATGTTGCAGTTAAATATAATGTTATTTCATCTGCATACATGTCTGTCCGTGCACACTTTAAAACAATAGGAAGTTTATTGGTAAAATAGAAAATAGTAATGGTCCCGAACAACTTCCTTGAGGACCACATTGCAACTCTTTCACATCTGAAAAACTTCCAATATAAAATATAAACCAATGTACAGTATGAAAGTAATTGTAAAATAAAATCTAACAATACTGTTCCTAATTTATTTTCTTCAATCTGTGCTAAGCAATCATCTGTCATCTGTGTTAATGCTGTTCCTGTTGAGTTTCCCTCTCAATGTGCATGCTGAAAATTATTAAAGACTTACATTTACTCATAAACTATTGTTTCCAATACTTTGCTAAGAACCATTAGCAAACTAATTGATCATATTTACGTTCACTTATTTTAATGTCACATAAAACATTCTTTTATTTTTCTATTTATTTTTGTTACTTAAATTCTTAATTTGCAATTGACCTCCCAATCCTCCTTGCTCCCAGTTCTGTTGGCTGCACCCTTTGAATCTCTTATATTTTATAAGTTAATTTTGGTTTTCTAAGTGGTTACATGCTTGCTAAATAAAACATAATATCTTTTTATGCATATGTGCTTAAAGGCCTTAAACTGCTTGAACCCCGATAAATGCTGCTTGCAGCTTTAATTCTTTATAAAGTTCAATGCTTCTGAGTTGTTTAATAAATGGTTACTAAATCACCAATTCAGCAATTCCGGAGAGTGTTGCATTGATATAAGTAGAGGGGCATGATCTGACAATATTCTTGGTAGATAGTCACATTCAATCTTAAAATATATATCTTAAAATAATATATCTACCGGATTTGTCTGTATCCACAGATTCCATTTGAAAGGGTATATTTTTGTCAATATGTATAACCACCCCTCTGGATTGCGATGTAAAGGAAGAAAAGAAAACCTGTACAGTCCACTAGTTTTTAAGGTTTTGATGTTCATAGTCAGTCAAATGTGTTTCTTGTAGCAAAGTAATTCCAATATTATGTTTTTTAAGGTATAGAATTACTTTTTTTCTTTTAAGTCTTTGATTTAACTCATTGACATTCCAAGTAACATACTTACAGTTCAGCTTACTTGACATTAACTATGGATTAATCTGTATACTTGCATAGGGGCATCTTAATAAATGATCTCTAAGCAACCAAAAAAATTAATAACTAAAACATGTGTTCTGTCTACTACCCCCCACCACTCCCACCACTTCCCCAAACGAAGTGTGATTCTTAGAAACCCCATGACTGATTTTACAACATGCAGTCAAAATTGACTTCCTCTTCCTTAATTAACCAACCTAACCCAAGGATTGTCAAACCCGTCAAATGTTTGACAGTTTATGTTCTTTTCAAGCCAACATGTGATTTATTTTGAACATAGTCAGCTTCAGCAAGCACTCTGTGTGAAACTGTCTCTGTCTATTTACTGTTGTTTGTCCACAAGCATATATATAGACAGGAGCTACATCGTGTTGAGACGCGTTGAGTTATAATCCTGGATTTATTCTCCTCAAGCTGTTCATTTAGAGCAACTGATTGTAAGCAGGGGCGTAGTTTATGTGGGGGGTGGGGGGGAGGTAACCCCCCAATATTCAAATCCTTCAGTTACAACCCCCCCAATATTTCAACATGAAAATCACAGTAGATCAAATGAAAAATATGTAGAATTAATTTATTGGTAACGCCCAACCAATGAGTCGCACTTTCACCAAAACAACACGTGTGGTGTTTGAATGGGAGAGCACACGGGTAACGTTAGCACCAAAAATGAAGAGAAGCGCTGCACAGCGGACTATATTTAATAATCGCTGCTGCCTACTGCGGTTTCAATGCTTAATTTCTTTCTTTTTATAATCTCTACTATGTTAGAATTTTATGAATGATGATTATACACAAATTTCATAATGTTATGAGGTGTATAATCTCTTAACATGTTTTATAACAGATTCGAGGTAAATATAGCAGCAGGGTAGAAAAGTAAGCAGAGGGAGAGGAAGAGCAGGTGATCAGGTAAAGAAGATGCCATAGATAGATAGATAGATAGATAGATAGATAGATAGATAGATAGATAGATAGATAGATAGATAGATAGATAGATAGATAGATAGATAGATAGATAGATAGATAGATAGATAGATAGATAGATAGATAGATAGATAGATAGATAGATAGAGAGATAGATAGATAAAAAATATCCAATAACAATACACAGAAAAAAATTAACAAGCAGCATACCAACGTTCAACCCCTCCCAATGTTCAAACCAAATCTACGCCCTTGGCTACGACTCTTGTCACGGTTCATGAATTCACTGTTTTCTTCATGTCTCGTGTATTTGTTGTTTAGTGTGTGTGGGTGTGTGTGAGTGGAAATTTCCGCTCATTTGGATCGTCAGCTGAATTCAATTTCCCGCACCAGCTGTTGCCAATTCACTCACCTATAAATACTCATCTCACTCTCCTCGCTTTGTCAGATCGTTGTTTGGTGTCCTCAGTGTGTGTTCGCTGTGTTCCTATCTGCAGTCGTGTTCATTCCCAGTTCCTGTTCGGTGTCTTCGTGGATTGTCTCGTCTGGACGTTCACCTGCACTGGATTCTAGTGATGGGCAGACCGAGGCTTCGTGAAGCACTGAAGCAGTTGAAGCAAATGTGTCATATTGTTTCGAAGCTTCGAATCAATCTGACACCCGTCTCTACGGCGCCATCTAGTGGTCATTTCCATGTGTTGATCTGAAATACCTTGACAATGATCCATGTAAAAAAAATTGTTTTTAACATCTGTCTGACAACTACATGATCTTGGTTTTGTAACCTGTAGCCTCGTCATTGTAAAGAACTATATATATTTTGTTTGTTATACAAAATGAACATTAATAAAATAAATAAAGCCACAATGTGTCACATTTGTCGCAAAACATTTTTATTCAAAAATATGAATTGCTCTGCTGTTGAAGGACTCAGCTGACTTCTTTTTTTACATATAATTTCTCCAGCCTTTGAAAAAATCCTCTCACAAGGGACACTTGTTGCTGGCATGCACAAATATTTTTGGATGATGTAAATACATGGATGATGTATTGTTGCAGAAGGCTAGCTGCCTATCACAATACACACATCTCACTTTATTTGGTGCTTCCAAATGGAAATACTCCCACACCACAGATGTACGGCATCTCTTACGTGCAGCCTCCATTTTTATATATTCTATTAATATATCTATCTATATATCACCTATGAATCTATATCTATATAATTCTATATATCTAACTTATGCTGTGCTATCTATCTGTCACTATCTAACTTAGCCTATATGAATGTGTCACTATATCTATCCTAACTATATGTCACTGTCTATACCTATCAGTCAATACAATAGCCTATATCTAACTTAAATCTAGCCTAAATATAACTAACCAAAGCGCACTATAAATCTCACTGCTATCACAAAATCACTCTCCTCTCACAAAAACCCACAAGGTGAAGATGGATTTACTTCACTTTTAAACTGTGGTGAGTTAGGTTTATACAGATGTGTGACTGTGTGGTTTGTTCCCGCCCCCTTTAATCAACGCAGTTTCGGCAGGCGCCACCTGATGAAACACTTCGAAGCTTCATTTAGCCATAGTCACGTGACATGGGTGTTTCGAATCACAGTTCGGAGCAGTGTTTCGAAACATCTGCGCTTCGGGATCTCGGCAAAGCCCCGAAACGTCTGTTTCGCGTCTGCCATCCCTACTGGATTCCCGAAATTTACAAAAATAATCCAGCTGATATTGTTGGAATTCTGCCAAAGCGCGCACAGCGCTTGTTAAAAGCACAGTTTGTTAACTGCGTAAATGCATCAGTACTGCACATAATATATATATGATCTGCAAATAATATATGATCAACAATGTGATTTTATATGACAAAAAAAAAACAGACATTATAGTTCAAACTTATTTTTGTTTCATGCATTTTAATTTGAAAACAAAAAATTAATTGTAAAACTGGAATTTATTTTTTAAACATGGTTGGCATAACGTGGGCCGTTGATGGGCCGCAGGTTGAAAACCACTAGTCTAACCCAAAGATAATCTTGTTATATGATGTATCATGAGCTCTTTCTAGATACATAATATTAAGCATCAACATGATGCTGAAAAATGCAATTAAAGGGATGGGTTCACCCCAAAATTAAAATGGTGTCATCATTTACTCACCCATAAGTTGTTTTGAACCTGTATGATTTTTTTTTTCCTGTTGAACACAAAATATTATATTTTGAAGAATGTCAGTACTGTTGATGGCATTGTAAGATACAAATTTAAGAATATGTTTAAAGTGCACTGTATTTAGGATTTAAGGTAAAGACAATGACCCCTGAGTGATTGGATTAGCATCTATGCATTTGAATGGCACTGTTATACTGATTGGATTAGAACTAGCGATTGGTCATTGCTTTGTCTCCTCCTCTACTGTGTGTAATCTCAACACCTTTAAGGACTGCCCACTGAATGCCTATAAAATACCATGAACAGCTGCTCCCTTAGTAGACTTGACGACCACCGCTACAGACAGTACGTGTTCTCAATAAAGAATCCTGCTGAAGACAGAATTCAAGTCTCCTGGTCTCTTCTTCGAGGAACAAAATAGTTTCTAACAGTATCCATTGACTACCATAGTATTTTATTTCTTACTATGAAAGTCAATGGCTATCATCACCAGTCTGGTAACTGACATTCTTCAAAAAATGGTCATGAGTTTCTCTCATCTAAACTTGTTTATGGACAGACAAGTTAACAACATCACTCTGTACATCCATCTATTCTAAGCTTCATTGCAGACCTTCCCCCCTGTCATCGTGGCATCTGTCCCCTGCCCTGCTGTTTGAACTCTCACGCCTTGTCACTTCCTTGTCTTGCCCTGTCTCGAGTCTTGTCAATAAATTGTCTTTTTGTTCACTCTGCATCTGGTTCCTCCGTTTCAGAAGTCCTGACATTGTGCTTATTTGTATTGAAAGTGAACTTCTTGTGTACTTCAAATATTACATAAATTAAAAAAGTGCACTTGCAGATAATATTAAAAATTAAAGGCCACTTAAGTGTACTTCAAGAGACTCCACTTTCATGACTATATCTAAACCCTCTACATTTTTTTTGTAATATCTAATTTTTTACTTAAACAAAGTACACATTCATGACTATTTATAAACTTATGAATATTGTGCACTTTTTAAAAATGCACTTTGTAATGTCTACTTACATTTACTTAAACATATTTTAAAAAATGTATGATTTTATGTTTTAAATAACTACCTACTAAAATAACCTATTTTTATGTATTGACATACTAGGGCACATGGAAAATAATTAATTTTAAGTTTAAATTGTCCAAAATTGCATTTGTTAATGTATTTTAAATGTTTTGTCTATAATGTATAATATGTGCATTAATGTATTTTTATTCTAAACTTCAATACACTTGCTTATACAGTATACTCCAGTGCAACTGATTGTTGACATTTTGTATCACTAGCTCCTGCTCTATGAACTCTACAAGTGTCAGTTTTCTACATAATACACTGCATGAAAAGTGGGATTTTCGACCCCGTAAACGCCTGTAGACTCCCGGAAATCTCCCTAATTTTCGGCAGTTTTCGACAATTTAGAGTAGGGGTGTAACGATTCATCTACTACATCGATGTATCGATTTATTTTCCTACGATCTAACTACATCGATCTGTGCTCGGCAAGTTGGCCTTCCGGACGACATATATCGATCTAACATCGTTTTAAAAGGTAATCAATCGATTGTATCGATCATAGGAAATAACGCATTGGATTTAAGCACGTCAGACTTTAAATGGATGTTTTTTCTTAGCACTTTTAATGATAAAGGCGTTAAACCTTACTCGATTCAGTCTGCCTATCTGTGACATCATCGCAACGCACCAGCAGCAGCGCTAAGAAAACAAAACATAGCGAACATGGCGTATGGCAGAGGAGAAGCCAACGAGCGAGAAATTATCAAGCCACCAGGAGAAAGAGCTAAGTTAGTAACGTGTTACCTGTACTTTCAACCCTTGCTAAATGTTACCTGTGCATTCCAGACACCAGTGTGCCAGCAGAGTGAGTTTTTAGTACTGCTGGCGACATAGTGAACGCACAGAGAAGTGTTCTGCGGTCAGATCATGTTGATATTTTTGAAAAAGAAATCTGTAGAGTCATTGAAGAGTAGTTGGTTACATTTTATCTTTTGTTAAATATTGTTTGTTTATTAAACTGAGAGTTTTAGCAGGTTCAGCCAGTTTATTCAAACTGAAGAAATGTTGGTTGCACTTTATTTTTGATATTAATATTGTATTTGTATTATTTTAATGTTGAAAAACAACAGCAAAAGTAACAGGTACACCTACTATTAATTAAACCTGAAGAGAAGTTAGTTGCACTTTATTTTTGATATTAATATTGTAACATTAATATGTTGGATAACAAAAGCAGAAGTAGCAGGTTCACCTACTGTTGAAATTTTGGTTGCACTTACTGTGCTTTTATTGAAAATGTATTGAATATTGAAAATGAGAGCAGAAAAGGTTAACTTCCTGTTAATTCAACCTAAACTGTTGGTTGCACTTTATTCAAATAAAATTTGAATGCATTTGCCATTAATTGTTGTTTACTTGTTTGTTTATATCCATAATATATGGATATGGATACCTGATTCCCTTACAAGAAACAACAGGAATCTAGGAAACTTCACCTGCATTGAGCAGTATCCAGATATTTATTTCAGTCACACAATTTTTGGCTAAAAAGTTACTGAATCGATTTCAAGTCACTGAATCGTTTCGGATCGTATCGTTCTAAATGAACCAAAATCGTCCTTGAATCGTATCGACAACCTCAAATCGTGATACGAATCGAATCGTTGTTAAAACGAATCGTTACACCCCTAATTTAGAGGCAGCGAACGTCGCGTTCGTCTGTGCCACAAATTGTCGTAAACGAACCATGACGTAGGTGGAGAGCCCCCCCGCTGAGAGACCGATGGTGCGACGCCTCTAATTTGCATATGAATAGCAGCGAAACCAGAGAGTCAACGGCCAGACTTGAATTTACTCACTCAGTATTGGCTGAAGCCACTACATTTAAACAAGAAAAATCCCTCGTGATTGGTTGGCAGATCACTGCAAACCAATCATTATTGGTCACCCTGGCTCATTATAAATGTAAACCCCAATAATGATAATAAATATATAATTTATGTTGTAATAATTTATGTTTTATAGTAATGTTATTGTGCTATGAACTACACTATTCATACCATCAAGGAATATATGGGAAAATTTGCCCGGACCGTGCCGTTTATTCAAAGAAAGAGCTTTATTGTCAAACACACAAATATGTACAGTGCAGCAGTAATGTCTCTTATGTTGTCCTCCAAAAACGTCAAAAAGAAGCGCCCAAAACATTCGGGAAACACAGGCGTATATGGCGGTGGCCGCACAATCCATCCAGACACCCCGTCAACAATGCCGTCTTCCTCATCAGACATGAGTTCAATGGTCGCGCACTTCCAGTCCATCTCATCCTCACCCAGCACACTCTCGCTTCCAGCATCTGTAATACAATCCATAAAGACAATAAGCAACCTGAAAAATACTCACATTGACAAAAAACGGATCTAATATAATAAATCTTACCCTTTTTCTTTTTGATCGACTCCGAGCTAAACTTAGCAGTTTCCGCCTACTATGTAAGTTCAGGTTGTTTGTATCTGAAGCTCCGGCGTGTCGATTCATAATACGTCTTACAGGCAGCTGGAAAACAATTACATGAGACTGGTATTAATAAAAACAGTCACGGTGAAATTAAACAAGGAATGAGAAAAACAGAAGTTATACTTACACACAATGTCGTCGTGATCAGCGGTTAAATCTGGACTCGCGGAAATCGCTCCAAGCAGATAAGAGCTCGCGGCTTCGTTATGAGGCGAGGATAGTCTGTGTAAACAAAATGTGCAGTTTTAAGCTTGGATCTATTAACGCATCCATTTCCTTATACAGCTGAATAAAAGCATATTCTTTAAATCGTAACGTTACATTACCCATACTCTGGTTAATAGCGCCTGCAGTTTGCCTCAGAGTTATGAAGACGAAGACAGCCTCCTGAAAATGAGTCCAAAAAGTTGGTTGCGTCCATGCAGAGATTGAGTTGAAGACGGCGTCCTGTCATTGTTGATCACGAAAAAGGAAAGCAGCAAAAAACATAGGAAATGTAAAAAAAAAAATTAAAAAAAAGTTTAAAGCTCGTCTTCTACGCGTCATGGCCATGACCTCGACCTCGCACGTCATTGGACTAGGGCTCTACTATGAAACGCGCCCGGGGCCAAATCTCTTTATACGAAATGCGTGACTTATGACCGTATCAACACGCCCTGTTTTCCACGTCAACGCAGCAATTTTTTACGTGTTTCTTTTGTATGTGTAGACACGCACATTCTGGTCGTGTAACAGGCATACACACACAGTAGACGCACGGTTTTAGCATGTTAAGAAGACACATTTGAACGCGTTTCTTAACGCGCACATTCTGTACATGTCGAAGTGTAATATATATATTTTTTTAAAGCAGAGATTACCTTTAGATGTAGTCTAGGCTACATACATATTAATATAAGAAATTAATTAATTGCTTAACTGACTACTGTGCTAGAGTAAAGTAGCCTAATGTTGCAATGTATATTAAGTAAATGCTTAATATTATACAATTATTATAATTTATCTATATGGGTTATTGTTTGTTTTTTAAAGTTAGGCTATGTATAATTTCTAAAAGTATATATAGGCTAATTTACACAGCACATATTTATAACTGAAAACACACACAACTTTATTCACTTTCACATATAATGTTTTTGTAATTTGGTGTTTAGTTTGTTGTATAGTTTGTTTATACTGTTCTGTCTCTGTTTTGTTTCCAGGAACATCTGATGAGTGCTATAATAAAATGACTTCATTATATTTAAAATATGTTTTGATATTCATTTTATTTATATTATTAATATTTTATTTACCCATAAACGTGTCTTTAGGAAGCCATAAGTTATAGATTTCACTTAGAAATCAAAACTAAGGTTTGAGAAAGAAAGAATATGCATACAACAAAATATATTGTTTCATAGCAGCTTCAGTAACAAGTTCAAAACAAATTCTGCTGTAAACCGGCTCTAACAAGCCAATATAGTGTCAATATTCAGCTCAAGTGACTTCAGTGTTGATTCAGTTCAGTTGATTTCAGTTCAACTGTAAATTCTTCAGTTGTGCATATTTGTGTGTAGTTAGATATATGCAAAAACAACATTTTTGGAAGAGTTAAAATAGTTTTGCACAAAGTGTTGCTTTTGCAAGTGATGTCTGATGTTTTGCATTTTGTGTGTTTTGTGTGTAGAGTTACAAGAAATGGAGCCATATTTTCAGAAATTGTGTGTAAGCAATTAGATAAAACTGTAAATGAATCCAGTTTATTTTAGTTCAGGACTCGTAGTCCAGGTGTTAGTAATCTGTGCTTAATCTTTGTTCCAGGCAACAATTTTTTAACTCACGATTAACTAGATTAAGGCCTACTCTTGGCATAATTTAAACCCTGTCCAGGAAACCACCTCTTGAAAATCTGCATTGATAATTCATAAAATGTGGTGTGAGCTCAATTTAAATGACAATTACAGAAAAACACAATCTGACTTAACTATTAACACACAAACTTGTACTTTTCACATTTATGATTAATAGCCATTTAGAAATCATTCACAGTGCAGGGTGGAAAAATTAATTTTGGTATGTAAACTGTATGCTTTACTTGATTTATTTGTGTGCTTTGGTTCATTGTCTTGTTGCATCACATAACCTCTCTAAAGGTTGAAGACATGAACTGCTGTCCTGTATTTTTTTTTTTTTTTACATAACATTGGTTATTGCTAATGACATACAGAGTAATTAATCTACACTGTGAGCCCGGACAAGTTGAATCTACTTAAAAAATTGGAGCAAACTGGTTGCCCTAAAAATTAAGTAATGTGAACTAAAACGAATACATTTAACTTAAATTTAAGTTAACATTTTAACTTAAACTTTAAACTTGTTTTAGTTAAAAAATTCAGAACCTAGATAAAACTCCCCCTGCTGCTACTCTGATTTGCATTTGTGTAGCTCACAGCATGTTCATTTACATGATAAAGCCTCCCCTAGAATTAAGGGGAGGGGGGGTCATGGGGGGACAACTGCCAAGCAAGGCCCACGTCAATTTCCGACAATTTACGGCAGTTTTCGGTGTTGCCTGCAAATTGCCGTGCACAGTCGTAAACCTGAAGTTCCACGGCAATCTACAGTGTCACATACTGACGAAAATCCCACTTCTCATGCAGTGATATATTCGACAGTGTCATTTATGAGAGGAGTACAGACTATCTGCTGCCACCTGCTGATAAATGATGCTAAATATGGGTTTAAACTTTATTTCAATCTGCAGTCCGTAACTTTTTGCACTCTAGCGGTTAATAAACAGAACTGCATGTCGTGCGGAAGAACATTGTAGCCGTAGCTACTTCTCTCTGGTTATGTCCATGGCGAGTCACGCAGGGACTGTGCTCCTCCGCAGCGGTTCCCACCAGTCCGGTCTGAAATAGTCCCAATATAAACACTTATAAGTGAACCATAATGATTCAGGGTAAGACAAAAACACGGTTTGGAAAATGGATTCATGTTGTACATTCCCATTATATAATTTTTGTAAATCTTGAACACAAAAAAAGTTACGGACAGCAGCTTTAAATGACTGACACATTTTGACAACACTTCAAACTGAAAAGGAAGTTGCAAGTACATGTTCCCATATAAGTCAAGTCAAGTCAACTTTATTTATATAGCGCTTTTTACAATGCAGATTGTTTCAAAGCAGCTTCACTGTGTTAAACAGGAAAATAATGCAACAGAATTTGATTCGGCTGTCCAGCCACTCTGGAGAAAACGGTGATGTCATCTAGCTCATTTCAATTATCATACAGTGGCAATGTAGGCAGATCAGTAATGTAGTTGATATAGTTAATTTAGTTTAATAATTAGATTTATTTGGATATTTTAGTTGAAAATTTAGTGTCCCCAACTGAGCAAGCTGAAATATATAATCTCTCGTGTAATTGCCCAGTCATGTCTCAGTCGCGGAAAGACGTCAGTAAAAAAACTTTGTGTGAAAGTTACATTTACCTCAGGAAAGTCGTTAAGTAGCGTGTCCGTTTTCCGGGGACAGGCCCGGTTTTTGGTGTTCTGTCCCCGACTGGAGCTGTCCCTGGGAAATGTCCCCGTTTTACAGCTCGTTCAAAACAACCCGCATATACATTGCAAAAAATGCCCAACTTACAGCAGCTGCTGGTAGGAGCAATCATGTAGTGGTTATTTTTACCAGCAGATGGTGCTGTGTGATACGCTGACTCTACTTGGTCGCGCGCGCCGCTACTGCTTCATTAAGAACGTAACCGAGAGCAGAGCGCCATTATCATCAAATATCAAAAGAAACATCGTTATCGCTTTCAAGGTAGTAACATAATAACTATTCATGTTAAATTAAAGCAATACTGTTTGTATGTGCTTTATAACGGAGCCTCAGGGTGGGGGATTGTTTTGTCACAACGTAGTGATTACCACACATCTGAAACATAAATATAAAACACCCTAAAGAATTACACTCGCAACAAATACATGTTGCACACAGTCCATAAACCAAATTATGTCATCATAAACCATGAGTAAACACACAAAAATGTTGTAAAACTCGCGAGCATGACAAGCCGCTAAGCAAGTATATGACAAGACATACCATTGAGGCGTCCTGCTGTAGTCGTCGTTGCTGCTTCTCCTGTTCAATTTCAGCCTCTAGATCTGATTCTTGATCATACATGCAGAGATGTCACAATAGGGCAGGCAAGACAGGCACTTGCCTGGGGCCCCGCATTTTGAGGGGGCCCCCGAGGGCTGATCATTTAAACAATCAGAAATGGTAATATAAACATGCAGTGACATCTCTGCATTCCCCTTAGTAGGGCCTCTCTCTCTTGTTATGCTGGTAATGCTTTCGCCACATCGCATCGGCCGCCTTCAAACTGTATAAAATGCATGATTTGATTAGTTAAGCATGAAGAGAACTTATCCGTCTGGCTTGGCCGCTCGCTCTAATGTTAACCTAGATAAAATATGCGTTATTATTTGGCACCTATCCAAGTGTTTGTGTGGAATGTGAAAGCTCAAGTATAGCACGCTTACATGACATGAAGGCGCCAGCGCAGTCACTGGCATTTAAAAAAAAAAAACTTAAAATACTCCATCATTTATGGTCATACAGATAAGAGTAATACATCATTTATTTGTGTAAACTCACAATAACAACAATTAGTTGTGCTTTTGTAGGCCGAAAACAAACAGGACGTGCACTTTCTTTCGTACTTTAGCTAGTCTGCAGCGCATCTCATAAATGAACCGAAACTAAGCGTAACAGGCTTCTTGCCTCACATATATATGAGAAATATATCTAGCCTATAGATAGCTTGAAATGTCTACTTTTATACAAAAAAATTCAAATCGAAAACAAATATTCTCTGGTTATGTAATCCGTATGAAAAGTGAATTTCTCTCTAAAGGCGCGTCCACAAGGCTCTACACAGAGGCAGCATCGTCAACTTCATCTTTGCAGCCGACACTGACTCAGAAAATACTAGTTTAATAATAAACAAATAAAATGGCTCCTTGATATTTTTTCCGACACATTTATAATCATTACTTTTGCCAGTGCTTTTCGCAAGCTTTACGTGTGCGCGCTGCTTCCATGCACCTAGTTTATATATTTAAAGGGTTAGTTCACCCAAAAATGAAAATTATGTCATTAATTACTCACCCTCATGTCGTTCGACACCCGTAAGACCTCCGTTCATATTCAGAACACAAATGAAGATATTTTTGTTGAAAGCTGATGGCTGAGAAAGGCTTCAGATAGGCCTCCATTGGCATTCAGTACATTTACACTCCCAAGACGCATAAAAGGCACTTAAAACGTTGTTACAAAGTCCATCTCACCACAGTGACTCTACAATAATTTTATGATGCGACGACAATAGTTTTTGTGCGCAAAAAAAAATCAAAATAACACCTTTATCCAACTTGTTATTGTCTTCCATGTGTGCCTCCACGACACATGCGCGAGAATATGACGCAGATCCGGCGTTCGGACACATGACCCAGAAGCGATTTGTTTACAAACAGAGGAAGACGCGCGTGTCTAAGCTGTTGGATTCTACATTGATCGTGCTTTAGGTCTCGGCGTAGTTCTCAAAATGGGGCTTAAGTGTGCATTTCATGGATTCCCGAACGCTGGCGCTACGTCATATTCTCGCGCATGCGTCGTGGAGGCACACACAGAAGACAATAACAAGTTGGATAAAGGTGTTATTTTGATTTTTTTTGCGCACAAAAACTATTGTCGTCGCATCGTAAAATTGTAGAGCCACTGTGGTGAGATGGACTTTGTAACGACGTTTTAAGTGCCTTTTATGGGTCTTGGGAGTATAAATGTACTGAATGCCAATGGAGGCCTATCTGAAGCCTTTCTCAGCCATCAGCTTTCAACTAAAATATCTTAATTTGTGTTCCGAATATGAACGGAGGTCTTACGGGTGTCGAACGACATGAGGGTGAGTAATTAATGACAGAATTTTCATTTTTGGGTGAACTAACCCTTTAAGCAGCCTAATTAAATTAGCCTAATATAAATGTGCGATTAAGGGTGCGTTCACACTTGTAGTTCGGTTCGTTTGGTTTTAACAGCGAACCTAAAGTTACCGAACCAAAGGCATAGGGATACGGTCACAACCTGATTGGTTGGCTAACTCTGCTTTTATGACGTATATTTTGCGACGGAGCTTGCATACCAAACATTCAAAACAATGCTGTGTGCTGGATTAAACGCAATCATTTTATGCGTGTACATATGGTTTTATTTTTACCAGCTGAGAACTCACGAAGAGCTCATAAAATGTTCAAAACATTCAAAACAGCACCAGGATTTCCTCCGTTGTATGCAGAAACGAAGATCTGCTGCAAAGAGACAGCAGTTCCGTCCTCTCGTCTGATAATGAGCAACACCGGTCTTTTGATGAGAAGAACCAGGTATGCTTACATTATGTCCTTACAAATCAAAGAATAAAGTACTAGCTGACTTGTAGCGTCGCATCTTGTGACATCACGTCCTCTTTTTGGTTCGTTTACATGTCTTTGGTCAGTGTTGCGTTCATATATCGATCGAAACGCACCAGAGTTCGTTTGGAAGCGGACCGAGACCCATCTTTTTAGCGGTCGCGGTCCACTTGTTTGGTGCGCACCAAGGTACGGATGGCAGCGTTAACATATGTTCAGATGAACCGCACTAACCGAGCAATCGCACCAGGGTTCGTTTCAATCGAACCAAACATGGCAAGTGTGAACGCACCCTAAATGAGTGACTAGTCCACTAGAGAAATCATTAGTCGGGGGCAGCCCTAATCAACACATTTACTTAGTTGACAATATTTAATTAGTAGGCTAATTAGTATATCCAGCTCTTCGACATTAAATTAGTTTGAGTTAACATAGTTGATAAACTAATAAAATAAAGATTAAATTAAAATGATAACCATATATGTCGGAGAATTGCTTGTTCCTGTCACCACCACACAAAGCATCGTTTTTAAGGTGACAATTGGTTATAAATATGAAGGTTGTACTGTATTTTTAAGATATTGTAGTGTATCTTCTATTATGAAGATGAATATTGACATTTTGTTAATTAAACAAAAAGCACTTTAATGTTATACTTTTTTTTTTTTTTTTAATTGGTTGTGTTAGATTGTGTTGTGCCTGGGGCCCCCCCTCAATGTTGGTTCGCCTCTGCATATATATATGGCTAAATCTGATTGATCTCAATGGTTTATTTAGGATAACGTTTTTTTTCTCCACGTTTAAGGATGAATCCTTATCGCGTCTTTTTCAACATCTCGCACATGACACAACATTCATTGTGGTGCTCATATAGTAGAAGATATGTAGACAAGCATCTCGTGACGTGTTTTAACCGCAAAAATGTGTTATGTGTGAATGGCCTTTAATACTCTGTTTTGTTGCAGTGAAAGTTTGAAAGGTCTCGCAAATTACCTGGATCTGATCTGATACATCGGCTGCGTTCCACTCCACTTTTAGACACACACTTGCAAACTCCCCTAAGCACTTCCCCCTCGGGGGAATTCCCGCCGCCATTTTGAAGTGCGTTCCATTTCATGAAGTGGACGAGGGAAGTTTATATAGATAGACCCTCGCTCCCTCGATTTCATTACATTTAAAGGATTTGTGGTGGAAATAGCCAGCCCACATCGCAAGCGGGCCCCTGGTGATGAAGTGACTCTGCAGGATATTGTGATAGAAATGTAATGCGCTGGTTTAAGGTTTGAACGTCAAATGTCATTCACTCTCTACCACTTGACGATCTACTGACGATCATATATAAATATATAGGTATATAGCCTATATCAGAGCATCTGAGCGAAGCGGAGTGGTGTGACCCTCCGCTCAATATTCCGCTCTGTGCCAGCGTGCAACACTTCACTCTAAAATATTAAATTGTTTTTTTTAAGTAGCAATTTCAAGTTTTCTTCAGACATAATGTTTTTGTGATAAGTATCAAGATTCAAGATTCAAGATTCAAGAGTTTTATTTGTCACATACACAGTTATATACACAATATACAACTGGCAGTGAAATGTAAACAGGTCCGCTCCATGGACAGTGCAAATAACAAATAACAGTTACAATAGAATTGAAATAGAAATAGAATAAAATTAGAATAAAAAGTATTAACATACGTAGAATTATAAATAAATCAAGTAAAAGATAAAAATAGGAAATAAGATAAAATAAAAATATAAAAATAAAAATAAAAAATAAAAATAAAAATATAAAAATATAAAATAAGTGGATATGATAAGTGAGATAAACTTGTAGACTTAAAAATAAGTGGTTAACATAAAATATATATATATAAATATATAAAGAAGTATAATGGATGTGTAAACAGGAGTATCAAATATAACATCTCGTTATTATGAGAAAATATGTTGTTAAAACTACATAAAATCTCGTTATTACGACATAATCGAGTGGAAAAAATAATATGTATGTGTCAGCAATGCGTCACCATAAAAAGATAATGACTTTAATCTTCTTCTTTTTTTCAGATTCTCACCTGTTGCTGTAATGCAGCGATCTTCAGCCCTTGAACAGCTCACTGTGTTTGAGCAGCTCTTCCCATCACAATAGAAACATTTCTTTCCAGTTGGGACAGGATCTACAGATGGAAAACAAGTATAATAACACTCCTTTAGCGGCTCCATTTAATCTGTTCACGACAGACAAGCCACACCCTGCACTTTATTTTCTGATCTGAATGTCATTTGGAAGTAAAACGAGTGTTGACTTTACAGAAGTTATTTGCACGTGATCGTTGAAGTACAATACCTGGAGGATCTTGGAGGTTACACAGATTCATGTTACAGCAGGAAGTAGGCTAGTTGTCCTTACAATGCTGACATTTATGGACACATTTAGACAGGCAGCAGCACAATTTGTAACCCTCCCTTTAAAAGTAATGTCCATATAGAATATTTTGTGATTGAAATGGTAAATTCTGCCAAAAAAACAAGCAAATAATAGCAGCATCTCCATCAGTCGAACATAACAGTAAATTTCCATCATATTGGACTTGTCACAACTTGTGATGTTGAAAAGAAGATCCATTGGGACATGTTTTTACCATCAGACTCGTGCACTCATAACACCTGAGAGAGTGTCCTTTAGTAATAAAACAGAGACAGTGGCCCTCATTTATCAATCTTGTGTAGAAACGGGCGTATATGTTGGCGGAAGATTATGCTTACACTCCTCTCACCACCTGATTTATGAAGCTGTGCGCACCTCTGAAATTCAGGTGTACGCAAAACCTGCCCTTGATAAATGCCGCGGCTGAAAACGATCGTCATTAGAGTAACACGGCCCTATATATTCAAGTCTCTGCCTCCCCCACGCCCTCATTTTACGCCATGGACACACGGAAGACGGCAAAGAAGCGAAACTTCTCCAACTTGGAGATCGAGACCATCACCAGGGAAGTGGAAAAAAACTAAATTGTTTTATTTGGGAGTTTAAAGAGTGGGATTAAAGGCGCCCACAAAAACAAAATATGGACTCAAATTACGAGTACCGTTAATAGTGTGGGGGTTGAGAAGCGCACTCCAGCAGCGGTAATAATGTTTTATTGCTTAAAATAGACCAATAGTGATCGAGTTAAGTATGAGTTTTCTTGTTTATTGTAGGTGAAAAAAAAGTGGTCCAATATAAATATCGCCACAAAGAGGCGCGTCTCGGCACTGAAGAGGAAATCCAGTTTAAATAGCTGTTTGGATGAAAAATCACCTATCACAATGCATTATTTTACAGCACGTGTTTTGAAACAATTAGCATTTAATTTCATATCACGCCACATGTATTGGGGTGTACAATAGTGATGATGTGATGTGGAGTACCATTCATTCACATGAATAATTGCATGACAATTTGTAAGATTCTTATTATTATTATTATTATGATTTTTATTATTAATGACACTTATTGTTATTTAGAAGAAGAATGTCATTTTTATTATTTTGTCAGTCTGAATTATTATTATTATAGTCCGTGCGCAGCTGCCGGGCCTAACCCTGAAACTTCAGGTAAAGCACACAGGCTCGCAACTGGAGGAATACATATGCCTACAAATCAAACGCTTTGGTAAAGTCACACAAATTAAACATTGAAGTCCATGTTGCACACAAATAAACACTGAAGATTATAATTACTATGTTGTTGCTGTTGTTTTTTTACAGTGGGTCATAATATAGCATATCTTTGTCAGTGCATTTTGTGGTGTTAGGAATTGTTTTTCTGCGCATTTTCGCACTAACTCAAAACATGCATACACCACCTCCTTAGCTGGCGTAGGATTTGAGCGTGCCGTACGCCAACGTCCATATTGATAAATCTCAAAGTCACCGTGGTTTTGGGTGTACGCCAGGTGTACGTTGGAAATTTGGTGTACGCACTTTTGATAAATGAGGGCCAGTGAGAGAGAGAGAACATCTAATGATCTGTATTTGCACTCAAAAACATCAAAAACACTATTTGTCTTTGTAACTGCAGTGAAAAGAACGAAGAGAAGAAAAAATGAGATTTGCAGATCCATCTTTGATCAGGAGGTGAATGAAATAACGGACTTGTGCAATAATATTTTTCTCTTCATTAAATGTTGTCAGGCAACATCATTTGTGTGAAAGGATGTGGTACATCTTGCATGTTATGTAAACTTAACATAGTGTATGCAAATACATATATCACTGCATTTCTTAAAAGCATCGTGAGCTAAGTTGATCGTTGAGACCATTGGTGGCAAAGGTTCTACGATCTACCCAACTAAACAGATTTATTTTAAATAAACAATAATTAAATTAAATTGAATTAAGCAATGGTAATTTACGGTTACATCAAGGTGACTTTCATCATATAAAACAAAACAAAAATATATCAAACTTAAGTAATTTTACCTAGCAGGAGAATTCCAGTTATTGTAGATGTTACCAAATGAAGTCAAGTTTTTCAGTGTACCCAGCACTGATAATGACCATACAGTACTTGTTACTTCATGGACATAATGATCTTTTATTACTTTTATTTTTTAAAGAAAAACTTTTTACATCATGAAGCTTTAAAGGGGTTATGAATTGAGAAATCAACTTTCCCATGAGCCTTTGATATATAAAATTTCATTGTGATATAAGAATATCCTGTAATTTTCAGAGCTGAAAACTTCCTTGTTAGTCAAAGAAAAGTTTTTATTGACACCAGGCCCAGAAAACGAGGGATCTCAGAATATGTCGACCATTGACGTCATAGAATGCAGAAGCGCCGCATCAAGCCCGCCCACCGACTCCTGGAGCTAAACAAATCGCTACCGAGCAATAAACATGCCGGTTCCAGCTCACGTGTGTAAGACATTGCGCGTTTGTTCACTTCATTTAACCACAGAATTGATTGTAAACAAGATATAGGTCGAGACTGGATTTGGAGACATATTGAGATTAAAACACAATGCTGTGCCTCCTATATTGGATCTGACAGAAATGTTGCAACAAACACTTATGTGAGTAAAACATGTTTTTATATGTGTTAGTATTGCATTGTTACAGATCGTTTGAAATCTATTGATTACACACCTTAGCACGCGGTCACAGGCTGGAGAATCCTCTATTTGAAGTGTTATTGCTTCATTCATGATCATACTCGGACTGGTAAACATGAATGGAAGATTTGAAATTGGTCTGTAATTTGCCAGGTTATTATGATCTAATTGTGGCTTCTTAATGAGAGGTTTTATGACTGCCAACTTGAATATTCTTGGAACATGACCTAAAGATAAAGACGAGTTAATAATATTGAGAAGAGGCTCTTCCACTACAGGTAACAACTCTTTCAGTAGTTTAGTGGGTATTGGATCTAATAAACATGTTGTTGGTTTAGATGCAATGATAAGTTTATTTAGCTCTTCCTGTCCTATAGTTGTAAAGCGGTGTAGTAGTTCTTGAGGGGCGATAATTGTGGTTGAATCATAAGACATCATTAAAGATTGTACATTTACAATTTTGTTTCTGATGCTTTCTATTTTCTCAGTGAAGAAATTCATAAAATCATTACTACTAAACTGTAACGGAATATTTTGCTCAGGCGATGCTTGTTTATTTGTTAGTCTAGCCACAGTGTTAAATAAAAACCTTGGATTATTTTGGTTATTTTCTATTAGTTTGCGGAGATGCTCAGCCCTGGCTGCTTTTAGGGCCTTTTTATAACGTGACATACTATCTTTCCACGTGATTCTAAAGACCTCTAAATTCGTTTGTTTCCATTTACGCTCTAAGTTACGAGTTTCTCTCTTGATAACGTGTAGCACTGTTGTATCATGGTGCTTTAGTTTTCTCTCTAACCTTTTTTAATCTAATTGGTGCAACAATTTCTAATGTAGGCTACTAGAGAAAATGGTGCTCATACTGCTAGTCATTTCCTCTAGTTCATCTGTTTGTTTGGGTTCACTGAGCAGCTGAGACAGATCAGGTAAGGTATTTGAGAATCTATCTATAGTGGTTGGAAGGATTGTTCTGCCTGGTCGATAACGTGGCGCAACATGACATATTTCAGCAGTACGCAGTATGCAAGTTACCATGTAATGGTCAGTGACATCATCACTTTGCGGTATAATATCTATATCGGTTGGGTTGGTTCCATGTGATATAATTAAATCTAGTGTGTGATTAAGACGATGAGTGGGACCAGTGATGTTTTGCTTGACCCCAAAGGATGGTATGAGTGTTATTGTATATTGAGACCTGTAGTAAAGTTTTGCTCTCGTTACAGGAGCCGAGGCTTTAGGGCAGGCCACTAATGGGCCCTTACGCGGTGGAGGGCTTGTCACAGAGTGCTGCGTGGTTATTTCTTGATGTTATTGCGGTGTGTGTGCTGACATTTGTACACAGGGGCTGAGAGTGATATAGAAGCCTTATGCTTACTAAGTTCGTGCATCTGCCGTTAAGCCTCGGCTTCCTTTATCTCGTGGTATCCTTTTTATTGTAAATGTTGATGACCCAGTTTTGATACTCTTTTAAAAAATCATTGTGAGTAATTAAATAAACCTTTTTGATCATTGGTATCCACGTCTCTAGCCCTTCTTGACAATTTCGTTCCTGTGTGTCTTGTGTAAAATTTTAGATCCATAGTATTAATGTTTCCCTGGTAACCAGGGTGGCGTAGTCATGTTTAAGCTAGAGGTAGTATCCCTGTAATTGCTCCTTGTGTAGGAGAGGGAGCCCCGCTACATTCGCATACTTTAACTTAAAGGGTTAGTTCACCCAAAAATGAAAATTCTGTCATTAATCACTCTCATGTCCTTCCACACTTTGTAAGACCTTTATTCATCTCCGGAACACCCATTTAATCTGAAATATCTTTATGTTCTTTTGAGGTTTTATGGGTTTGAAATGGCATGATGGTGAGAAATTAATGAAATTATTTCCATTTTTTTGGGTGAACTAACCCTTTAAGTAACATTCAATGCAGTAACTAATTTTACAGTGTGGTATTACTTTTACACCACTGGTTATTATAATTATTGTCCACGTGCATACCGTTGTTGATTGAGAGAACTCAGAGCTGCTGGCAGAGGCAGCCTTGCTGTTACTGATCCTCACCATCTTGGTGTTGACTGCAGGCTCCACTAGATTCCAAAAAGCCTGGAAATGTTTGTATGATGCAAACCTAAAAATGGTTAAAGATTTTGTTTAATTTTTTTAATTGGCTTCCTCAAAATGAATCAGTTTTCACTTCCCACATGAAAAAATACTATAGTATATTATAGTAAAATTACTCTAGTAAATACCATAAATCCCTACGGATCTTGATTAACCACTGAGCCCGTACCGTAGTATCTACAGGAAATGAGTGAAAACTTATCTCTGAATTATATAGTGACGAATTACTACAAAGAGGTACACAGCAATGTAATGCAGACTTTTTCACCCGTTGGAAGGTCAATCGCCTTTCTTTAACCCTGAATCAACTCATTTTACTTGCTTGATCGTAGTGACGATGTCAACACTAGCAGTGCAAGAACGCTTAAAGCGGAAGTACTGATGCGCACACTCTAACACCGGAAGTTGATCGACGCCATCTTGTGCACCTAGTCTATTGTTCTTTAAAATTCTTTAGCACTTTAATCTGTTTTAAATATTTGTTTACTTTATACATTTTTGTATATTGCGTTATTGTATTTAAATGTTTGGTTTCTTTTTGTTATAAGAAAGTTATTAAACCTGTTATAGTATGACACCACTTTTTTTGCAACTTATTTCAATATCGTGATAATACTGTATACCGTGATAAAAGCTTCAGCAATTAACCGCAACATGAAGATTTGATACCGGCACTTGCCTAGTGGCAACCATCCTCTCATCAACAGAAATGTGCTGTTTAGGGTGGTAAACATACAAGCACCTGTTCCCCATAATGTCCAAGAGTGGTTGCACTCTGTGGAGACAGTCATACGCCTCTGTGCCCCGTTTCTTGTCATTCTCTGCATCTTCCATTGGATCGCTGATATGCAGATTGCAGGAGATTTTTAGAAAACGGTCTCTAGACATTACATTAGCGGGAAAGGGAACATGAAACAAAGTCTTCTTCCTCCAGAAGTCTCTCACTTTTGGCAGATCCATTACACCCATGTAGAGAAGCAGACCCAAGTACTTCTTCATTTCTTCAGGGCATATATCGGTCCATGTGAATTTCCTAACCCTCTCCAGATTTCTCACCACATTCTTGTTTGTGTTTTCACACAAGATCTTCATCACCTCTTCATCAAAATATTGACTGAAAATGTTGCAGAGACATTTTCCCAAATATGAGTGGAGGCTGCACTCCAGGTGTTCTTTTGGGAGTAAACCTTTGGCCTCCATCTTCCATCTTTCACCTTGCTTTTCAACTTTCCTTTTTCCAAATTCCACTGCCCATGTCTTGCATTTTTCAAAGCAAAAAAAACTTCTGTGTGAATGCCTTTTAGAATAATAATAATAATAATTGTATTTATAATGTGCTTTTCTTACTACAAGTACAGTATAAAATACATCCATTAAAAAGAAAAAAGACAACAAAAAATAAAAAATCTACAATAGAGTACAATATACATCTAGTGTCCAGTGTCTCCAGTTAAGACATAAACACTATCTTAAAAATATAGGTTTTAACTGTTTCTTAAAACTACCTAATGTGGGGGCATTCCTAAAAGTTAAAGAAAGTGCATTCCATAGCCTAGGGGCCGCAACAGAGAAAGCTCTTTCATCCATAGTTTTTAATCAGCAAAAAGACTGTTTAAGGAGGAAAGAGTCCGCGGAGCGCAGAGAATGAGAAGCGCAGGGCACAACCTAATGCAGGACACAACCTAACGTGGGGCTAGTTGTAACACGCATGGTTTAAAACTTTCCAAACATGCCAGGATGACAAAACTTAGTGTATTTACTAGTTGCCATATCAACATTATTTTAAGAAAAAATTGTGCCAAAATAAAAAAAATCTTTGGAAGATATCACTGAACATTTATGTAACCATAGCAAAAGTACATTTCTTACTTAAATTTATTTTTCATCTCTGTTTTTTTATGTTTATTTAAAATTAGACAAATTTGATATTATTGTAATCTTATATCTGTTATTTAACAGTTGAGATGGTTATTTAATGCTGATCTAACAGCAGAAGACATGAGTCGGGTTTAAATCCCAGTTGTGCAGGTGGGGTGCGTTGTCACACTGCATTACAATGAGCCCCTATAAGAACTACGCTATTCTATACTTGTATGAATTCTTTTGAGAAACCATACGAAAAGGGTGAACAAAGACCGAGAGTCAATGTTCAGAAATTATTCATTATTATTAGGTTTTAACTATGCTGTATAGCTGTGTTTAGTGGTGTTTGTTGTCAATTCAAAAATTAGTTTATTTTTAATGATTAAAAAATGCCATTATTTTATTTTAAAAAGTTAATAATTGTCTTTTATTGACAAAATATTTTAGTTTGTCGTGGATATTTTTTTGATTATATCAGATAACATTTTAAGCTGTCATTTGGTCATGTTACAATGTGCCCCACCTATACTCTGCTATACACTGTATTAATGAAACAAAACCACATAATTGTACTAGACGTGGGAAAAAAATAAATATGATGAACCCCAATTGGACGTACACAAACTGAGACAATAAAAAAGCGTTAGGTTGTGCCCCACTCTCCCCTGTACGGCATTAATTGGATTACATATGTATGAAGGTGCAGTTTTGTACAGCTTTGTATGTTAAATTTAGAGTTTTAAAATCAATACGGGCATGGACCAGAAGCCAATGCAGGTTCCTAAGCATGCCAGAGATATGCTGATGAGGAGTATGTGTAATAACACGTGCGGCTTAGATCGGAATGTGTTGCAGGTGCTTTATAGATTTTGCAGGTAGGCCAATATAAAGCGCATTACAATAATCAACCCTGGAAGTAACAAATGTGTGGACAAGCCTTTCTGGATCAGATAATGAAAGAAAAGGTCTAATCCTTGCAATTTTTCTGAGATGAAAAAAATGCAGATTTTGAAATGCTTCTGATATGTGCGTGCGTCCAATGTCAATTGAGAATCAAAAAGAACACCAATATTACAAACTTGAGAACATAAAAATGTTCTGAAGTTTTTACCATTACAGGCAGCTGCAGGGGTACCAACTAGAAGGACCTCTTACTTTGTGCCATTCAATTTAAGAAAAATTGTGGTACATCCATAATTTAATTTCCTGCAGGCAATCAGAAAGTGTTTCCAAGATACCTGTGATATTAGTCTTCGTGCAAATGTAAATTTGAGTATCATCAGAAAAAAAGAGGAACCCCGAACCATGCTTTCGAATAATCTGCCCTAGAGGAAGCATGTAAATACTAAAAAGTATTGGGCAAAAACTGGGTACGATCAGTAAGGTAAGAGTTGAACCACTCCAACACTGTACCGGAAAAACCAAGCCAAGTCTCCAGTCTCTCAATCAATACAGAGTGACAAACGTGATGACGTGATGGCGCCTGTGTGCTGGGCTTGCCGTCTGTCGCTCTTGTGGTTGCTTGTCTGGTTGTCTGCTCTATTTTTAAATTGCTACACGCTTTTAACCTACGACCGCCAAGCACTTTTGGATATCCGCAACTCGGTTGCGACCACATTTTCAAACTCCTACATTTTAGAGGTGGACTGTTTTTTTAACAAGACTGATGAGTCGTCCACATCGGCTGTCCCGGGTCATTTTCGCCGGTGGCCCCTCAGCATCCCGCGGAGAAAGCGAAGGAGGAAACGAGGAAACCGCGGAGGTTACATCGTGAAGCTAAAAGCTCACCTGCGGGCTGGTTTTCTCTCGGATCCTTCCCACGAATCGCTTCACGGCGGTTCTACTACCTGGCGCCCGCGGGACGTGGCATACCGGTGGCTTCGTCATGTTCTCCCCGTGCACCCGAGTCCTGTTTTTCGTTCCGGTCTCTACCGCACCGGCCTCGGCTCCAGACATCGGGGGATTACTCACAGTAATCTGCGCACGCTGAAAAGAGCGTCCTCATCGCCTGCTATTATCCCTCCACCGAAGATGGCATTATTAAATGCCCGTTCTGTGGTGAACAAGACCTTCTTACTAAATGACTTTTACTCAGCTCACAAATTGGATTTTATGTTTATCACGGAATCCTGGTTAAAGGTTGGTGATCTAACTCCGTTTTCTGAACTGATCCCCGCTGACTGTACATTTTTTAACTCTCCTCGTCCGAGTGGACGCGGGGGTGGCATAGTAACTATCTTGAAGAACTCTCTCTCTGCACGCTGTCGATTGGTCCCTGGAACGGCCTTTTCCAGCTTCGAAGCTCAGTTTCTTCACTTGGACTGGAACGGTCCTGTATGTCTAGTGGTGATTTATCGTCCCCCGCACTCCTCTAAGGACTTCTTACAGCATTTCACTGAACTGATTGGCAATATTGCGACAAATTACGACCGCTTCCTATTGGTGGGCGACTTTAATATTCATGTCTGCTGTCCGTCTAACCCCCTATCACATGAGTTTCTTAATATTATCAATGCTTTTAATCTCTCCCAGTGGATCAGTGACTCTACACACATTTTGGGTCATACGTTGGACCTTGTACTCTCATATGGGTTTGATGTGACTGATGTTGTGCTCTCAGATTTTATGATATCTGATCATAAGCCTATATTATTCACACTATCCCTTCCAGAGCTCTCTCATTCTCCTAGTACAACTGTAAGTCTTTCTCGCTTCTACTCTCCTCAGTTTAGCACAAATTTCAACTTGTGTTTTGATGAATGTTGCTCACAATTGAACTTGGATCAACCATTATCTGACTTGGATGCTGATCAACATCTGAGCCTCCTGAACTCTGCCTGGCTTATGGTAGCAAATGCAACTGCCCCCCTTAAGCCTTATAAACAGAAAACTAAATCTATACTGTGGCAAAACTCTGCTACCCGTCTCTTAAGACAAAACTGCAGGAAGGCAGAACGTAAATGGAAACAAGACAGGCTGCATATCTCTCTTCAAATGTTCAGAGACTCTCTTACATCCTACCAGACTGCAGCCAAGTCTGCAAAAGCTGCATACTTCTCCAACCTAATTGAAACGAATCACTCTAAACCGAAGGTTTTGTTTTCAATTATTCAATCTGTTACCAATCCTTCTGTGAACACCCTGCCTGTGGTTTCTGATGCTCTCTGTGAAAACTTCTTGAGATACTTTAGTGACAAGATTACGAACTTAAGACTTGATGTCTGTCCCACCTTAACATTAGCCAATTCTCCTATAATGTCACCCGCCTCTGCATTTCTGGACGCTTTTGAACCCGTCAATCTCCAGGAATTGAAGGAGGTGATTGACAATATTAAACCCTCATTCTGTCCTAGTGAAATTATTCACCCCAAATTTTTAAAACTAATTATTGATTCTATTGGGCCTGGTCTGTTATCTCTTGTTAATAAGTGTCTCCAAACGGGCTCTGTTCCTGCTGACCTTAAAGTCGCTACAGTCACTCCTCTGCTCAAGAAGCCCTCTCTGGACCCCACTGTCCTAAAAAAATTTCGCCCCATTTCGGTTTTGCCTTTTATTTCAAAAGTTTTAGAAAAAATTGTGCTGAATCAACTTCAAAACTTTATGACTAGCAATTCTATTTATGAGGTTTTTCAGTCTGGCTTTAAGTCCGCTCACAGCACTGAGTCCGCCCTTCTGAGAGTTGTAAATGACATCTACATCTCCACTGACTCTGGGGACTCTGTGGTTCTTATTCTCTTAGATTTATCAGCTGCTTTTGATACCATTGACCACTCCTTACTATTATCTAGACTAGAGTCCTGGGTAGGTCTAAAAGCAAACGCTCTGAAATGGTTTCATTCATACCTATCTGACAGAAAATTTTTAGTGAAATTGAGTAACTTTTCATCTTCCGCCGCTCCTCTGACCTGTGGCCTTCCTCAAGGCTCTATTTTAGCTCCCTCTCTATTCTCTTTGTACATGCTGCCTTTGGGCTCTATTTTAAGAAAGCATGGTGTGTTCTTTCATTTCTATGCAGATGACACCCAAATCTATCTTCCAGTAAAGAAAAACAACTCCACTGCGATCACCTCTCTTCTCCAATGCTTAGAGGAGGTTAAAATATGGCTAGCCCAGAACTTCCTCTTCTTAAACGAGGACAAGACAGAGGTGATTGTATTCAGTCCAAATGAAAACTCTCAGTGTATAGGTCCTGAGCTAGAAAGTTTATCCGCTTTTAGATCGACACGGGTGACGAACTTGGGTATTATTTTTGACCAGCTTTTAAAATTTGACAGACATATCTCCTCTGTTGTTGGATCCAGTTTTTATCAGCTTCGTCTACTGTCAAAAATTAAAAACTTTCTCTCCCCAAAAACACTCGAAATGGCTGTTCATGCGTTTGTTACGTCGCGTTTAGATTATTGCAATTCCCTATATTGCGGTATATCTAAATCTCAAATTGCGCGACTTCAGCTTGTCCAAAATGCTGCTGCCAGACTGCTTTCAAAGTGTCGTAAACATGATCACATCACTCCGATTCTTAGATCCCTTCACTGGTTGCCGATTTGTCAGAGAATAGACTTCAAAATTCTACTCTTCGTGTATAAATCCCTTCATAACAAAGCTCCTGTCTATTTATCTGAACTCCTTCACTCCTATACTCCACCCAGAAGCCTCCGTTCTTGTGATCAGGCTTTGTTGGTCGTTCCTCGCGCTAGACTAAAGCGTAGAGGTGAGCGTGCATTTGCGGTGGCAGGGCCACGACTTTGGAATACCCTGCCTTTAGAGATTAGGCTGGCCCCTTCCTTGTCTATTTTCAAGTCCCTGCTAAAAACTTTTTTATTTTCCTTAGTGTACTGATTATGGTGATTTGTTAAACTTTTTTATAGGTGGTTTTTATATTCTTATGTGGTTTATTTATTTTTATTTTTCTGTATGTGTGATATTCTTGCTCTTCTGTAAAGCACTTTGGTCAGCCTGGGGGCTGTTGGAAATGTGCTATACAAATAAAATTGAACTTGAACTTGAACAAACCGTATTGAAGGCTGCACTCAGATCTAACAGCACCAGAATAGTAAGGGTACCAGAGTCAGCAGAGACAAGGAGATTGTTCATAACTCGAAACAATGCAGTCTCAGTTCTATGACCTGATCGAAACCCAGATTGAAAATGTTCTAAAAGCTTGTTCAGGGACAAGTGAGAATGAAGTTGTGACATGACAACACGTTCCAGAACCTTCCAAAAAATTGGTAGAATACACTTCATGAAAAGTGGGATTTTCGACCCCGTAAACGCCTGTAGACTCCCGGAAAGTTTTCAACAATTTAGAGGCAGCCAACGTCGCGTTCGTCTGTGCCACAAATTGTCGTAAACGAACCATGACGTAGGTGGAGAGCCCCCCGCTGAGAGACCGCGGAGGTGGGACGCCTCTAATTAGCATGGATATGGCATTAGATATGGGCCTGTAGTTTGATAGGTTAGACATATCATTCCTAGGCTTTTTTGAGGACTAGTGTGATGGCAGCAACCTTAAAGGCTTGGGCCTGGAACTCCGGTAATAAGGGAAACATTAACAATCTTCAAGATGAGAGGACTGATAGACACTCGTTGAGAAGATAAGTTGGAATAGGGTCCAGAGTACATGTAGTTGAATTCATTGTCATAATTAATTTAAATAAAAAACTGATTTAACAGAAGATTTAAGGGATATATCTCAGGAGGTGCAGACATTGAGACAGAACTAATAGACTGATAAATATTCTCCATTTTTTCAGCAAAGAATTTCAGAAACTGCTGCACAGAGGAACAAATAAGTGAATTGATAGGTCAAAGGAGTTTGTTTATTACCTTAAACATCTAATTTGAATTTGCAGTACCATCATTAATGACTTGAGAGTAGTATTCAGTTCTTGCTATTTTGAGTGCTTCACCGTACTGAACCAAATGCTCATCTTACATAAGTTTATGGACAATAAGACCTGTTTTTTATATTGTCGTTCCAGCTGCCTGTTCTTAGCTTTGAGAGCCCTAAGCTCAGTAGTGAACCAGGGTGATGATTTCATAAACAACACGTTCCTTCCTATGGGCCAGCACATCTAGAGTTGATGATAAAATTGTCATATTGATCAACAGTATTGCCTGTAGAAATATCATTGATCATGGATTAAAAACTGATTGATATCAAGATTTGTTAAGATTTCTAAAACCAATAACCCTCTTCAGTGATTTTTGTCTAGGAACAGAACAATTAAAACACAAGAGCTTGTTGTCATTAATGCACAGATCTTTGCCTTCAAGATGATTAATATCAGCACCAGCTGTACACACCAAGTCAAGTGTATTACCTAGGGATGGAACAATTACCGGTTTCACGATACACCACGATAAAATGTACTGACGGTTAGTAATATTGTTTAAAATTTAATTATCATTAAAACTGTGTGTGATTATCACAATTTTGAAAATGCGCAACGCTGTTTTTGAATGAGAAGAAATGGCAGTGCAGCGCCGGTAGAGTTTTCAGCCTTCTAAAAGGACCAAATCTGAGGTGTGGTCATATTTTGGCTTTTACAAAAGTCCTGAGGGAAACTTAATCGAGTATGGTCACCCTGTCTGCAGAATATGCCAGAAGAAAGTCGCTGTAATAGGGGGAACACTTCAAATCTGCAAACGCAAGGCAAGTGGACTTTGACATCAATACCAAAACTACGTCTGGGAAATAATAATGTGAAGCTTGAGCCAAAGACGAACAAACAAGTTCAGACAAGACTAGGGTGACATTTAAGGGATAATAATCAGGGCTTGACATTAACACCCATTTGCGGGAATATTTCGGCTGTGGCATGTAACACAGTCACTCCCACTAGCCACTTTGGCTAAAGTCAAAAGCCATCTGTAATAATCACGTTGCGATTCACCCGTGTTTCTATTGAGTTTATGAATGCGATGTCTAATAATCAGAGGCATTCAGATTAGCCAGAGTTTTGTTCAGGGCGCGCTCTCACTGAAATCTGCACTCAAAGCAGAGAAGAACGTGCAATGTACGCAGGAGATTAATTCGTCATACAGTGGTTGACTGTTTTTGTTCTATTCCAGCAGCAAAAGATAGTTTCAAACAATTATCAGAACAGAACCACAGCGCATCTGATATGACTGGCATGAAGTTGCTTGACGTTCGAGAATCGCAAATTTAGGGACCGTCTCTAACACCGTGTCCTAACTACACGTGACGCGATAAAATTCCAGGGCCAAGCAACTTGTCTGTCCACACCAGAGGCGACGCGATTACTAGATGCGACAAATCAATCAAAAACCACAGCCAATCAGAACAGCGTGTGGGCGGGCTCTCACAGCAAGTGTACGGCACCAGAGATTAATCTTGATGTCACTCGCAAGGAAATGGATAATAATCAAATTCACAAATATTACTCCATCTAAACATTACTAAAAATACATACTGAGTTACTAAAACAATCTTTGTCATAGAATATACTTGTTTGTTCACAGTTTGAACGTTGTTTCATCAGTTTAATATTTCAAGATCTGAGGTAAATTATCCATTGTTCCTTTTAGAACGACAAAGCTGGGAGCACTAAATTATATTCAGTCACATTAAACGCTTCTAACATTAAATAAAGCACATTAACATTAACTGAGATTATGTTTTGTGTTGTTGTTCCAGCTGCGACGTCGCAGAAATAGAAACCGTTAAAATAGAATCATCGCGTGTCGCCGGCACGGCTGGTTAGGACAAAAATTCTAAATAACATGGAAAAGATACCTTTTATCGCGTGTTGCGGAGTCACGTCGTGTGTAGTTAGGTCAGGGTGTTAAATTACATACATTGGTATACACGTTTTTTCTAACTTCAATAGCATTTAAAGAGAATGACTTACAGTCATAAAACTGACTGTAAACTGTTCATCTAGGTGTCAGGTATGATGCACACTTTTTGGATATTTTTGATATTTAATAAAATAAACAGTCAAATCATATGAAAATATGGATATGTATTATTTCACTAGGATACTGTTTGGGCTCTTACACAAAATACGCTAGATTTAAATGCGTCATAGCTGATAGAACACTGATGAGAATATTATATTCACACCAAATTATTATTATTTATGCATTATGCGTTGCTATTGACGACGGCCATTATAAGGATGGAAATCCCACAGAATAGAATCTAGCTTAAAAAAGTGCATAGAGCTGCTTGATTTATTTGTTGATTGTTGATTTTCACTTGATTGAACACTTTCATCTCAAAACCGTGATACTATTGATAATCGTGTTAATTTGGGTCACTATAATCGTGATGTGAAATTTCCATTCCGTTTCATCCCTAGTATTACCTTTCCTATGAGTGGGAAATTTGACATGTTGGATCAAGTTAAAACAATCCAAAATCTCGAATAAATTGGCAGTATGATTACAACTAAGATTATCAAAATTAATGTTAATATATCCAAAAAGAATCATAGAAGGACAAAGAGAATTTACAGATGCAAGAAGCTCTGTGAGTTTATCAAAAAACAGAGGGTTGAGTTTCGGTGGACAATAAATAAACAAGGTCTGTTGTATAGGACTAGATGTTCAGTAACAGAGGTCTCAGCACTGTGAACAACAGCAAGGCCACCCCCTTTACCCTTTACTCTGGGTTTGTCAATATATGTAAATCCCGGTGGAGTACACAGATTGATTTTTAAAAAGTAATTTTGTTGGTGCCAAGTTTCAAAAATACAAAAGACATCAGGGTTTTTTTTGTCCAAGATGTCATTGAGTAAATCAGTCTTTTTGTTTAAAGGTACAATGGCATTAAATTGTTACTTTATATATTGTTTTTTAACATTAATATGAGTTCCCCTAGCCTGTATATGGTCCCCAAGTGGCTATACATTTTGATATGTGTAAACCGAGTTCTGGGTATCCTGCTCTGCCTTTGAGAAAATGAAAGCTCAGACGAGCCGATCTGGAATCTCCCCTGAATGTCATCATACCAGGGTTTTTCCTGGGTCAAAAATGGTCTTCGGTGGTGGCTGACAGACATGGTCATCCATACACACACACACGCACGGTAAAAAAAAAAACCCTACCCACTTGATCTGCAAGCGCAATACTGACAATAAATTTGGAATAAATTCAAAGAAAGTTTGTAACTTTTGCTTATCTTATTTTGATACCTTGATGTTTGTTTTTGTTCCTCATTTTTACACTATTTACTGATAATTGTTTTGGTAATCATATCAATATTAAAAAATAGTATTACAAAAATGAACAAATAGCCTAATTTTCTGTCATATACAATCAGCTAGCTGACAACAATTTGTTCTGGGTTCACCTCACTCCAGTCTAAACTAAATGATTTTAGGCTATTTATTTTACTACACATTGTCCACATAAATAAGCTGAAAGACTGTTGATAATTAAAAATAATTCTTACTATCCACTCTTGCTAAATTGGGTAAGCACACTTGTGTTCTCATTTCAGGTGTTGTTCTGAGTAAATTATTAAACTGATTCGTGAGTTCAGTGTTGGACAGATCAGTTCTAACCATAGACTGTAAAAAAATAACCAGTTCTAACCAGTCGTTAAAATGATTCGGTTCAAAGGAGTCAGTAGGTTGTGAATCGGACATTAGCAGACGCGTTGTGTGTGAATCCCGTCTTTAGAACATCGCAAAACATTTGTCAACACACAGAAAACACTTCATAACCGGATACGATTTGTTTCCTGTTTATTTAAAGTATGCTTTCTGTCAGCTGGTCAGAGAATCAGTCAATGTTTTTTGAGAGCATTTCACACCCAGCGGTAATTAAAGGAAGACGTCTGATAGCGCGCGCCACGTCTGATAGCGCCACGTGCAACATGGATTCGGTCTTCCGACCTTTTGATTTTGATTATTGTAATATGTGAAACATTAGAAAGCTAATAATGCTTATTTTGAAGACAGAGAGCGTGCGAGCGGGGTAGGAGCTCACTGGTCATTCTCTCTGTCACTCAGTTAACTCAAGTGCAGCAGTCATCTGTTCTACATCACTCATAAATCACAATAACTGATCAAATAAGGCTTTGGCGGGACAAAAATTTGTTTTGGCGGCCGCCAAAAAAATTTCAATGTAGGAAAAACCCTGCATACGGAGAAAGGTTACCTCCCCTTCCTCTGCTTTGCCCGCCCAGAGAATTTGGAGAAAATGGATTCAGTTTATTTTAGTCGCAATGTCAGCACAGGCTTTACAAACAGACTTTTACGATATGGATTCGACAGCACCGCCACAAACAGTGAGTAACAGTGTTCATTAATACCTGATCTGTGATCAGTGATTTCTGATGTGTAGCTAATCATTCAAGTTCACACAGACTTTCTTCCTAAATCGTTTAATACTGTTTATGCATCAGTGAATCAAGCCAGTGACTAATCAATCAACTTCACAACGATTCTGTTAGTAGCATGAAACAAATCTGTTATTTAAATGATGAAACTACAGAGAGCGATCAAAGAGCACTCTCTTTATAATGTTCGGAACTGTCAATCACACGTCGCGAGTGTATCTTCACACTTGTCCAAACTACCGTTAAAATGAATGACGCTGTTATGCTGCACAACAGAGCTCTTACTGTATTCATATCGATGTTGTGTTTGCTGTTAGTTGTGGTCAAAGTATTTTGTGAGAGAAATAGCGTTGCAATGATGAGATCACTATATTCACGCAATCAACAGACTGTCTGTGTACTCAATGCTCATCACTGCAGCTTTTCATGTGATGGGAAAAGATCTAAAAATAATGCTATGATTAACACTTTCACGATTCAATCATCTCGACAGCTGTACTGGTAAAAAAAAAGAAAAAAATAGTAAAAGTATTCGAGAGGGGTTCCACATGTGTTACAAAGTTCGTAGAATAAGTTGGAAGAAGATAGGGTTGGCGTGACTGGGACTCGTGTTTATTCAGAACTCTCAGATCCAAAAAAAATAAACTCGCGCTCACAGCGCTCTCAACAACTCAGTACAATATAACTTTCTCAGCAATCTTTCTCCAGCTATCTGTCTCTCTGGTCCACGAGTACCCCCAGTCCATCTCTCTCTCTCTCTCTCTCTCTCTCTCTCTTCATGCAGACCTCGCTAAACCACGCCCCCCTCCGCCACATTATAGGTGTGTTCGACATCGGCTGCGGCTGGATGCAACTGATCGGCGAGAGTAGCCGCGTGCAGGCGGGGAGGAGCTGCAAACACAGACGTGAAGTCGGACACTTTCTGCTTCCCGCAGTGACGCTCGCGCTGTGTTTGCACACTTTATCAGCTGAAGTGAAATAAATGCAATATTTGGCAATACACAGATGTTTCAGAGACATTATTGTCATGTAATATTTCATGTTCTGCTTAATACAGCGTGTGTTTGTACAAGAATAAAGTTCAACATATAAGCCTACACTATATCAATGAAGTGGGGTCTGTTTTTAATCAGTTCTATTTTGATAAACATGACAATATAACATCGCGACTACATGAAAGGAGGTTTTACTGTTATAAAAAAAACAGATTTGTGCGCATTAGTGGAGCTGAAGGTTTTAGAATAAACACGAAACACACGTGATCGCTGTCATGCGGTGAATCTGGCCAATCGTAGAAAAGCTGTGTCGTCATCAGAGCCCCTGCAGCCTCGAGCAGCTGCTTTGGAGAAACTGCACCGGCTGTATTCGCCGGCTGCTCTCGAATCGCTCTTGCGGCACTTTGTTGACATACGTCACTGTCACGTGGCGTCGGCGCTGCCTCAAGTCGGACAAAATTTCTAACCGGCATGCACTGCTTCAAGTCAGCCGCCGATCGGTCTGCGCATCGCTGGGTGAAGTCGAACAAGCCTAATATAATACTCATTTAAAATGCAAAGATGTCAGCCAATCACAATAGTGGGCGTTTTCACTGCAGTCTCACAGCAGACACGCCCCTTGAAACAGAGCATTCAAGCCAGAGGGCTAATATCAGAATAGACAAAATGAAAATTTATTTCTAAATGATGACATTTTGTGATGTAAAAATCATACTAACAATATAAGTACACCTCAGGAAACATTGTAAAATAATTTAAAAATCCAACAGTTTCCGTAGTTTCACGGATGCGTGTTGAGAAATGAATGGTGTTTCTGTGACAGCATTTCAGACAGAGAGTACCTCTGACGTAGTCCAAGGGGGACCAACACAATATTAGGTCATAATGTAATGCCTGATCTGTGTATACATAATTCACCCGCTATATCTACAGGATCTTTCATATCAATAGAAAAATATACAGGGAAAACCTGGTATACACCCAACGATTTTAAACCGTGTTTTTCTTTGGTTCAATGGAGTTTTAAAGAGAAAATACTCTGCAATGGTGTTGACTTATGAAACTGCACATGGTTTGTCTTAAAGCATATTAAAAACACCACATAGACATATAAACAAAATTAAAAACTTGATTTTCACCAAAAAATCTTTAAGGGTTTTTAAGTATTACAATAATCCCGCAATACAGACACAAGCAGCAACAAAAACACAAACGTTTCGGTCTCATTATAGAAACCAACTAAAGTGCCTACTTTTATATTACATCTGTTCATTTCTCAAAATGTATGATTAAAGTGGGCTTTTCCCCAAAGTTTTACCAGCTCTGTAATTAGTGAAATCTTCTTAAACCGACCAGTTAACCATTAATCAGAAAGGATAGTATAGTCACAAGAAAATTAAAATTTTGAGTGATTTTGGATGAACTATCCCTTTAACCACAAACTGTCAAAGTTCTTAACCAGTAACATCAAATTCATATTTGTTTTAGATTTAAACACATAAGCTTTCAGACAATAAAAAGCATTGCTTTTCTGGTCCATCAGCTGTAGAACAGCATCAAACTAGTACTAACCTCTAAAAACAGGAAACAAATTTAGATCATGGCTGGTTTATTTCAGTAAGGTATCGAGGGGTTTGACACAAAAGATTTATGTTTAAACCTTCGAACTGGACAGTAGACTGGACAGTACAACCCCTATCCCTATGAGAGCTGATGTTGGGTAATATAGCCAAATTCATAAATTATTAAGCAGTCAAAAACTCTCCAAATGCTTTGCAATCAGAAGCTTTAGGTTAGCTTTGGATACCTAAAACTAAGGAAAGTACTGAAGACGTATTTCATTATTTTATTTCAAATTCTGCATTATTAATACTCTTTTCAGCTATGTTAAGACTACATCTCTTAAAATAGAGTGCTCTAGCTATCATTTCAGTAATGTTTTATATCCTAGCAGTCTACCAAATTAGCAATCGGTTATACTCCATCTGCTGGGTCTGTGTGTCAGTGGTAAGTGTAGGTTGTTTTTGGTTGGGTTTGCCAATCTGGGTGTAACGCGTGTGTCCGGGTGAAAAATATGGATAGCTCACTAAACATAACTGGAGTTGAAGCAAACACGGAGGCGATTGACATCAAACAGCTCGCACTTTATTCCCTGCGGAACTCTCACAAGAGTCCGTCACAAACTCCATTTCCGTCCACAGCATTACTTAATAAAACAAAAATAACTGAATGTTAGCAACAGAAGACAGGAAATAATACGCACACATGGGAGTTCGACGCAGTGCGCACACACACACAGAACGCAGGCGATCCAACAGGGAGCGAGCGCTCTTAAAGGGGCCACACTATTTTCCTACTCGTTACATGGGGAACTCTCTAGAGAATATAAGCACACATATTCAATCCATGAGGAGGGGAATGGCGCAGCAAGCTGACACTAGAACGGGAACTAGAACTATCCAGTGGGCCATCCTTTGCTTGGAGACAGCCTTTCCCTTCTGCTGGCCTCCATAACAGATCAAGAGCTGTTCTGAGGTCCTGAAGCTGTGTGTTCTGTCCATTTATACCCACAGAGCGCGGACGGGACAGAGAAAATCCAGGGCTGGGTCTGCCTCCTCCGAGGGCAGCGCTAGCAGGTTCACCAACTGGTCCCAGAAAGGAGGGGTGGGAACCTTGGGCACATATCCTGACCGGGGTCTCAGAATTACGTGAGAGTTAGTCTGCCTGAATTCCAGGCACGATTCCTCGACCAAAAATGCCTGCAGGTCCCCTACCCTCTTAATGGAAGCCAATGCAGTCAGGAGCACTGTCTTCCAAGACATGATTTTCAACTCTGCTGACTGGAATGGTTCAAAGGGCGCTCTCTGCAGTGCTGTTAACACCAGAGACAAGTCCCAAGAGGGCATAGAGTGAGAGCAAGTCGGATTTAGTCTCCTCGCTCCCCACAGACTTACCATCAACTTCATCATGTGCGGTGATGACAGCAAAACACTTTGAGTGAGGGTGGAGGGAGACAGCCTTCGCTCCAACCCATCTTGCAGGAAGCAGAGCACAGATCTGATCGAATATCTTCAGGGGTCTTCTCATCGAGAAGAACACCACTCGATGAGCAGGTTCCACTTGAAAGCATAGAGGCGCCTTGGAGAGACTCTAGCTGAAGTGATGGTGTCTACCACAGCCTGTGGTAGGCCACCTAGAACCTCCGCGTCCCGTCCAGGGACCAGACATGGAGTTTCCAGTGGTCTCGGTGACGAGCAGGTGGAGGAGCTGCAACCGGTGGTTGGGTGGAGACAGCAGTGGCCCATCAGGGCAGGATGTGTTTAATGGCCTCCGTCTGCTTCTGTGCAGCCAAGAAAAGCTGGGCAAAGCTCTTGAACACGTCACCGAATAACCCAACCTGGGAAATGGGGGAGTCCAGGAACCGATATTTATCGGTCTCCCTCATAATCCGCCATGTTGAGCCAGAGATGCCTCTATGGTTGCCTCCTGGACCACCATAGTGGACATCGCCTGACCAACTGAACGAATGGGGACTTTTGTCATGTCCATTAGTGCCTGCATGTCCAAGGATGGTCACTGAGAACCAAAAAAAAGCATAAAGCCTAGCTGTCAACTCTGGGTCCGTCTCGGGCAACGCTACTCTCCCAGAGGGAGGCAATGCAGCCGAGTCTTCATCCCCAGAAGACTGAAGCTCCCCCTCCGATACAGCGATCGGCATCCTGTCATCACCCCTAATCGTGATCCTCAGGTCACCCTGGCTATTCTTCGAAGTAGGTCTATTCTGCTGTCAAGCAGGAATAGCACTAGATCGGGGCATTGGTAAGGGGACTCCGCCTTTCCGAAGGTAGGTGAGTCTCGACCTTAACGCCGAGATAGTCATGTTCCCGCAATGGGAACATGAACTATCCACAAACGCTGCGGGGAGTGAGATGCAAAAAAAAAAAATAGCTTGCACGCCAATGGCCATTGGCTCGCTCTGTATACACTCAAAGCTGATAGGGGCTCCCAGAAGTGATCCCAATTCGTTGGTGATGTCCGACGTACGTTGAATGTGACCGACTGAAAGGGAACAGTTTTTACATTACGTTCCTGAATTATCACATCAACATTGTCTTCCAACAGTAACAATTGAGACAACCCTCCATCTTCCAACTCCACAAGAAAATCCCTAGCTGTGGATCACAACCACTGCTGTCGATCATTAAACAGTTACACTGGCTCAGAAGTCTGTCTGAAATGTATTTAATGAGGTGCCTTCATGTGCAAACGCTGCCTGCAAAGTCACTGCCTGATCAGCGAGGCAACAAGTCACTTATCTTCCCTTAATGGAAGTTCTGAAGTGTGAAACATAAATTGTGAGTCTACTGACTATATAGAATGACACATGATACGTGTTTTTTTTTTTTAAATACAAACATTATTTAATTATTTCAGCATGAACATTAATGAAGATAAGCTAAAATGTATATTTTATTTATGGCTGAAATGTTGCACGTACATGTAACAATAAGCAAAGTATTCATAATATTGTACTTTAAATAAAATTTTGTTTTTAAATGTCAGAAAGATATCAGTTCTGTTTTTGTTCATAACTATCTGTAGTGATGTTATTCAATGAGGACGTTGTAATGTCGCTGGAAATAGAGTCATCAGTGTCCCAATGTGTAGTGAGCCAAGGTCCTTACTGTCCTTCCCAGTGCCCAAATTCATGTACGTGATATAGTGTTTTTTCACCAAACCCTATCATATACCCCCAGAACACTTGGTATATACGACACATGTCGCATGGGATCATTCTGTGATACTGCATCTTTTTTAAAACCTTGATGCTGGTCGCTATTCACTGCTATTTGAAATTTCTCCATTTATGGTTTGAAAAAGAAAGAACATGCTGCATTAGAACAACACAAGGCTGAGTAAATGATGACTTAATTTTCATTTTATGGAAATTTTATTTTAAAGAAATTAAATATTTGTATTATTGCAAAATGTTTTCCAGACTTCTTTGCAGCTTTAATCAATATGACCCCAGGAATAATATGATTTATTATGTTATTTCTTAAAATTTCACATCAGAATTTAAGCCAAAAAAAATCACATCAGAACACCAAATATAGTACAAAAAAATACAAGCTATATATTCAGTACAGCATGTGTGATTGTAGAATCAGAAGAGCTGCTGGATTCAGTGCAGCAGGAAGAAGGAGAGCAGAGAACAGCAGAGGAACAGGAAGCTCTGGGTGACGCTCTGAGCACCGTTACACAGGTTCCCCTCACAGCATGAGGAGCTCTCAAAATTACTAACTGATGTGGCATCACAAATGGATTTAGAGGCGCAGCCTTTTAAAACCAATGACTGGCCTCCAAAATTCCCTGATGAAAAGAAAGAAAACAAAGGTTAATTCAGTCTAAGCTGGACATCGGTTATCTGTATCAAATGTTTAAAATGTTTAAACGTAAGAGAGTTAAAAAGATCATGACTTTAATCTTCTTCCTTTTTTCCAGATTCTCACCTGTTGCTTTAATGCAGCGATCTTCGGCCCCTGAACATTTCACTGTGTTTGAGCAGCTCTGTCCATCACAGGAGTAACATGTCTTTCCATTTGGGGCGTTAGAGGTATCTGCAGGAGAAAAAAAAAGTATTATTTTATTTTCTGTACAAAATATCTAGTGAAACAAGACTCCTTTAGCGGCTCCATTCAATCAGTTCACGACAGACAAGCTGCACCCTACTTCTATTTTCTGATTAAGTGTCATATGGAAGTAAAATGAGTGTTGACTTTACAGAAGTTATTTGTACATGATCATTGAAGCACAATACCTGGAGCATCTGCGACGTTACACTGGTCAGTGTTACAGCAGGAAGTAGACATCCTCATAATGCCGACGTTCATAGACCCACTTTGACAGACAGGTGCACAATCTTTTGTGTGCACTTTAGAAGTCATTTGACCTAAAGAACATGAATGATACATTAAAGACCAATTAAACTGCACAATATTTTAATGGAAATTGTATTTATTAATGTCAAATTTTGCTTTTTTCTAATACATAAAAAAAAAAAAAATAATTAATATCAGACATTAATGATGAATGCTTTGTATAGAATATAAAAGCAAGTAGCTGTTCTATCACAGCTCCAGTAAATAACAGCAGCATCTCCATTAGTCAAATATAACAGTAAAATTCAGTCATATTGGACTTACCAACTTGTGTCACTACTGTTGAACTCATGCACTGAGAAAATCCACTGGTACATGCTTTTACCGTTTGTCCTGAACAAGAACCCGTCACACTCATGCACTCATAACAGTTGAGAGAGTGTCCTTTAGTAATAAAAAGAGAGAAAGAGACATCAATTATCTGTATTTGTACCCAATAACATCACAAACACTATTTGTCTTTGTACCTGCAGTGAACAGAATGAAGAGAAGAAAAACTGTGATTTGCAGATCCATCTTTGATCAGGAGGAGAATGAAATAACGTGCCTGTTTCAGCGCCCATTTTATAGTTTTTTAAAAAGGGGAGGGTCTTCATGAGAAAATGTAAGTTTAACACGGCTAAACTTTTCTTGAAATAGAAACTTAAGCTTGCATCATTTACCTGCCAGATAAAGTAAGGTTGAAGAATTGCAGGAAATATATAGGTCCTAAACTAACCTTCTTAAATTTGATAATTCTGTAATCATTTACTCACACTCATGTCATTCAAAGCCTGTATCTTTTGTTCTACAAAAGAAAATTCTATTTAAGAAAAAGACTTTATTCAGTGATGAGGATGGGAAGTTATTGAGAAGTTTAAACAATAAAGTATTACAATTGATGCAATTCAGTAGTATATGACCAACACCTACACACTGGATGGAACATGTTACATCCTGTTTAAAAATTTACCCTTGGCTGTTTTTTCAAATGTACATGTATATTTTCAATAAAATATCCAAGGCTCCCAGTAATGAACTTTTACTAAAACTGTGTCAATACATTCCCCTGTTGTTAATTAGCATTATTATTTTTTTTAGATAAAATCAGATAAAAAAATGGGGTTTATACCTAAGCGCCAGTGGGTCAAATTTACCCCTATATAATTCCTTTATTTCCGCACTGTATTTGAGCAATGTGCAGCACTAGCGTAGCTACGGGTGGGCCTGTCAGATCCAGGGAAATATATATATTTTTAATAATACTATTTTCTAACGTTTAACAATTCTTCAATAATTATTTAAAATCTGATTTATTTTTTCACGCATTAGAACTCTATTAATATTAATAAAAATTTGCTAATTTGTCTCTTCAGTTACGTCACGCCAGTGGTAATGTTATGTTCTTCTTTGTGGGAATATCCGGATTTGATTCCAACTAGCAGTGCCTTTTTGTTATTAATATCTAAACTGCCATTTATGGCACATTTAAGAAAGAAACACGTCTTGACAAAGATGACAGGACGACATAACACTTTTGTTGCTTAAAAGTAAACAAACAGAATATGATGATATTAGCAACATCTTCATTTCAGGACCCACCCAACTCCGACTTGTATAGAACAGACATCAGCCATACAAGGTAAGCTATGGGTAGTCTAACCCGCCGGGGCATGTCTATGCAATATTTGCATATAATTCTGCAACCTAAGTGCTTTTGTGAAATGTACATAAGCCACATGTACTGTATTAGCAATGACAGGACTCAGAGATTGTGTTTTCTCTTTGTGATATAAGTTAGTTATTAGGACTCGGGTTGGATCCCTCTCCTGCTTTGTTTTATTTTCAGTTTTTTCACATTGCAGCTGCTCACACCTGATCGCACGGAGCTTAGTGCTTACAGATGAAGTAGGCTATTTCGTTTCTGCTACACTAGTAGCACTAGAGGAATACTTTTAGCTATGTTACTATGTTTCAATTGTTTTTTCTTCCAAATTAAGGGGTAATGCGAATTATTTCGGCCCACCCACACTATTAGAGGCCCACCCATCATTCACTTTCTGCCTACGCCACTGATGTGTAGGCTTAATGTAGAAAGTCACACAACGCACAATCAAATGAAAATGTTTTAGCCTATTTATAAATGTTCAAACTTTGGATTAATTATACATTTTTGTTTTGCAATTTTGGACCCACTTTATATTAGGTGGCCTTAACTACTACTATGTACTAACATTTTAATTAATCATTTGATACAATGCACTTATTGTGTACATATTGTACTTACATTTTTAAATATACCTGTATGTAATTACATCTGTAATTAATTTCTGTAGTTACATTTGTAGTTACACTGTTGACACTTCCCTTACACCTAACCCTACCCTTAAACTTACCCATACCACCACACCTGTCCCTAACTTTACCCGTATCCCACCTCAATATCAGCAAAGGTGTTTTGCAATACAATATAAACACAGTAAGTACATTGTAGTTAAGGCCACCTAATATAAAGTGGGGCCGCAATTTTTATCTTGTATTGTTTGCTACAGTGTTGCTATTTATTCAAGTCTGCCCGTTTCCTGAAAAACAATATTTCCGATCTATGATATAATGAATAAAAAAACATAATTAACCCAAGTTTATTGGTGTTGTTCTCTTATTCAAATGATAAATGATATAACTAAACAAATTAATTTGTTGTTGCATGTCATACATCGTATGTCATATTTTGTCATTCATCCTCAGTGGTGGTCTGAACATAGAGGCATAGGTATGCGGTTGCTTGGGGCCCCCTACCAGCGGTCATAGTAGAGGGCCCCCAACCAACCTCAAGAAAAAGAAAAAAAAGCCCCTTCATGAACGCTTCAAAAGCATGGTAAATTGTATTAATATTCTTGAGAAATACATTGAAACGTTGAAGTAGTAGTTAAAATGTCCAGTTCATGGTTATCTGTCCCTACACACATACACCCCCTACTTTCACAATGAAATGCACTTGTCCGTAACGGTGTGCGTTCCGAAAGATAAACACACAGTGACAGGAGGACTGAGAAGTACACAAACAGAGACAAAGCAAGACGAGTCTAAACGCGAAAATGAAACGGCACACCTTCGCCTCTGGCCGCCAATTTGCTAAATCCGCCACTGTAAATCCCTATGCAGTGCAAATTATTATTGCTCTTTATTGTCTATTTAGGGTATTTTAGTAATTTAAATAACATGGGTTATCTTAATATGTGATTAATGACATTTTATTATAATATTACACCATCCAAATATGTATTTATTTCGTTCTAATTCCCGTTGTCTTTGCAGGCTGATTTAGCCTATATTCTCCAGAAAGTGATTAGTGTAGCCTGCTTAAAATAGCATAAAACAACAGGACACAAATATAGTTGATGACTAAAAATAATCATTTCATGACTTTATACATTACTTTGTGAAGACAGTGGCATTTGTAGGCCTAATTCATAATTAACGATTAGACTTGAGACATTGTGAAAGACAAAATGTCTTTTCTGTATTGCCTGTGTCCTCTTTGCTCTGTGTAAGTAAATGGAGGTGTGGCGTGAGAACAGTGTCAATTCCGTAAGAGTTTTAAGCCCTAATTCACCCTTTACATGTACAAACATCACCACACACCCATTGAAATGTAAAGGTCACACGCCTTAGGGACATTCTCTCACATGTTTTAACTTTAACCCTTCCTCTGATCACTCCAAACATCGCAAAGAAAAAGAGAACATCTTCCTTTTCCCATTGACTCCTTTCTTTTCCCATTGAGCCAAAGAGAAGGCCCTAAGAAGAGAGAGTCAGAGAATAAAAGAGAGTCAGAGAATAAAAGAGAGCCAGAGAATAACGAGACAGAACAACAGTTACAATCTTCTTTTATCCTTTTCCCTGACCATGTGACCAAACCCAAACATGAGACATTCAAACTGACCAATCAGACCAAACTTCCCCCACTGTACTAAAGGTGTGACACACATTTGGCTTGCAGGTCTCCTTGTCTTTAGGAATTCCAAATGGCCATTCTGATAAGACAGATGGGGGTTGACAACAGTAAAGCAAATTTCTTTGTTCAATTTCAAATATCAAATATCTTTGATTATTTTCAATCCTACACGTGCTACATGGCTCCCCGTTTCTTTCTCCTATTCAACCTAGTTTTTGCTTTAGGTCTATTGCTCTCTTATCTTCCTCCTCTAGGCAAGTACCTCACCAAACAGATTAAATGTTGGAGGGAAATTTAATACTGGCAGACTTTAACAATTTTCAGAAAATATGTTCAGAATTCAGTTGAATAAATATTTGATAGTAAAAACCAGGGCTCTAAACCGGTTCAAGGAACGAAAACGAAAACCGGAAACGAACGAAATTTTATCAATAATAAAAATCAATTTGAATCGTTCTGAGCAGAAACGTTAATTTGAAATGACCATTAACCGGTTAATAGCGTTATTTTATCGTTCTCTTTAATATTTTAATTTGGCAGTGACAAATCATGAAATGAGAAGTACAGCATGTGACGTTGACTTATCAAGCGTGAGTGAAATGCCCGTGCACCAGTCATCTATGAATCTACCGTCAGTATAGAGCGCGCATTTTCATGCCTCAAGTACATTTCTTTCCCCGCTGAGGTCTACAATGAAAGCGCAGGTATTAGAGGACATTATTTTCGAACGTTTAAATAAGCAGTGCGGACTTTAAGCTCAAATAGACTGATTTAGGCTAGTTTGTGGATTTTGTTTAAGCCTGCCCAAGTAGGCTACTAGCATCTATCAAACATTTTTCCTATAGTCTTTCAGATTGCCAATACAGGACAGGTCAATGTTTTCTATATAGACGGCTGATGCTTCGTATTAAATGGTATGTTATATTGCATTAAATGATCAAGCTTTATTAGCTGACTGAGTTTGATTATGTGATGCAAGGACGTGTTGCGCAGTGTTTGCTTTGAAATTAGCAGTTGACCATGCATTAAAGAGCACCTATCATGGCATTTAAAATGTTCCAAATATTGTTTTAGAAGTCCCCAACAACAGTTTTGCATGCATGCAATGACAAAAAAGACTTTAGTTTTCTTATAATATGCATTTATGTTTTACCTGTTTTGACAGCGATTCTCAAATGATTCCTTTAGTGATTCTCTTTTCAAAACCCCGCCTTTATGTGACGCTAATCTGCGGTGATTGGTCCGATGACCTAGTCAGTTGTGATTGGTATAGTCTGTGCAGATATTTTCGGAAACGGAACGCCCATCAAAGTCTTATAGTGACAGTCATTTGTTAATATGTGTCAGGAGTTATGAATATGAAAACCGCGTCGGTACCGTTTGGTTGTAATATAAGCCTCAGCTGATCTCATTCATAAAAAAACTCCTCTATTCTCCTCACGAAGACTCGCGACAAATCAACATCCCTCAGGGCTTTTAGTTCAAACGTGTGCAGATGAGGAGACATATTGATAGATTCTCATATGTCTGTGTCAAATTTCTAAACAGAGGAGTATTTTTTATTCAATACTTCCTCAAAATGCGCAGATATAGCCTAATCATGAGCGATTGAGTCTCTTATGTGTTGTTTTCAATTCATACTGGCAGCCGGAGGGCGCTCTGTGCACATGTAGTCCATGTACAGACAGACGAAGAAGATACCATGTGCCATAATAGAAGTCCATAATAAAAGCTTCCTGAGATCGCGAAACATACATTTGACGACTAATAAACACTCAATCGCGACGATGTATGGTTTGTCTTCAAGCCACTTAGTCTTCAAATGCTCATCCTTGGGCAGATGAAAAAAGTTTGCTTTTGAGTCGCACTTCAGAACACAGCGTCTCGTCGCCATGATGTTTTCTAGTTTTCACTGGCGTCTTGGAGCGCAATAAGTGGGCGTATCGTATTCAAATAACTTGACAAGTTGACGTCATCTAGTCAGAGAAAAAGCTTCGGTCTTCTAACGATTCTTAAAAATGACTCAGAGTCGACTCTTACTTTTGAAAGAAAATAACTATATATACGGTGCACTGTCATATTTCAAACTATGCAGTATGTTTTTGTTCACTTAGATCTATGTTACACACTACATGAAAGGTAAATTTCTAAATTCCATGATAGGTGCTCTTTAAAAGAGCAATGGTTATCCAGTTTATTTATTCTTTATTCATGCAATTTTCAAAACAAGTTGTGTTGAAAAAAAGTTATGTACAAAGAATGTTATCACTCTTCTGAAAATAATTCGGCATAAGAGGGCCACTTTAGGTTGTCTAACGCTCCATTAAAACAGGTCCGCTGTTTATGCTTTGTAATTCTAATGCATGTATTTCTGGTTTTAAAAATGTTATGAATTAAATGTTCAAGTTTAATTACCATGCGTTATATTATTATTGAGTGAAAATAAGTCTATTTATACATAGAATTCATATAGCCCATGTGCATTTGTCACACTTCCATGTCTGAAAAGCAGAAGCAAGCTCAGAGTAAAAGAGGCTCTTCCGCTGCCTGTATCAGTGGCAATGCCCACAGCACGAAAGTATTGTATTGCCACGGGTAACAGGTGCCATTACGGACCACTCATGTTTGCATCAGTGGCATAACTTTAACCTAGAAATGATGGACCCCGGTGCACAAATAGGCTATCATTCTCCGCGTTCTTATTTTGCTTCTTATGTATTAAATATAGGCTACAGGCCATTAGTTTATGAAACCTTGATCAAAGTTATAATACAATTTATAGAAAACTAAATTCACTTGAAAGAAAGGATTTCTGCAAAACAACACTAAATAAAAAGCATGTCTGACCCCACTCCATGTCTCCAGACATATTGCGCGTCTTATAGCCTATCTTACTCATGCTGCTCACTTTTCATCATCAACATATGAAATTAAATATGAGAGCATTTTCTTGTGGTGCCCCCCTGAGCACATGTGGAAATGTGTTAGATAGTTAGGAGTTGAATCACTGGCTAGGAGAGCTTCCAAGGACATCGAGAGAACTGTTGAGTGACCCGAAACCCAGAAACCGGGCTGTGGATGATGCGAACCTGTGGATGAAATGCAACGCGTTTAATTACACGTTAAGCATTTTCCTCCCATAGAAAACCATTATAAGAAAACGCTTAACGTGGCTTAATGTAGGCTACTAAGACAGTGTTATTAAGAGACCAAACTCAGGAAACGTAACAAAAATACTGTTCGATTGAACTGCTTGTGCTTGGTTTTGTTACCACAGTTATCTGCGTTCTTCCTCAGCGATGAACTTCAACATTTGCGGCTATCTTTTCTTCAACTCCTCATGATCCATCTCGACGAGTGCAGGCAGATCGCGGTGCGCGCGGTTGTGATTCTCCTGGGAGCGGCCACAAATAAACTGATATGGATTTGAAATTATTTTATCAACTTGAAATACAGGCAAGGCATATTTTTGTATATGCATAGTTTTAGGAACACATCTACAATATACATGCATATATTTTTTTATATATAGGCCTATATTCGTTTGCACGTGACTGTTTAAAACCCGTGTTTAGACCCGTGTTCTCCCTTGTCCGACCCGACCCGCACCCATATTCGACACAGTAGGATGTTTTTCACCCGTTTCAGCAATATTCGTGGGTCACCCATGCAGGACTCTGCCAGGGACAAGATGACAGCGAGGATGACATGGGTAATGCAGCAGCAGATGAGAGGGACCTGTCTGGGAATTTTCTCGTAATAACGAGATCTTATGTCGTAAAAACGACATAATTTTCTCGTTAAAACAACATATCTTTCTCGTTAAAACGACATATTTTCTCCTAATAAGGACGTGTGTTGTACAGTGATGTCTACAAAATATGCCTGTATCCACATTAGAGAATTCATATAACCCATGTGCATTTGTCACACTTCCATGTCTGAAAAGCAGAAGCAAGCTCAGAGTAAAAGAGGCTCTTCCGCTGCCTGTATCAGTGGCAATGCCCACAGCACGAAAGTATTGTATTGCCACTGGTAACAGGTGCCATTACGGACCACTCATGTTTGCATCAGTGGCATAACTTTAACCTAGAAATGATGGACCCCGGTGCACAAATAGGCTATCATAACTATCTATAATAGGCCTACTGTAATATACTGTATGTTATACTGTATTACATATAGTCTAGAAATGTATTAAAAAGAAAGACGCTTTCAGCATTACTCAAAGGCCGGGGAAACACGCCAGTGGGTTCGTAATGCACGTCAGTTCATTCTCCGCGTTCTTATTTTGCTTCTTATGTATTAAATATAGGCTACAGGCCATTAGTTTATGAAACCTTGATCAAAATTATAATACAATTTATAGAAAACTAAATTCACTTGAAAGAAAGGATTTCTGCAAAACAACACTCAATAAAAAACATGTCTGACTCCATTCCATGTCTCCAAACATATTGCGTATCTTACTCATTCTGCTCACTTTTCATCATCAACATATGAAATTAAAACAATAATATAATAGGCTAATATTTAAACATAGCCTATAGCCTAACTATAAATCTAAATAGGCTACGTTTTGCATGTAGCCAACTGCACTCCAAACGCTTCAAAAATGTATTTTGTTTATTAAACGCAAAGTTTTTAATTTCAAATTTAATTTCTAAATTCAGTTCATATTTCCAACAAACGAAATTCCGAGCCAAAATAACGAAGTGATCCAAAAAAAACCCTGCAAAAATTATAAATATTAAAGAATTCTCTGGCGCTTTCGACGGCATGAGTAGCCTATAGTAACGCGGTATCCACTGGAGGCAAGTTGAAGGACCCATGTGCAGTACCTTATTCACAACAAAACATAAAACAAGGACTTGGCAAAAACAAACTATAACGAGCTTTAACTAACTCACCGACAGCGGGTTACAACATTCAATACTTGACAAAGACACATGGCAAACATGAGGGCTTAAATACACACAGACTAATGACAAGACAAGTGACACCTGTGAACAGTGATGAGACAATGAACCAATGACAGGACAAGACACAAGATCACATGAGGGCATGGGAATCACATGACAATGCAACACATGACAAAACCAGGAAACTGAAAGGACAAGACAAACTAGAAACATGACAGTAAAACATAAGAACATGATAACCTTAAAAACATGAACAGGGAACAATGAACATGAACCAACACCAAAACACCCTGTGACAGATATAAAACGCGTAATATGTCTGGAGACATGGAGTGGGGTCAGACGTGAATTTTATTGAGGGTTGTTTTGCAGAAATCATTTCTTTAAAGTGAATTTCGTTTTCTATAAATTGTATTTTAATTTTGATCAAGGTTTCATAAACCAATTGCCTGTATATTTAATACATAAGAAGCTAAATAAGAACACGGAGAATGGATTGACGTGCGTAACGTGGAGAGAGCATTTTCTTGTGGTAACCCCCTGAGCACATGTGCAAATGTGTTAGATAGTTAGGAGTTGAATCGCTGGCTAGGAGAGTTTCCAAGGACATCGAGAGAACTGTTGAGTGACCTGAAACCCAGAAACCGGGCTGTGGATGATGCAAACCTGAGACCAATCTGCCTACTGTGTGACGTAATCGATAAGGGGAACCCCAGAGTGCCTTCCCTGCGTAGGTGAGCTTGCTTACGTGTGACTGTGCCGACTGACACAAGGGGGGTAATGTGTTTTATGAGGTTGTGTTGTATTTTAATAATTAATAAACAAGTATTGTGTGGAAACTACCATCCTGGTGTAGTGTTCTCTACTCTCCTGGTTCCATCCAGCTGTTACAGTGGGTTAAAGCTACGCGCTAATCATGAGCAATCCATGGCACCTGCTACCCATGGCTGTTAAGAACTATAGGCTACATCACTAAATTACAACAATTTCGTGCTATGGGCACTGCCACTGATACAGGCAGCAGATGAGCCTATTTTACTGCTTTTCAAACAAGTGTGACAAAGGCATGGGCTAAATAAATTCTCTAATGTGGATACAGACATATATACACACATCACAACACATGCCCTTATTAGGAGAAAATATATGTCGTTTTAACAAGAAAAATATGTCGTTTTAACGACATAAGATCTCGTTATTACAAGAAAAGTATGTCGTTTTTACGACACAAGATCTCGTTATTACTAGAAAAGATGTCGTTTTAACGACATAAGATCTCGTTATTACGAGAAAATATGTTGTTAAAACGACATAAGATCTTGTTAGTACGACATAATTGAGTGGGAAAATGTTTTATTTGGCAGCAATGCTTCACCGTACTATTGCAAGTTACTGCATAATACATTTTTAAAAAGCAGAATAACAAAGCATTACAATACACATTTTTAGCTATGTTTTTTAAGTATGAACTATTCTGAAGGACAAAAACATGAACTTTAACTATTGGCTTTACATAATCAAGTCAGCTGTCACTTTACTTTTGCGTTAGACCCTGGTTAGGCTCGAGGCCCTGTGTGGTCGCACACTTGGCACAGCCCTTGCGACGGTACTGGGTGGATACCAGTGCCTGCAGCATCCTGTTGCAATCATGACACCATACCGCCAGCCTGTCGCAGGTAAGATGAACACACACACAGAAAACAGTAAATTGTTACTTTCATGACTTTGAAATACACCACACATTTTCTACATAATTTTTGATCAACATGCCAAGTTGAAGCCCGGTACAACAGGCATCATGCAAGGGCGAGGAGCATAATCGAGCACACCTTCGGCATGTTAAAGACGTGTTGGCGTGCCATTTTCTCGAGGGCTCTGGCGATAAGGCCTCTGTCCACCCTGAAGGTGATTGGTGCCTGTTGCATTCTCCACAACATTTGTGTGACAGCAGATGATCTCATGGAGGAGGAGGAGGAGGAAAGCCAGGGACCAAAGTCCTGCACGGGTCCGATTTTGTAAACCCGCACCCGCCCGTACCCGCAGTGCTTAAAACCGCATCCGACCGTTTTCCGACAACAGCACTAAAAAAAATCTGCACCCGACCCGACCCGCTTAAAATAGAACCGACACCCGACCCGCACCCGCAATAAAATCAGTTTAACATATTACATTATAGACACACTTACAAAAATGTTTATTGCCAGCATATAGAAGTTATTACATGACCATTAACACAAGGACAACTTCAGGACATTCTAAAATGCTTAACGTGGCTTAATGTAGGTAAGACAATGTTATTAAGAGACCAAACTCAGTAAACATAATACTAATAACGTATACTATGTACAAAAATACAGATGAGCCCAAAATTTGAATGCAACGCGTTTAATTACACGTTAAGCGTTTTCCTCCCATAGAAAACCATTATAAGAAAACGCTTAACGTGGCTTAATGTAGGCTACTAAGACAGTGTTATTAAGAGACCAAACTCAGGAAACGTAACAAAAATACTGTTCGATTGAACTGCTTGTGCTTGGTTTTGTTACCACAGTTATCTGCGTTCTTCCTCAGCGATGAACTTCCACATTTGCGGCTATCTTTTCTTCAACTCCTCATGATCCATCTCGACGAGTGCAGGCAGATCGCAGTGCGCGCGGTTGTGATTCTCCTGGGAGCGGCCACAAATAAACTGATATGGATTTGAAATTATTTTATCAACTTGAAATACAGGCAAGGCATATTTTTGTATATGCATAGTTTTAGGAACACATCTACAATATACATGCATATATTTTTTATATATAGGCCTATATTCGTTTGCACGTGACTGTTTAAAACCCGTGTTTAGACCCGTGTTCTCCCTTGTCCGACCCGACCCGCACCCATATCCGACACAGTAGGATGTTTTTCACCCGTTTCAGCAATATTCATGGGTCACCCATGCAGGACTCTGCCAGGGACAAGATGACAGCGAGGATGACATGGGTAATGCAGCAGCAGATGAGAGGGACCTGTCTGGAAACCGTCTCCGTGGACGACTTGCTGCTCAGCTTTCTTCTCCTGAAAAACTCCCTGCATGTCTGGGTGAACATGACTACATAGACAGAAAACCTCCAGATGTAGTCAAGTTCACTTACAGTGTGAACATAAACATCATTGTAACATAGTTAAAACATTACATCATATTGTATAGAAAGAAAAATATGACTAGATGTGACCATTATTAATTTATGATACTTTCATTATTAATAATTTTTTAATTTATGTTTGGTTTCAATCTGCAGGGTTGCCAGAAGACTAAAGAAATGTTAACAGAAAGATGGAAGAAAACTGTACATTTCTCGTCGATTTACACCCACTGCAACTTATACCAACGACGGAGATAAGCACAGTTACAATAGCAAAATATGTGGGAGAGCCTTGCTATAAGGTGACAATATTGTGTTGCAATAGGGAGCACTTCAAAGTCAATACTAAATCAAAACTAGTTAGCACAGTATTCGTAATAGAAAGGATTTAATGACAAAATCTGGTTATGGTTACACTTAAAATAGTTTCAAAATGGATGTATGAGATGATAAACTTATACCATTAATCATACAGAGCATGAATAAAATGTTACCTGAGAGAGAGAGCGAGAGAGAGCGAGAGAGAGAGAGCGAGAGAGAGCGAGAGAGAGAGAGAGCGAGAGAGAGAGCGAGAGAGAGAGAGAGAGAGAGAGAGAGAGCGAGAGCGAGAGAGCGAGAGAGCGAGAGCGAGAGAGAGAGAGAGAGCAAGAGCAAGAGAGGGAGAGATAGTCTTTCAAACTGACCAATCAGACCAAACTTCCCCCACTGTAAAGGTGTGGCACCCCATGTGGCCTACAGGCCTATCTTTTGTCTTCCAGATGGCCCTTCTGATAAGCAAATGTGTTGACAACAGTAAAGCAAATTTCTTTGTTGGATTTCAAATATCTTTGATTATTTTCAATTCCTTCAATTGTTTATAACGGCAAGACACTGGATTGAATATATTTTTTGGGTTTTGTTGTAAATGGGGAGCTCCTCTATCACTCCCCACTGCAGCAAAAATGACTGCCCACAGCTCCAGATTGTGTTCATGGTGTGTGTGTTCAATACTCACTGCTCTGTGTGCGCACTTGGATGGGTGAAATGCAGAGCACAAATTCTGAGTATGGGTCACTATACTTGGCTACACATCATGTCACTTTAAATACATATAATACACTGTTACTTTCAAGAAAGAATTGCCTGTGTTGATCATTTATTTAGAATTTATCCACAAGTTTTTCAAATAGAGAGAAATATCTCTCAGCTCTGGCCATTGCTGCTCTTTCTCTCTCCACTGCTCTTTCGAAAAGTCCAGAAGCGCCTGACTGTCTCTAGACCCTTTTTTAGGTTGCTGGCTGTTCCTGGCTTCTTCGGAAGGTGTAGAAGCCGGTGTGCTGACCGAGCCACCTGTAGTGGCATTCAGGTTTGCTGCAACAACCAGAGGCGGACTAATTGAGTGCTGTCCCTGGAGTGCAGCGTCCATTGCAGTGTACCACTGCCAGCCTCTACCCCTTTCCCTGTGGGTGGACTTCTAAACTGTTGCCGCTTTCGGTGGTGGACAGGGGTCAGCATGGGCACCCTGACTGGTCTGTGGCTATGCAGCCCCATACACAAAACATTGTCACAACGTTTCAAGATAACAAAGGAAGAACTTTCTCTCAGCCATATTAGAGAAATGCTATAATGACACCATTGAGGCCTGAGGTGCCATAAATGCTTCAATTGTCCCCCAATATTCAATGGTTGCCTGTAGCTGGTTGACTCTTGAGGGAACTTCTCTTGTACAAGTTTTAAGAATACCATTTTTGTCCTTTAGTGTGACATGTCCTATGGTGTGACACACAGCTTTGTTTTTATCTCAAAATATCTTAAAAGAACAGTTGAGTATTGCAGTAGGGGAAATATAATCATCACTCATCTTAAATGGTATAATTTTCAGCAGTTTTGAAAGGATGACAGCGAAGTTTGTCTCGTATTTACTGAAAATGTCCATCAAGTCCAACAAGTTATGGGTAAAATATATTTTATTCATAATTTAACATTAAATACATAGCATTATTTGAAAATAAGTGTCTAACAATAAAGATAAATCTCTCTCATGTTGTATGTTATTAAGAGGTTTTTGTCTTTGTATCAGTAGAAATCCGGTAGTATATTCAAATGATCGTACTTTCCCCCCTCATGTCCCCCTGAGATGAGAGAATTATGCAATTTATTTCTGGAAAAAAACTTTTTGGCAAGAGGCTATAGACTACAGCCAGTAGAAGGAGCTAGTTCGGCATGTTTTCAACCCACCCACAGGGGAGGGATCTCACTCTCAGAATGTAAATGCGCACGGCGGCTTCCGCTCGGCTCGGGCATTAATAACGGAGCGGTACGGAGCAAAGTGAGTCTTTCCACTTTTCAATGAATTCCTATGAAAGTTAAGCTTCCATAGACATGATCTGAAAATACGCCAGACTGGACACGCACCGTGAATGACTGCCACACTTACTTCAGCTCTGCTCAGCTCTTCTCTCGTGATGACTGAAATCTGACTCCTGCTGCGTCTGTGACGTGACTTTCGTTCGGCTCACTCACACTTTATTGAAAAGACACGTTCAGTTTTTAATTGTAGTGTCTGTTCTCTAACTGAATGAAATTATTTTATTACTATGAATATCAAAACGACGGTGGGGGCAGTGCCCTCAAAGGGCAGTGAAGCAAGTGCATTCTGGGAGTTGTTGTCTTTCATCCACATTTCATCCACAGCAAGTCTCGCATATATTAAACAAAGTTTACAAAAAGAGACTGTTTTGCCCACGTTTTTATTTTATTATCACTGTTGTAACGCATCACTGAGGAGCCAGCACGTGTATCCATCGACAGAAACATACATAAGAGGAACTGTCTGTTAGAATCTAATCTAATCGAATATTATAGATGCGTCATCAGATTTGAGATGAATTGCGATGCAAGTGCGTGCCAAACCGTGGGTGGAGAAACCGTGCGTGGGTGCGGTTCGATATTTAACAGAGAACCGTTCACCCTTATATTGCACAATTTGAATAGAAGACATGGAGACGTAATGTGCTACAACTCTGTCCCAATATGAAGGTCAGGCCTTCGAAGTGCACAAAGGCCGAACCGAGGGACATGGTTGGCAGGTCTGCACAACAAAAACCCTCCGATTGCTAGTCAAAAGTAAAAGAATCACAGCCAAAACAGGCCAAAACACGGGGGGCAGGTGGTAGAAATATTGCTAAAGTAAAGACAACTTAATCCCGCAGACTATAGGCTACAAACAACCCAAAGTATCAGTGTAAAAGTATCCCAATTCTAGACTTGGCAACTAGACTTTTTTTTAATGAGTTTTTATTGGATTTTGCTTCAAACCCTGCGACGATGGGAGACCAGACCATAACCAGGTACATAGCCCAGGGCTGCCAACTTTTGAGTTTAGCTTGGAGTGAGAATTATGGAAAAATGCGCCAAGGTTGTGTTTATTGTTTGAAATTTGTAATAAAATTGAGAGAATTTGAAAGCTGAGACTTTTTTCCATACCAAAGTAAACTGATCTGTATTGCCTGTGTCCTCTTTGCTCTGTGTAAAAAAATGGATGCATGGTGTGAGAACAGTGTCAATTCCGTAAGAGTTGGAAGCCTTAATTCACCCTTAACATGTACAAACATCACCCCACACACCCACTCAAATGTAAAGGTCACACGCCTTAGGGACATTCTCTCACATGTCTTACCTTTAACCCTTCCTCTGATAACTGCAAAACAGCATCGCAAAGAAAAAGAGAACATCTTCATTTTCCCTTTGACTCCTCCAGCCAGTCCTTTCCTCACAGTCCCCCGTGTCAGGACCCCGTCCGGGAGCAGTTTAGGATATACTAAACAAACATGCCCCATGGGTCCCGGTTTCTTTCTCCTCTTCAACCTCTATCAGATTCATCAGATCATTAACAGATTAAATGTTGGAGGGAAGTTTAAATGGATAGTTCACCCAAAAATGAAAATTAGATTTTCATCTGCTTACCCCCAGGGCATTCAAGATATAGGTCACATTGTTTCTTCAGTAGAACACAAATTAAGATTTTTAACTTCAACCGTTGCGGTCTGCCAGCCGTATAATGCATGTAATGGCAACATTTTAGAGTATGAGAGCTATGAGAGTAAAAAAACATACACATACGAATCCATATTCAACCCTGCTGCTCGTGACGACATATTGATCTCTTAAGACACAAAATGCTCGGTTTGTGCGAGAAACCAAACAGTATTTATATAATTTGTTTGACCTCGAATGCGATCTTTGTACAACAGCCTTGAACGCGGCATCACTTCCGATGAGTAAGGTCAAATGTACATGATATGGCTTATCTCAATCGGATACAAGCGGAGGATGTGGAGGGTACAGTTTGCACACACTTGATATATTTGTCCGAGAATAAGATTATATTTTAATACATGCATACAGTATAGGCGTGAGGTCCTTCAGAGTTTAGGGGTAGCTGTTAGAAACCACAGCCTCGTGTGGTTTACATCTGCCCGTGTCATGGCCTTATCCCTGATTAACACCTTTAACTCCAGCCAACCCTCTCACTCATGTCTGCAAATAGTTTAACTGTTAAACAGACTACCCTGCATTTGACCTCATCCTCTAAGCAAAAATACACTTCTAAAATTCAAAGAAACATAATAATTTCTTTATTAAAATATACCCACTTCTAAAATCTAAAGAGAAATAATAATCACATATTTTCTTTACGAGGCAAGTTTGGATCCAAACTTCTCTCGTTACTTAACCATTTCACAATATGAGCATTCAAAGTCACTATCAAACACAATCTGTTTAATATCATCCATCATATGTTTGTTCATTTTCTCCATTTGCCTAATTAACCTAGTCAATTGTTTCCGTCTGGAAGCTCGTCTTGCTTTGAGTGACTCCATCCTTTCAGATAGCCTTGAATGTCCTTTTGTCTTTCTTTTCTTCTCTCCGACGATGTCTGTCATGTTCTCTCCTGCATCGTTCTGTTAGAAAATCAGCCATACATAATTCACTTGTATTCATTAATTTCAACACACCTTTATCATTTCTGAGAACACGTGTGACCGGAGATTCTTGGGAATTCGTATTCGTAACTTGTAATTGTCCATTTCTGGCCAATTCAACAAACGACATGTCAACTAACTGTCATTAGAGTATTAGTAGACTGTCAGTAGACTGGTAGGTTATGGTTAGGTGTTAGGGTTCGGGTGAGTAGAAAAAGTTGAATTGTAGTTGCCAAGTTACTTATAGTCAGTAGAATGTCTGTTGGGGGACCAACAAAATAAAGTTTTAGTAAATATTAAGCAGACAGTCTACAAATACTCTAATGACAGATAGTTGACATGTAGTTGCAAAGTTACTTATAGTTAGTAGAATGTCTAAAGTGGACTATCAAAATAAAGTGTTACCGAATAAATATTTAATAGTAAAAACTATTAAATAAACAAATATATAATAAATACATACTACAAAAAAAAATAAATCTAAAATACATTCTAAAAATTGTTTTTTTATTAACAGGAACAAAGTCCCATTCAAAAGTATACCCAGATAAATGACCAGGTACCTATCCTGGTCAAGTGTTTTACTTGAGATGATTTGAAATCAGCCTTCAGGCTCTCCAGGAACAGCATCAACATGCTGGTCCAGATGCTGCCCCGTCAAAAAGCACATGGATGGAGCCATGAAATTAAAGTGCTGGTCACAGTTTACTGGCTTGCCCATGGAGTGTCCTACGGTCACTTTAGACACCTTCAACATGCCACTTGCAACAGTTTGCAGGAACGTCCACAATGTTGAGGAGGAAATGATGACCATCCTGCACAAAGTTATTCATTTCCCAAAACCAGATGAGATGGAGGAGGTGGGGGCCGGCTTTGCTCACCTTGCTGGTCATGAGGCATTCCGTTGTGCAGCTGGTGCCATCGATGGGTGTCACATTTGGATTCTTCCTCCTGCAGAGCCACAAAAAATGTGTTACATTAACAAGAAACTCTTTCCTTCCATCATACTGCAGGGCAACTGTGATGCCAAGGGCACATTTATAGATATGTACATTTGTAATCCAGGCTCTGTACATGATGCCCTTGTTCTGCACAGATCACCAATGTACCAACAGGTTCTGTATCCACCAGCTGGATACTTTCTGTTGGGAGATGGTGAATACCTGTGAGCACATGACCAGAGCAAAGGCAGGAGACACTGCTTGTCGTCAGTTTAAAGCTTCATTGTCAGACTTGCCATCACCATATCATGATGCAGAAACCTTACAGGTGACCTTCCTCACGGAAGTCCCTCACCAGAACTCCCAAAACAGACAAACTGAATCCTAATTTGCTGAAGGGTTCAACCATTTTGCAATAGGGGAATAGACAGGGTATATACATACACACATAAATACATAAATAAACCTTAACATTTGGAAATAAAACATCCAGAACAGAGTCCCAGAATCCCTCAGAATGGCATAAAATGAGGAACAGGAAGGCCGCACTTCCTATTAAACCCCACCCCCGGAACCATGCTGCAGTCATGAACCAGGAGACAAAAGGTAAACTCTGAAAATGTCACCATAATTAGTGATGGCCAAATGAAGCGTTTCAAAGCATTATTGCTTTCTGATACAATTGTGTCGAAAATGGTTCATTACTCGAAGCTTCATTCAGATAGAAATTGCAGCACCATCTCCTGGTGAAGTAAATGTAATGCAACAAAGCTGACAACCATAAAATGCAAGTAGGCTTATATGTTAACGCCCCGTTTATTACGTGTTTACCGAGGCGATCAAAGCTGAAGCAGTGTTAGTGCTGTGAAACTCATTTAGGTGAATTTTACAGATACTGATGAATTTCATGTGTTCACCTTGATAGTAAAACATTAAGCATGATTTGTGTGTGTAATAATTTCTTTAGACTAGGACAGAAGATCAGACCAGCTTAAAAAAAGTTGGAAACATCACAGAAATTCTAATGGTTTCTATTAAAATACCAATAGGAACCATTGGCTTTTACCATCTAAACCACTACAGAATTATTTTTGGTATTGTGTTTGGGACATATTCCATTAGGATTTAATGCCCCCACCAATAGAACCCAACACATATCAGTAGAGACCCACAGAGACCACTATAATTCCCATTACAACCAATAAAATTCCCATGAAAACCATTTAATCCAATAGAATTTCTGTAATGGTTTCTATTGTTGTTTTTTTTAGCAGGGCAGTATCATGTGTGGAAGCTTTATCTTGTTTATCTGTGGGAAGCAGAACTCTATAACTTGTTAACTGGTGGGACTGATATTTTTGAATGTTGAAAAGGATGTGCTTGTGTTGTACTTGTATAATGTAGCATGGTTTGGCTTCACTTTTATAAGAAATACACTCTAAAAAAAAAGGCTCGTAATCATAGGGGAACCTTTTTTAGTGCTATATAGCACCAATTTTGGTGCTTCAGTGGTTCTTCAGTGGTTCTTCAGAGGTGCTATATAGCACCTTAGTCAAAGAACCGGTGAAGAACCTCTGAAGAACCACTGAAGAACCTCTGAAGAACCGCTGAAGAACCGCTGAAGAACCACTGAAGCACCAAAATTGGTGCTATAAAGCACTAAAAAAGGTTCCCCTATGATTACGAGCCAAGAACCATTTTTGGTGCAATATAGAACCTTTTTTTTTTTAGAGTGTACAGCCGCCAGGTTTCATACCTGTCAACACTGGATTGGGCTGTCAAAGCAGTCAGGTGGTTCATTACAGGAGTGAACCATTGTGTTTGCTTCAGACGTCATTTTCACGTGACTAGTGACTTAATGATACAAGCTCCGAAGCAGTGGTTCATTGCAAGGACCGTTCGAGTTTGAAGCAAGCTTAGGAGCGTCAGTGTCAGACGTAACATCACTAACCATAATGCTAATGTAGAAGTTCTAAATAAAGAAATAAAACAAAAACTCTTGGTGTCTTATCTCTTATCTAATGTGCACTTTTAGACCAGAAAAAGGTAACCACAAATCATATTTATACAAACAATAAGAAACATAAACATGTATACAAGTAATATAAACCAAATAAACATGGGGTCTATACAAGAATTAGAGGCTACTTATGAGATCCTCACAATACCCATGCCTGCAGCATCCTGTTGCAATCATGACACCAGGGCCATGCACAGACCTTTTGAGGGGCATGTGTTGAAACTGAAAAAGGGCACCCCTTTTTTTATTTTATATATATATATATATATAATATTATTTATTAAGCCTACATAAATGGAAGAAATGGTCATATCTTCATCACAAAATCAATAATGCAAAATAATAGTCTCAAAAGCTTTAGATTTATTCACTATTAGTAACAACCATAATAACATAAATAAAATACACACAAACATATTTTTAGCTATTCTGTTTAGTGTTATAGGCTAATTTGTATTATTTGGTTAACATGTTTATGCATGACATTGAGAAGAGGGGAAGGTAGAGTAGTATGAGTATGAGCCAAGTATTTTTGACAAACTATTTTGAAATATAATTTAAATAATTATGTCCAACACAATTCCAGATTATAAGAAACTATAGCCACATCGTTACTAGCATATCCAACATGTATCTGATCTGCCTACCTGACAAAAACTTGATACTGTGGAGGACCAGGGATGTTTGGTCTCTTGAAGGTCTCTTATTCACTACACTTTCCCTAAAATACCGTCCAAATATATATATTGCATTCTACATGATAAAATATAAATATTTCACATTGATCTGATTCTGTAATTTTTTTTTTGTTACTACTACAACAAACCATGTTTTACTACATTTATACCAGACAAGCAGAGAGAGTATAGAACACTGTAGATAAAAAAATAGCTAGATAACGAATAATGTGTGCATATTAACAGCCTTGAATAATAACCATCATTTTATATTATTACCTTAACACGATTAAATGTTAATAAATCAAGTGTATCATCAGCAATCATGAATCAAAGATATGTTACCTAGGTGACGACGAGGATCACACTAGTCGCTTTGTGTAAGTTCCAGTATGAAACAGCGCGGGGCGAACAAAAAACAAATTATATGTTGTTCAGATGTTGTATTACTTATCAATATATTGTTAACATTTTACAAAAGTCAAACTCAAATGCTATGCAGTTAAGGGGGTTTTGACCAGCGAATGTGTGCAAATGTGCAATTTTTCCGTCATTAAAACGGCGCCGGCGTAACGTTACATTTTTATCAGCAGGTTTCAAACTAGTTTGTTAGCTATAATGGGCAGTTGGGCACTCTGTCTTTCCGGTTGTAAAATAAAATACATTTGGCCAAAATCTAATTTTATAAAAGATGAAATTATACTATGTATGCACAGGCTATTTAAGTGTAGGCAAGTCTACGTATTGACTAGTCTCTACTTTTCAGTCTCAGGTGGTAGGCGGTAGTGGTGGTCCCACCACGTCTTAGTCAGACTCAAATTCAAATAAATAAAATATGAGCCTATAGACATGGTGTTTGTTTAATACTTATTCAAACAACAAGATCTTTATTTACCCTTGCAAAACTTCATCCAGCTGCGGTCTGCTGTGCGGCTGCTGCGGAACGTCAGTTCGTTCAGTCGAGAATGATAGAGGGGGCGGAGTTATGGTTAACTGACAGTTTGAGGATCGTCGAATAATATTTACTCTTTTTAAGAACTTTCATTGGCTAAATATTTGTAAAAAAGACAGACGTGAATGGTGACCAATAGCATTGATTTATAAAAATAAAAAAAAATGCCACCAAAAAAAAAGGGCACTTCGGCGTGGGCACAAAAAAGGGCATGTGCACTGCACAGGTTGAGCCCTACCTGTGCACGTGCCTGCATGACACCATACTGCCAGCCTGTCGCAGGTAAGAAGAACACACACACACACACACACACACACACACACACACACACACACACAGAAAACACAGTAAATTGTTACTTTCATGACTTTGAAATGCACCACATTTTCTACATGATTTTTGATCAACAGGCCAAGTTGAAGCTCGGTACAACAGGCATCATGCAAGGGCGAGGAACATTATCGAGCACACCTTTGGCATGTTTTAGACGCGCTGACACGCCATTTTCTCGAGGGCTCTGGAGATAACGCCTCTGTCCACCCTGAAGGTGATTGGTGCCTGTTGCATTCTCCACAACATTTGTGTGACAGCAGATGATCTCATGGAGGAGGAGGAGGAGGAGGAGGAGGAGGAGGAGGAGGAGGAGGAGGAGGAGGAGGAGGAGGAGGACTCTGCCAGGGACAAGATGACAGCGAGGATGACATGGGTAATGCAGCAGCAGATGAGAGGGACCTGTCTGGGAACCGTCTCCGTGGACGACTTGCTGCTCAGCTTTCTTCTCCTGAAAAACTACCTGCATGTCTGGGTGAACATGACTACATAGACAGAAAACCTCCAGATGTAGTCAAGTTCACTTACAGTGTGAACATAAACATAATTGTAACATAGTTAAAACATTACATCATATTGTATAGATAAGAAAGATATGACTAGATGTGACCATTATTAATTTATGATATTATTATTATTATTAATCATTATTAATGTATGTTAATTTCTTGATTTAGGCATTTTCTTCTGAATAATGTAATAAATAATTGTTTATAACTGCAAGACACTGGATTGAATATGTTTTTTGTGTTTTGTTGTAAATGGGGAGCTCCTCTATCACTCCCCGCCACAGCAAAAACGGCTGCCCACAGCTCCAGATTGTGTTCATGGTGTGTGTGTTCAATACTCACTGCTCTGTGTGTGCACTTGGATGGGTGAAATGCAGAGCACTAATTCAGAGTATGGGTCACCATACTTGGCTACACATCACATCATATCACTTTAAAGGTGCCCTAGAATGCATTGATACAAAAATACTCCATATACAGTTTTACATGTCCATTTACAACCCTAGGATTTGTCCCTAGAATTAAATGGTCTGTTTTTGCCTTCTTTGGAAGGGTCATGAATAATAATGTTGACACAGACCAGAAAAGCAGACACTTAAGAGAGAGAGAGAGAGTATGAAAGTTCTAACCACATGCAAGAAGCAGCAGTAAATTAACTTGAAAAACTTGTGGATTTCTTAAAAGATAGGGAAATACAAAGCAAGAGTAAAGATCAGGGGTCTCATTTATAACCGTTGTGTATGCACAAAACAGGCCCTGAAAGAGGCGTACGCCACTTCTGACGCATAAATCAAGCACCAGCGTTAGTTCTGGCAGGCCACGTAGTCAAGCTCCGCTATCAGCTGATTGGGAAATTCTAACTCCGCCCCTCTTTCAGCTGATCTGTTTCAGCTGATCCTATGCTCTTAATTGGCTTCTCTCAAACAGGGCGCCTTACTTAAGCACAACTTCACTTCAATCTGCCTGCTTAGACGCTTCTGCTGCACGCTGCTTTGCAATCAGGATAAGAATTTATGGTTTTCTATGCATTTTGTGCAGTCTGCTTTATCAAATCATCAAACCATACACAAGGCTTTTTAAAGTGCAATTGCCTTTCACTTTGTATTCATGTATCAAGTAGTGATGAGCAGACCGAGGCTTCGTGAAGCACTGAAGCAGTTGAAGCAAATGTGTCATATGCTGCGTCCCAATTCGCATACTATCCGTACTAAATAGTATTCGAAAAAAGAATTAGTATGTCCCAAATCTTAGTATGTTGAAAAAAGTATTCCAAAGATTCCCGGATGGTCTACTATTTCCGGTCAGAATCCGAAGTGCAGATCGATGCGCACTCTACGGCTGATATTGCCCACAACCCATTGCGAGATGGACGAGGATTCGATTAGAACTACAAACGCGGATAAAAAGTGTTTAAAAAACTACAAACATGACGGTTACGCGAGTCTGACGGTTAAGTGGAGAGGATTAGATAAAGTGGTTTGAGTGAGCAATTATCAGTATTTAACCTGACGAAAATATATTTATTCAATATTATCCACATTATATTTCTCCTTCAGCAGCATTGAGAACTTTTGTAATGATACATTTGGCCATTAACTTTGCAAACACATGAGAGGAGTCTCTGCATTAAAGACCCACGAAAGGCAGATCAACGAGCGACTACATTTCTCTCCGATACGGTAGGAAATTAAATTGAAAGTGGGGGATTTGAACTGTGACGATGATTGACAGTTTAAACGGTGACGGGACGCACGTAACAGAGTCCGTTAAAGATGACGAAGTAGTATGTCCCAAAGCTTGCATACTCTTCTGCTACACACTCAAAAGTATGTACTTTTTCTTCACAAAAAGAGTACATACTTTTAGGACGTAGTATAAGTAGGCGAATTGGGACGCAGCCATATTGTTTCGAAGCTTCGAATCAATCTGACACCCGTCTCTACGGCGCCATCTAGTGGTCATTTCCATGTGTTGATCTGAAATACCTTGACAATTATCCATGTAAAAAAATGTTTTTAACATCTGTCTGACAACTACATGATCTTGGTTTTGTAACCTGTAGCCTCGTCATTGTAAAGAACTATATATATTTTGTTTGTTATACAAAATGAACATTAATAAAATAAATAAAGCCACAATGTGTCACATTTGTCACAAAACATTTTTTATTCAAAAATATGATTTGCTCTGCTGTTGAAGGACTCAGCTGACTTCTTTTTTTACATATAATTTCTCCAGCCTTTGAAAAAATCCTCTCACAAGGGACACTTGTTGCTGGCATGCACAAATATTTTTGGATGATGTAAATACATGGATGATGTATTGTTGCAGAAGGCTAGCTGCCTATCACAATAAACACACATCTCACTTTATTTGGTGCTTCCAAATGGAAATGCTCCCACACCACAGATGTACGGCATCTCTTGCGTGCAGCCTCCATTTTTATATATTCTATTAATATATCTATCTATATATCACCTATGAATCTATATCTATATAATTCTATATATCTAACTTATGCTGTGCTATCTATCTGTCACTATCTAACTTAGCCTATATGAATGTGTCACTATATCTATCCTAACTATATGTCACTGTCTATACCTATCAGTCAATATATCTAATTTAAATCTAGCCTAAATATAACTAACCAAAGCGCACTATAAATCTCACTGCTATCACAAAATCACTGCTATCAAAATCACTCTCCTCTCACAAAAACCCACGAGGTGAAGATGGATTTACTTCACTTTTAAACTGTGGTGAGTTAGGTTTATACAGATGTGTGACTGTTTGTTTTTTTCCCGCCCCCTTTAATCATCGCAGTTTCGGAAGGCGCCACCTGATGAAACACTTTGAAGCTTTATTTAGCCATAGTCACGTGACATGGGTGTTTCGAATCACAGTTCGGAGCAGTGTTTCGAAACATCTGCGCTTCGGGATCTCGGCAAAGCCCCGAAACGTCTGTTTCGCGTCTGCCATCCCTAGCTGCAGCAATTCTATGTTAGTTTTGAGTGAGATAAGTAGGCTATGTGTTGGCTAATGATTCAGTCACGCAATGTGAGCATTATTTTGGCAAATATGTATTCAATATTTACATACTTGCTTAAGACCAACGTGAGCTGCAGCTGCATTTTCAGCAGAGTAATACCACGACATGTACTATTTCATAACTATGGGAGCAGTAACAATTATGACCATGTGTTGGATACTTTCGTCAGCTTATTAGGCTACTAGACTAACTGCTGTCTCGTACGAATGATTTATTTATTTATTTTCCCAGCTTACCCGAGTATGGCGGTTCAAGTCTAACGTTACAAGCTATTTCCTCAACGAAAGCAACCCCACTTGCTGAGCCTGTTATTTTATAATTTGGCAAACGTTTCACTGGGTTTTGTGTCTCGGGCTCTGGGATACGTGCTCCATTGCAGCGTGTTTAGCAGCGATGGGTGGCGGCCGATCGTCATGAACGTGATCCTGAGAGGTGGCCGTCAGAGAGGTATTTATTAGTTAAAAGCACTCACTGCTCAAATGCATGTTTTGCTTTAAAACAAGATTTGTCAGGAGCTAATTAAATGAGGAATTCGGCAAGCAAAACAGAATCATATCACAAGGAATTGTGCAGTGCAAAATATAGCGAGAGCAATTCGCCCCCACACGGTTCACCTCACATTCATTCAGGTTCATTCACGTGAACACGCGTTTTCGTAGCATGGTTCACAAACTGTCTAATTTGGAGTTTGCATCGCGGCATTATTTCCATGGACTCTCTGAAGGTATACTAATATGTTATGTGGCTGACTCAAGAACAATTTCAGAGAAATCTGCACTCCACAAATTAAGTATATCAAGCCTATGTCTCAGCTGGCAATTTCACACTCATTCATCTGTCTTCACGAAGCTAAGTTTATTTGAACTCTGTTAAAACTATCAGGTCATTGGCAACGTAATTGACAATGGTATCTGCATTGCTTAAGTTTAGTCGTTTTCAGTAAAATGCTAGGCTTATGGATATTGTTCTTGTCTCTATAGTTGGTATTTATAGTTGGTATTTGTAAATTGTAACTCATTTTAAACTAAAGTTGCTATGGGAAATTTTGTCTTAAGCTATAGTTGAGATTGGGAACGCATTTGTCTTAAAACTATTATTAATATTGGAATTGCTCGTTCTTAAAGCTATATCTTATATTGAAGCGCTTGCCTTAAAGCTATACTTGTATTGGAAATGCTTGTTATTAAAGCTATAATTAATATCGGAAGTGCTCGTCTTAAAGCTATAGCTAATATCGGAAGCGCTTGTCTTAAAGCTATAATATCAGTCCCTCCAGAAAAACGCGATTATGCGATCGCGTGATTTAACGCATAATCAGCCAAAGTCCGCATATTCATGCGGGGGCCGCATTTTTTCAAATACGCCGCACTTTCGCCGCATAAATTGCCTATTTCCGCGTGCAAAATATGCGGGGCTATCATGATTTCATAATCCCCGCATTTTCGTTGCAAAAAAAGTCATATATATTAGCAGAAAGTTGAAAAATGTTCGTTTACTTCACACAAGAGCCGCCATTTCCGCCTATTGCCATGGGAACGTTTTGAAGTGACGTGATTACCCGACGCGAACGTCATCGAAAAGCTTCAAACCCCGTGGAGAAACCATAGATACCGGTGAAACCATGATGAAGCACAAACTCCCATTGGCCAACAAAAATAACAGCAAAAGAGCAAAGCAGTTTCCCTAGGTGTTTCTCAATGTCAAGGATCCTTCCTCTGTAGGACTAGTCCTTCCAAGTCACTTCCTTCAGAGGCTAGGTGAGGCTCCTCTTTAGCATTCGGAGAACAAGTAAATGGAACAGGCTTGCAAGTGCGCGTCAGCCTCATTACGTCAGTGAAAAGGTCCGTTAGCCATCAATAACGTCATTTGTATAATCAATACGGTTGTGATTTGTACTGGCATTTAAAAGTTAAACTTTACTTATATTTACTACGGTTATAACAAATGTTTGGTAACGTAAATACTTACACTTGAAAGTATATTGCCCCGTTAACACTCTGACTCCGCCAACGTCCGATATTTTGTATTTTTTGAACAAGATAGCAAGCTGCGCGCATAGGATTGCGGGTGATTTGAGAACGCTAAGTGCGCGAAGTCTACTCGTATGCATCCTTTCCTGTATATGGCATATTTTTCGAACGAAGGACTCAGACCTTGGTTGAAATTCCGAGGATCCTCGACATTGGAACAGCCCTTCGACGGACGTCGATGACGTAGCATCCTCGGAATTCTGGCTTCCAAGGATCCTTCCTTGACATTGAGAAACGCCTCCTGTGTGCTGACTGATTTCAAAACACAGCTTTGAAGCGTTATGAATCAATGAGTCGATTCAGCGGTTTGAAGCGTTATGAATCAATGAGTTGATTCAGCGGTTTGAAGCGTTATGAATCAATGAGTCGATTCAGAGGGTTGGATCGCCAAAGTCACGTATTTCAGCAGTTTGACACGCGATCCGAATCATGAATCGACTCGATGATTCATAGCATCATGATGCTGTGTTTTGAAATCAGTCATCACTATATAAGTCGTTATTTAGTTTTTTTTGCACACAATAACTATTATCGTCGCTTCATAAAGTTATTGTAGAACCACTGTAATGAGATGGACTTTGTAACGACGTCTTTAGTAGGCTACCTTTTATGGGTCTTGAGAGTGTACATTGTGCCAATGGAGGCCTTTCTGAGCCATCGGAATTCAACTAAAATATCTTAATTTGTGTCCAACAACATAAAGGGAAGTCATTAATGACAGAATTTTCATTTTTAGGTGAACTAACCCTTTAAGAGATTGCACTTTGTGCATTGGAAGCACTCAAATGTCTGTTTTGTATAGCGACATCTGTAAAACAGGAAGTTATTTATTAATTTTTTCAGAAGTTGTAGCATATTCCTTTTGTAAAGCTACAGAACTTGATTGACTAAATGTTTTGTAATTTTGAGCCATTATTAAGGTCTTCAATAAAACAAGATGAGAACTTAAATATTCCAGCACTTTCTGTGATGTAGTGCTTTTTTTCTCTTTCTCATCAAACCGCAGTTTTTGCAAGTTCCCGCAATTTTATCGCATAAAATTGCATAAATATCCCGCATTTTTCATCGCATTTTTTAAGAAAACGTGCCGCATAATCAAGGATTTTTGCCCGCAACAATCACAAAAAAAAGCCGCATTTTTCTGGAAGGACTGTAATATTGAAAATGCTCATTCTTAAAGCTAAAGTTGCTATTCGAAATATTGTCTTAAGCTATAGTTGAAATCGGGAACGCACTCGTTCTTAAAGCTATAATATTGGAAGTGCTCATTCTTAAAGCTATAGTTTATATTGGAAATGCTTGTTCTTAAAGCTATAATTAATGTCGGATATGCTGTTATTAAAGCTATAATTAATATCAGAAGTGCTTTTTCTCAAAGCTATAATTAATATTGGAAGTGCTCATTCTTAAAGCTATATTTAATATAATATTGGAAGTGCTCATTTGTAAAGCTATATTTCATTTCGGGAGTGCGTCCTTAAAGCTATAATTAATATTGGAAGTGCTAGTTATTCAGGCTATAATTAATATCGGAAGTGCTTGTTCTTAAAAGCTATAATTAGTAGTGGAAATGCTTGTTCTTAAAGCTATAGTTACTATCGGAAGTGCTTGTTCTTAAAGCTAAAATTAATATTTGGAATGCTTGTATTAAAGCTATAATTAATATTGGGAATGCTTGTTCTTAAAGCTATAATTAATATTGGGAATGCTTGTCTTAAAGCTATAGTTAACATCGGAAGTGCCTGTTATTAAAGCTATAATTAATATTGGGAATGCTTGTCTTAAAGCTATAGTTAATATCGGAAGTGCTTGCTATAATTAATATCGGAAGTGCTTGTTATTAAATCTATAATTAATATTGGAAATGCTTGTTCTTAAAGCTATAATTAATATTGGAAATGCTTGTTCTTAAAGCTGTAGTTAATATTGGGAAATATGCGTGTTCTTAAAGCTGTAATATTGGAAGTGCTTGTTGTTATAGCTATAGCGATATGATAACATTCTTGGTAAAACTATGTATATTGGAAATGGCTTGTTGTTAAAGCTATAGTGTCGGGAACATGCTTGTCTTAAAGCGATATGGCTACTGGAAAACTAAGTTTTCTCAAGCTATAGATGTTGGAAATGGGCTTGTCTTAAAGCAATATCGTAAGCTATAGTAGAGTTTTGAAACGTGCTCGTAGGTGCTATTGGAAACACTTGTTCTTAAAGTTATAACTAACTTTAGAGTAGAACTTTGGAGGTACTTTTCAGATTTGATTAAGATTACCACAACACTATTTTTCCGGCGGTGTATCAACTTGCACCGATTACTCTTTCACCCTTAGACTCACCCTAAATAAGCTTTTCCTCAAAGCTATAGGCACTATGGGAATTTGATATTATTAAAGCAGTAGTTTAAACCTGATATATTGCTGATACGTTTTACTCGCGGTCACATGACCTTGCATTTCTTATATCAATTTATTCCTAGCACTTCAGCATAATCCTAAGCACACTAAACTGATAGGATAAGGGGATGAACAGCGTTTTATCTGAATCTGACTCCGCTTTGTCATCTATGTTAACCCTTTAAGACCTAAGGGTATTTTTAAAATTAATTTTCCGCCTGGTGTTATTTACTAAAAAAGCTTGTAAAACATCAACCCTGTTGTGCACAGACAATTGACACACCTCTTTTTTTTCAAGACAAGTTGCACTGTCAGTATATTTGTGTTGCATTGATGTCACCTGAATGTAAAATAAGTTATGGGACCATAAAGACAAATGAAAACATAAAATGGAAATTGAATCACTCAAATATTTATTGAAAACACACACAAATAAATAAAAGCTAAGCATATTTCCTCTGGAAAACAGTTTGTTCAAGTCTTTGGAGTCCTGGAACTCAGGAATAAACATGAGAACTTATACAGAACAAAAACTATTTACATTTTTCCAAAAAAAGTCCAGGCGCTTTTGGCCTCTTTGGATTTTGGATATTTACTGGTGCCAAGCCTCAAAACAGTTCCTATCAGGAACTTCTCCTCAAACTTTCTCCTCAAACTTTCTCCACAAAACTACTAAAAACTGCAGCGCGTCTCTCTCTCTCTCCTCAACACTAGCCGTGCGTCTCTCTCTCTCCACAATAACAGAGCTGTGGTTCATGCGTAATGACGCACACCAACGTGGATGACGGATCAGCCTGTCATTGGTCAAACCCTCATCCAAAATGGCAGCTAGCATCGCGCTAGCGGCAAAAATGACGGAAAATTTATAAATTATGGACATCAAGTGGATATATCTTGGATGTAAGCGTTTTGATTTATTGCTGAACAACTCCAAAAAGATGCACATGTTCCAGGGTGGATAGAAAACCTTCTGTAAAGGCTACAAAGTCACCCCCGTGATGGCTAGCTCGTTAGCTTTCTGCTGGAAAGAACAGTAAGAAAATCGATAAAAGTTTCATGAAATATTATAGATATTTATCGGAGGTGCCGTGTGACGTCGTGGGCGATGCCGTCGGGCTCTGAGGGTTAACCTACCTGAGGAGCCATCCACAAGCTGTTCAACAGGATCCATTATTCGCTTGGAGGAGGGAGAGCTTGTGCCCAGAGTCTGGTTTGCTTCCTGTCTCCGCCTGCTATGCCTACCGCAAGCTTCCCTCAGAGCATTATACAGCTCATTCTCTGTGCATAGAGGCTGCTACAACTGCAGCTTCCTCCACTCCTGTCTCTACATTGAAGGCCAAGAGGCGATTTGTCTTCAGCCGCTTATGATCGTTATATTTGGCCCAATGCGCGAGCCATCCATTAGAAACCTATGAGTGCGGCTCCATATATAAATTACTTGTATTATTAGCTGGTTACATTCATCATGCTAGCTTCACGTAGATCGATTAGCTCTTACAATTAAAAACGGTTAGACGACCTTCTCAGAACGCTTTATTTTTATTTATTTTTTGGATCCTCCGTGGCTCTTCGATTAGAAGGAAGAGCCAGGGAGGATTGCCCGGTATGGTCTGTTGGGGGGATTTGCGCTACTCTCCAGTCTATTAAATGGGAGGATTACCCCTAGAAGCTGCTGCTGTTCCCTGTTCTTGATTTCATGGAGCTCACCATGATAACGAAGGGGAATTAAGAACAGAGCCATATCGCCTATTTACAATTTTTTTTTTTTACTCGTATCATTAACTGTATCTACATCCCTCGTGCTAGCTTCACATAGATGAAATTCTCATCTTCGTATCCTCTGCTGTCTCTTCAATCAGCTGGAAGAGCCAGGGAGGATTGCTTGGTATGGTCTGTTGGGGGATTTGCTTTGCCCTCCCAGTTAAATGGGAGGTCGTCCCCAGAATCTGCTGCTGTTCCCTGTCTTGGCTTTTCATGGAGCTCATGAAAGGATGTGGAATTTAGAACAGAGCCATACCGCCAAATCTAAATCTTTGCAAAATATGCAATTAAAAAATTTTTACTTAATGTTTGTCTATTGTGTTTTTTGACTTTAGTGGACCTGACAGAAGTTGTGATTTATAAAAACTGACCCCAGGACTGATGATAAAATTAAATTTGTTTGCGTTTAAACAAACAAAAATATGGGTGTATAGAGCACAATGAGAAAATGCTGCAGAGTCAAAGACTGTATTCACCTCTCTATGATTCACCTGCATTAGCGGCGCTCTCTTGTGGCCTTGAGTTGCACTTACATATTTATCACCTTTACCCTCTTCACATGTAGAGGGAGCTCAAACATAAAGGTAACACTTCATTCTGATAGTCCACTTTAGACATTCTACTAACTTTGCAACTCCATGTCAACTAGCAGTCATAAGAGTATTAGTAAACTTGCTAACACATTATTTTGATGCTCCCCAACAGACATTCTACTGAGTATAAGTAACTTTGCAACTAGATTTACATGTACTCTTATTAGAGAGTTAGGGTTATAACCCTAATACTCTAATGAGAGTTAGTTGACATGTAGTTGCAAAGTTACTTATACTTAGTAGAATATCTAAAGTGGACTGTTGAATTAAAGTGTAACCAGTTTTTACAATTTTACACTTATTTATTTTAACCTAGATTGTTAGGTTACTAGTAAGAGTCATTTTAGATATCTGATATTATTATCAACTATTGAATTTGAATGGCATTTTACTACTGAAAATACAATTGCTGATATCAAGAATTAGAGTTTTTACTAGTTGAATTTCAATTGTTGAAATATCAAGACTTAGCATTTTAACTAGCGAAAATTGAATTGTTGATATCACAAATTCATATCCTGGGAATGAATAAAAGTCAAAATGGCTTGCCATAACCCACATCACTAATCCATTTGACCATTTTTCTTTCTATCCTGTAAGAGGCAGTATTCTTTAAGTGTGCAGCCTCTCCTCACAGTGGCAGGTGGGTGGAGTGATCGCTTCTCTCTCATCCACACCTGGTGGAGCGGCAAATAACACAGAGAAAAAGACAGAGATAGGGGGAAAGAAAAGCACACAACATCTGACACAATATACACTACACAAATAATTAAATAACCACGGAACGTAACATTACCCCTAAATGTTAATTAATGCATTAACTATCATGCAAGGCTGCTGTTATTCATGCAAGAATCCATATGACTCCAGTCGTAGTTAAGGATAGCTCTTCTTTGGTTTATATATATAGTTAATATATATATATATATAGTTAATATATATATATATATATAGACAATTTAGGGTACATAATAAAATCTTGCTAAAATTTACTTTTGAACAGATCTTAATTTTGCATCAACTTTTAACCACAAACTGTTTATTTATTTATGTTTTACATTAGGATCATTACTTGAGGAACACATTGTATTTCACCTTGTGAATAGCATGGCTTTGCTGATCCACCAGCTAGACAAAAAAGACAAAACAAAAAAACAGACTGAGGTGTGTTCTCAGAAGCATTGTTAATCAACTGTGGTCTCAAGTTTCCTCGAATTGGATCTGACTTTGGGAAACACCCCTAAACAGGAACTACAGATCAATGCTGGGTAAGAGGAAATTAAACACACACATACTATGTACACATATTTACAGTGTAAACCTTACAGCTCACATGACATGGCGGTGATGACAAGTTTTGATTATTTGCTCAACAATACTGTCATGTTGCCATGACCTAAAAATATGAAAGGAATAAAATTGATAACCTAAATAAGTTTTTTATTTTCTTTGAAATCATGAATGTTAACATTTTAGGATGTTGGAATCTTAAACAGAAGTAGAACTTTTATTCATATTTTTGAGTCATTCAATTTCTCTCAGCACAGGTGCCAACACAGTTACTGTTTCTTATACTGACAGAAAAGTCTAAGTGTATTTGGCCTATACTTGTCCTCAATCTTTTGATCGAGATACGCTACTGTATGGGCATTATTACACATCTTCTGAAAGAGTACAGAATACCCTGATCAAAACACAGGGGGAGGAAAAGCTGAAACAAGTGATAGAAGATTGCTCACGCAAATGTAAAATAACGCGATCATCAAACATTAAACAGCATGTAAATCAAAACTGCTTAATGTTACCAAATGAAATGTTGAACCCATGAAGAAGAAACAACTGTGAAGCTTTGGGGGTGTTGATGTACTCGATCTCGATCTGTGTCTGATCATCGTTCTGAATCCCATCCGGATGTAGTCTTTGACAAAAATTCTCAACTTTTTGTTGAAAATGTTACACTTATAGTACACTTAAACATATAGGGAAGTGCGGGGCACAACCTAACGCGGGGTTAGTTGTAACACGCATGTTTTAACCCTTTCCACACATGCCAGAATGACGAAACTTAGTGTATTTACTACCCAGGTAGCAAAGACTTCTGGCCCTGATTTGGCATGAAGCCAGCACAGCAGGCATTCAGTCGGCACTGGCAAAAGGCATGTGAACCGAACATGGCCCGGTTATGGTGGAGATGGAACCGTCTTTAAGGTGGCAAACAAGATATGGGCCAGTTGTTAAGAGTATTATTTGGCACTATATGTAAAATATAGAACTGTGGGCCACATATGTGTGGCCAGACTTTTCCCACAGATATTTCATAATTTATCATATTAACACACAGCTGTTTGCCCTATTCATGTTTGCAACGTGTGTTTATTGCTTTCTATCAACAATTTTTTAATCAATAATAATGAAACACCATAAACTACTACTACATTTAATCATTCAGCAAACACTTTTATACAAAGAGATTTACAATAGAGGACAACAGAAGTAATCAAACCAATATACTACGACAGTTTAACATTACACAAAACACACACACACACACACACACACACACACATTGTATAGCCTATGTACAGTTGCAAGAAAAAGTATGTGAACCACTTGCAGAATCTGTGAAAATGTGAATTATTTTAACAAAATAAGAGAGATCATACAAAATGCATGTTAATTTTTATACTGTCCTGAATAAGATGTTTTACATAAAGTCCACAAGACAAAAACATAGCTAAATTTATTAAAATTGTATGTGAACCCTTTATTCTTAAAACTGTGTGTGGTGGATGATGACTGTTTTTTTTTTTTTTTATGGTTGTTCTTAAGTCTCTTGTTTGTTCTGAGTAGCTAAACTGATCTCTGTTCTACAGAAAAATCCTCCAGATTCTTCAGCTTTCAAGCATTTTTTGCATATTTAAACCCTTTCCAGCAGTGACTATTTTGAGACGCACTCAAACAACTAAAAATGGTTAAAAATGGTTCAAAACATTCGCTGATGCAAAAAAATAAAAATAAAATAAAATTTATATATATATATATATATATATATATATATATATATATATATATATATATATATATATATATAAATATCTTAGGACAGTACTAAATAAAAGTAGCCTATATCAAATAATTCACATTTTCACAGATTCTGAAAGGGGTTTGCGTACTTTTTCTTGCAACTGTATATGTGTGTGTGGGTGTGCATAATGTTAAAAGGTCAAAGCAAGCTTTTTTTTCATTAGAAGCAGATTTTAATTTTTAAAAACTTTAATTGTTTCATTGCATGCACAATACAAGGCCAATTTCACACATATTTATTTTCTCTTATCAACAATTTTTTAATCAATAATAATGAAACACCATAAACTACTACTACATTTAATCATTCAGCAAACACTTTTATACAAAGAGATTTACAATAGAGGACAACAGAAGTAATCAAACCAATATACTACGACAGTTTAACATTACACAAAACACACACACACACACACACACACACACACACACACACACACACACACACACACACACACATTGTATAGCCTATGTACAGTTGCAAGAAAAAGTATGTGAACCACTTGCAGAATCTGTGAAAATGTGTTAATGTGTGAAAATGTGTTAAAATGTGCAAAAAAATAAAAATAAAATAAATTTTTTATTTATATATATATAATATCTTAGGACAGTACTAAATAAAAGTAGCCTATATCAAATAATTCACATTTTCACAGATTCTGAAAGTGGTTCACGTACTTTTTCTTGCAACTGTATATGTGTGTGTGGGTGTGCATAATGTTAAAAGGTCAAAGCAAGCTTTTTTTTCATTAGAAGCAGATTTTAATTTTTAAAAACTTTAATTGTTTCATTGCATGCACAATACAAGGCCAATTTCACACATATTTATTTTATTAATAAATAAAATAATATTTTATTTATTTATTATAACTGTCCTAATATGGAAAAAAGAGAGAGAAAAACATCTACCAATCAGGTCGCATCTTGAAAAGTGCGCCGAGAAAGCGCGCCTAAAGAGCAATGCTTCATGGGTTTGCAGTTTTTAACTTCATTGTAGTCATTACACACTCAATCTTGTACCTTTTGTCTTTTTATTCGATTTTAGAATACATCTTTTTTTCTTCATTTGAAGTTTGTAATCTTAAGATTTAGCTGGTTTGGCTAACGGTTTAGAACGCTTTAACCAAGATGTAAAAAAAAAATAATAATAATTATGAGAAAACTACTCCCGGAATCAGAGAAGAAGAACTAGGCGGGCACTAATGCACACGAGTCTGCTGCACTTCACTAACGGTCGTGGATCTCGTGGACTTCAACTTTTTGGAAATTTGGTAAGTGATAATTGGAAATAATTGTATACATTTAGTTTAATTGTTGACATTGCTTTTTTTATTGTAGAGTTAGTATGAGTTAATGTCGTTGGAAAGTTTAGGATGTGGCAATGCACAATCGTAGTTAACATGTGACGTTAGTTCACTAATGTTTAATGTTCGTCGATTACATTTAAGGTTAGATGACACCAGACATCTTTATTTTATATCACAACCGTTTATTTATTTAAAACAGGGGTCTCAAACTCATTTTACCTGGGGGCCGCTGGAGGCAGACTCAGGCTGGGCCGCATCAAGTATTCCAAAAAAAAGTAGCACAACTGATCCAATCTTCTCAATCTTTAATATTAACAGTTCTTCAACATGAATGTTTCATCTGAACATGAACTGTTCCTCTGAATTTTCACTAAATATAGCTTATAGAAATTAAATCATATATTATGAAATAATAAATGATTTTAATTTTATTTTAAATAATAGACTAATTCACAGCAAGGCCGTAGCCAGGTCAAACAGAACAGTGAGCGAAATTCTAGGTCTAATTGTAGTTGGGAAATCATCTTTTTTGGACTATTTGTAAACAATTTGCATTAATTTTCGTCATATGTATATTAGTCCCGATATTCTTCGCATGAGTGAGTGAATAAATACATAGATCCGTGAAAGACTTTTGGAATTCTCCTGTGGTCTGGTGGTAGAGTTTTTGTCAACCGTGCCAAAGGTTCGGTGTTCTAATCCGCCCTCATACAGTTTTTCTTCATTAAAATCAAAGATGTTCATCAATGATTGTATAATAAGACCATGGACACGTTTGCATTTTGTTTTGTTTTATTTCACCGGAAAGAACAGAGTCTCTCTCAGCAACGGCATTAAGCGATAGATTGACGCGCTCGTCTGTGTGTGAAGACTGTGCAGTGTGCATGAGCCAAAAGAGGCTAAAGAGAACGTTAACCCCGCATACTTTGATTTGATTGGCCAGCTTCGTTCGTCTGTTCCTGTCAATCACGCGGTGTGAACTAATTATACTGCACGAGGAAGGGCGAGCCAACTCTCTCACACACACACACACACACACACACACACACACACACACACACACACACACACACAGCCACACAAAGGAGGAAGCAAGCGCTGCACATGCAACGATTCAGCAAAAAGGTGCTCTTCAGAGCAACGCGCGGGCCGCACAACACAAAACTTTAAAGATCAAGCCCCCTTGATGTCAAGAAGGTGGCCGGGTCGCGAGTTTGAGACCCCTGATTTAAAGTTAAGTGACATACACTGATGGATTAACATAAAACAGATTATAACTGTATTGTGACTGTATTTTTAGCGAGTAAATGTAACTTAGCCACAGGGCCGGCCCTGACCAATTTGCTGCCCTAGGCAAGATTTTACTTGGTGCCCCTTGTATCAAGGTTTAGCACCACATGTTTTCATTTTAAGTTGCGGAAACACTGGTACTGTTTTATTTTTTTAATGCATTGATGTTTTTTAATTTTTATTGTTGTTGTTTTATATGATGTCCAGTCCATTCTACCCCGTCATTATGTTCATGATATTATTATTATTTAATTTCTTTAAAAGGCTGATGATAGTTAAACTATACAAAAATAGCACCTACGCCACATTACAGCCTAAACACAAATAACAAGTAATTGCATCTAGCATTCATGCACAGACTATTGAGAACTAGCAAAAGTGTTTGTTTTCCAGTAGATGGCAGCAAACTTCCACTTATATGCACATTCATGTTTTCACCATGAATTAAACTGAGAAATTTAGATATTTAATGTGAAATTTACATAAAATGTTGCTATTTTAAATACACCTGTATATAAATATCATTACTAATTTCGGCAAATACATTTTAAAATGTCCATATGTCCCCTTAAAACTGCAGAACTGTAGAGTATAAAAATTAAAGAAACAAAAATTATATTATATTCATAGTACATATCCACCTGTAAATTCTGTTTATAGTAATAACCATCTGTATATTATTCACTGTACATATTCACCTGTAAATTCTGTTTATAGTAATAACCATCTTTCTATTTATAGATATATTTATATATATTCAGTACATATCCATGTCCTGCACTTATGCAAACGTTGTATATCCTGCACTTGCTGCTATTGCACTTCTGGTTAGACCTAAACTGCATTTCGTTGCCTTCTACTTGTACTTGTGTAAGGACAATAAAGTTGAATCTAATCTAATCTAATCTAAAAACATTAGGTTATTAAAAAAGTGATATTACATGCGTTTAAAAAAAACAGATATGATTGATTTTTTGACAAAATACACTATCTGTGGCCACTGGAGAACCCAGAACAGCTGCTTGCATATAGTTTAAGGTAAAACTGGAATTAATTAGCGTACATTCGTATTTCACTACTATGCAGTTAAATAAACTCATTACATCACTTTACCTCTGTCTTAACACTGCAAAAAATGCTCTTCTTATTTACTAATTTTTTCTTGTGTCCAGTCCAAACATCAAAAAATTCTTAAATCAAGATGTATTTACTAGTAAAATGATATTAGATAATTTTTTTTCTTGTTTTCTGGGGGAAAAAATCTAAATTAAGTGAGTTTTAGCTTAAAACTAGCACAATTATCTGCCAAATGGGGTGAGAAAAATGATCTTATTTCTGTTTGGGACAGAAACAATTAACAAGATTTCAATCAGAAACAAGATTATTTTTCTCACCCCATTGGCAGATAATTTAGCTTGTTTTAAGCATATATTCACTTAAGAAAAAATATAATTTTACTTATCTAGTAAATGCATCTTGTTTTAAGAATTTTTAGATATTTAGACTAGAAAGACAAAAATACTAAATAAGAAGAGCATTTCTGCAGTGTTTCCCTTATCTTGCCAGAATCAGAGGGCTTCTGTTTTTTATGACACTACAATTCGGCCATCCGTCATATGGACTCGCACCTGGAGCGAGCCAAGCACCCTAAAAAATGAAAGCAATCCTGTCTACATTAGATGCGGCGAGAGGCGACGCGACACAGCAAATTCCATAACTGATCAGAAATATAAACTGATCGCGCGTTGTATTTCTGACGCACTTCAAGTAGCTCGGCGGGGGAGATTGATGAGGCGGACCGGGAAGATGCGGGGGACTTGGTTAAGTTTGTTTGCGCTTTATTTGGTAATATTTCAAATTAATATGAATAAAATAGTATCAGTTATAGATTTTTGCGCCCCTATGGATGAGTGGCGCCCCTAGCATTTGCCTATTCCGCCTATGCCACGGGCCGGCCCTGCTTAGCCATGTTGTAATATTCCAGTTTTTGAATATAGATTTAAAGGTCCTGTTCTTCGTCATCCCATTTTTCAAACTTTAGTTAGTGTGTAATGTTGCTGTTAGAGCATAAATATTACCTGTAAAATTATAAAGCTCAAAGTTCAATGCCAAGCGAGATATTATTTAACAGAAGTTCCCTTTCAAAGCCTACAGCGAACGGCCGGTTTGGACTACATCCTGGTATTTCCTGCTTTAATTTCCTGCGGTGGCCGCACAATCCATCCAGACACCCCGTCAACAAAGCCGTCTTCCTCATCAGACATGAGTTCAATGGTCGCGGACTTCCAAATGTCCACCTCATCCAGCACACTCTCGCTTCCAGCAACTGTAATACAATCCATAAAGACAATAAGCAACCTGAAAAATACTCACATTGACAAAAAACGGATCTAATATAATAAATCTTACCCTTTTTCTTCTTGATCGACTCCGAGCTAAACTTCGCAGTTTCCGCCTGCGATGGAAGTTCAGGTTGTTTGTATCTGAAGCTGCGGCGTGTCGATTCATAATACGTCTTACAGGCAGCTGGGAAACAATTACATGAGACTGGTATTAATAAAAACAGTCACGGTAAAATTAAACAAGGAATGAGAAACACATTAGAAGTTACTTGCACACAATTTCGTCGTGTTCAGCGGTTAAATCTGGACTCGCGGAAATCGCTCCAAGCAGATAAGAGCTCACGCTTCGTTATGAGGCGAGGATAGTCTGTGAAAACAAAATGTGCAGTTTTAAGCTCGGATCTATTAACGCATCCATTTCCTTATACAGCTGAATAAAAGCATATTCTTTAAATCGTAACGTTACATTACCCATGCTCTGGTTCATAGCGCCTGCAGTTTGTCTCAGAGTTGTGAAGACGAAGACAGCCTCCTGAAAATGAGTCCAAAAAGTTGGTCGCGTCCATACAGAGTTGAAGACGGCGTCCTGTCATAGTTGATCACGAAAAAGGAAAGCAGCAAAAAAACATAGGAAATGTAAAAAAAAAAAAAAGTTTACAGCTCGTCTTCCACGCGTCATGGCCATGACCTCGACCTCGCACGTCATTGGACTAGGGCTCTACTATGGAACGCGCCCGGGGCCAAATCTCTTTATACGAAAGCAAATTCTGCTCGAAACCGGCTCTAACAAGCCAATATAGTGTCAATATTCAGCTCAAGTGACTTCAGTGTTGATTCAGTTCAGCTGATTTCAGTTCAACTGTAAATTCCTCAGTTGTGCATATTTGTGTGTAGTTAGTTATATGCAAAAACAACATTTTTGGAAGAGTTAAAATAGTTTTGCACAAAGTGTTGCTTTTGCAAGCGATGTCTGATGTTTTGCATGTTGTGTGTAGAGTTACAAGAAATGGAGCCGTATTTTCAGAAATTGTGTGTAAGCAATTAGATAAAACTGTAAATTAATCCAGTTTATTTCAGTTCAGGACTCATAGTCCAGGTGTTAGTAATCTGTGCTTAATCTTTGTTCCAGGCAACAATTTTTTAACTCGCGATTTACTAGATTAGGCCTACTCTTGGCATAATTTAAACCAGGAAACCACCTCTTGAAAATCTGCATTGATAATTCATAAAATGTGGTGTGAGCTCAATTTAAATGACAATTACAGAAAAACACAATCTGACTTAACTATAAACACACAAACTTGTACTTTTCACATTTATGATTAATAGCCATTTAAAAAATCATTCACAGTGCAGAGTGGAAAAATTAATTTTGGTATGTAAACTGTATGCTTTACTTGATTTATTTGTGTGCTTTGGTTCATTGTCTTGTTGCATCACATAACCTCTCTAAAGGTTGAAGACATGAACTGCTGTCCTGTATTTTTTTTTTTACATAACATTGGTTATTGCTAATGACATACAGAGTAATTAATCTACACTGTGAGCCCGGACAAGTTGAATCTACTTAAAAAATTGGAGCAAACTGGTTGCCCTAAAAATTTAGTAATGTGAACTAAAACGAGTACATTTAACTTAAATTTAAGTTAACATTTTAACTTAAACTTGTTTTAGTTAAAAAAATTCAGAACCTAGATAAAACTCCCCCTGCTGCTACTCTGATTTGCATTTGTGTAGCTCACAGCATGTTCATTTACATGATAAAGCCTCCCCTAGAATTAAGGGGAGGGGGGTCATGGGGGGACAACTGCCAAGCAAGGCCCACGTCAATTTCCGACAATTTACGGCAGTTTTCGGTGTTGCCTGCAAATTGCCGTGCACAGTCGTAAACCTGAAGTTCCACGGCAATCTACAGTGCCACATACTGACGAAAATCCCACTTTTCATGCAGTGATACTGAGCCACACCAGACCAGGGAGCAGACATCTAGTTTGCAAACATGTGAGTATATTAATGTTTATTTTTATTTATGTTTGTTTTTAGTAATTTTTTCTCTCTGGCAAATTACTTCAGCTATTTTGACTTCATATTGTTTTTTACACTCTTTTTTTCGTGCTTATGTTTGTGCCAACAACTTACAAAAATTCATATTTCAAGAATGTTTTGTTGAGATGTTGTAATTTGTGATGATATAGAATAGTCCTGATGGTGATTAATCAACAGTTTTAGTTTTTTGGCATGTTAACGGTTTTAGTAAGAAATAGTAACAATACCAGCAAATGGTCAGTGTTTCCCTAATTAAAGTGACTGAAAACTAAAATTTGTCTTTGTTTTCTTCCTAGCCCTCCTGCGTAATATATTAGCAAGACAGGAAATGATGATGGACCAACTGCGAATCATCTTCAAGACCCTGCAGAGTATGAAATCGGCTGATGAGTCAGAGACAGACCTGGATCGAAATTTGTTGCCACTTAAAGATGTCAGTACTCTTCAGGACATGGAGGAACAACTGCATAGTAATCCTGACCTCAGGAAACAGTTGGTATGTGGGCAAATCATCGCATTTCCTAAAACTGAAGTGACTAGCTTCAGTGTTTTCCACAGACTTGCACTCTCTTTGTGGTGGCACTTACCCTGTTAAATGTGGGGACAGTAAAGCCGCTTTTCTGTGCACACCCATACAAAGTGCTCACACACAGACAGCCACATCTCAAATTGAATTCTCTTCTGCTTCTTTTTGTGCTTGGATGAACAAATACAGACAAAATTACATCAAAATGCTCATCTTTTCTAACAGACATATGTAATTTGGATTTTTTTTTTGTGAGAGAGAGAGAGTGAGAGATATATCTTTTTTACCAGTGTCACATATAGTGTTCATAGTATTTAATGATTGCTTAAAAATATTAATTAATTATGATTTCAGGTAAACACACTGGCTCTCAAAGGTGGGGTGGACGTCCACGAGTGCATTTGGAGGATTATGCAGGGACTGATTACAAACTCTTTGGCCCAAAAAATCAACATGAGAGGAATAAATGGAAAAATTGGTTTCCAGTGCTTACGTTTAGGGGATGTTGTGATTGGTAAGTTGTACTTTATGTCATAAGTCTTTAAGTGTTTAAGAATCATCAAAAATTATTTAAATTGATAATTCAGGTTACAAGGGGAGTAGAGGAAGAAAGTATAGAAGAACGAGATGAGGAAATGTTAGAGGAAAAAAGGGCAGAGGAAAAGGATAGAGTGGAGAAATTAGGGGATGAGGTAATAAATGAGAGGAGAGGAGGGGACAGGAAGAAGGTATGCAGAGAAGGGAGGAGGTGGTGAGCAAAGGAATGGAGAGGAAAAACAAGTCTGTTATTCTTTATTTTACAGTGTCCTTGCTGCATGTTACATACTTAGTGTAATGATAACAATTATGAATAGTTCATAATTATAATATAATTCATAATTAATTATGAATAGTTACATGCAGTAACTTTAAACCAAACCATAATACTAACACTAAGTACTTGTAAAATAATATTACTCTTAAATGAACAATTACGCTGTGTAACAAGGACACCATAAAACATAGTGTAACTGACAATTAACACTTAAACGGAACCCGGGACATTCTGGTGTGATATATACATGCATAGACCAGTTTAAATCAAAAGTGTAGACATACATGACTGGGTCACATGATTTATACTGTTCTTATTATTTTCTGCTGAACAAATGGTGTTGAACCGATCATAGCATTGCACTAAGGCCAAGATTTTTTTTAAAGTGCGGCCGTATATCTGTACTTTTTAAATTGCACATGGCTCTGTGAAAAGCAACTGCTTTTCTCATGGAGCCATATTGGAACCTGGTAGGAGGATGGTGCCAGCTCATTATTAAACTGATCTGCATCAAATTACAGTCTCTATGTGTAGATGTTACAGAATGTCTGTCAATGGGTTATGGCTTCAGTTTTAATGTAATTGTACTTTAAATTCCAATATCCACATTAGCTTTTGATACGGAAGCTAATTTCAAACCATGTTTACATATATGTTTCAGCGGCTGTGAGAGGTAACCGTCTGACGTCTGCGGCCACAGAAAAGGACATTGATTCCACCATCAAAAGATGGCTATATCTGGCCCCAGATAGGGATGGTGGCAGGAGAGAGAGGATGAAGAGAAAAGAGCGTCAGGAGAGTACAACAAGTTAACGGACTTGCGACTTGTTTGGATGTTAAAGAGTTGTGCGCCCAAGTGCCACTTGTTCATGAACTGAATCAGACGTTGAGAGTTGTGCGCCCAAGTGCTGCTTGTTCATGAACTGAATCAGACGTTGAGAGTTGTGCGCCCAAGTGCCACTTGTTCATGAACTGAATCAGACGTTGAGAGTTGTGCGCCCAAGTGCTGCTTGTTCATGAACTGAATCAGACGTTGAGAGTTGTGCGCCCAAGTGCTGCTTGTTCATGAACTGAATCAGACGTTGAGAGTTGTGCGCCCAAGTGCCACTTGTTCATGAACTGAATCAGACGTTGAGAGTTGTGTAGTGTGCCCAGTGTCACTTTAACTGAACTGAATCAGAAATTCAAATGTATGTACAGTGCCACTTTAACTGAATCAGATATCCAAATGTATGTACAGTGCCACTTTAACTGAATCAGATATTCAAATGTATGTACAGTGCCACTTTAACTGAATCAGATATTCAAATGTATGTACAGTGCCACTTTAACTGAATCAGATATTCAAATGTATGTACAGTGCCACTTTAACTGAATCAGATGTTGAAGAGCTGTGTGAAACGTGGCATTGACATTATTTTGTTTAAATGTGACACAATAAATATTTTTTCTGAATACTGTTGTTCAGGCATTTTTCATCTGGGCCAAGGGTGTGTATAAAGTGGCTAGATCAAGGTTTTGTTGAGGCTGACATGTGGAACCAATTGTTTGGTCCTAAAAAGGACCAGAATAGGGCCAGCTATAGTCATACATTTGGCTGAGATATGGCTATGTCATGGGCCATATGTGGCCAGAGTTCTGGCAACCAGACCTGGTCCAGTCATGTACCGTAATTCATTGATGTATTTGGGCCAAGTGAAAGTGGGTTGTGTGGCCCATCACTGGGCCAAACCTATTTTGCTATGTGGGTAGTTGCCATATCAACATTATTTAGAGAAAAAATTGCGCCAAAATTAAAAAAATCTCTGGAAGATATTACTGAACATGTATTCAACCATAGCAAAAGTAAATTTCTTACTTAAGTTTAGTTTTCATCTCTGTTTTTTGTGTTTATTTAAAATAAGACAAATCTGATATAATTTTAATCTTATATCTGTTATCTAACAGTTGAGATGATCTTTAATGCTGATCTAACAGCAGAAGACACGAGCCGCGATTTAAATCCCAGTTGTGCAGATGGGGTGTGTTCTAACACTACGTTACAATGAACCCATTTTAGAACTACGCTATTATATTCTATACTTTTATGAATTCTTTTGAGAAACCATGAGAAAAGGGTGAATAATGTCTGAGAGTTAATGTTCAGAAATTATTCATTATTATTATGTTTTGTATTATGCTGTATAGCTGTATTTAGCGATGGGTTTGGAGTCAAACTCAACAATGCTTATATTTTTAATGATAAAAAAATGCCATTATTTTATTTTAAAAGTTAATTGTATTTTGTTGACAAAATATTTTAGTTTGTCTTCTATATTTTTTGGATTATATCAGGTAACATTTTAAGCTGTCATTTGGTCATGTTACATTGTGCCCCACCACATGTTACAATGCACCCCACCTACGGGGCATGTTGTCACATTTCACTTCCATTCTTTCGGAGTAAATCAAGAAAAAAGCATACACTGTACTAATGAAACAAAACCAAATAATTGTACTAGACATGTGTGCAATTAATGTGGGAAACAATAAATACTCTGAACCGCAAGTGGATTTACACAAACTGAGAAAGTCAAAAAGCGTTAGGTTGTGCCCCGCTCTCCCCTACTTTTATATACTAAAAGTGGGCCAATTTAGGCCCAAGCAGTATTGAAATGGAAAATTGAAAAACAAATGAAATATCAGAAATCTAAGTAGAATATTTTGTGATAGAAATGGTAAATTCTGCCAGTAAACTGCACCTGCTTTAAAAAACAAAAAATGAAGAGAAGAAAAAACGAGATTTGCAGACCCATCTTTGATCAGGAGGAGAATGAATTGATGTGCCTGTGCAATAATATTTTTGGTAACACTTTTGGGAAGGTTTCATTAGTTAACATGAACTAATAATGAACTGCACTTATAAAGCGTTTTTTAATCTTTGTTAGTGTAACGACTCACGGGGTGTAGTACTTTATTTTGTCCAGTAGGGGTCTCTGGGTTAATGTTGTGTGTGTTCTCAGGTTGAGCGCTGTGACACAGGTGTGGAGAATTGACGGTGATTAAACATGCTGCTTATAAGAAGTTTGAGAGTTGACAAGAGTTGGGATATGATGTGTTGGGACAAACAGCTGGGAGCGTGATCTCTACGTTCCAGGAAGCTTGGTTATCCTGTTGGCTCTCTCATCCTCTCCAGTCCAAGGCTTGATGTTGTTGTCTTGTAACTTTGTCATTTCAACTTTGTAATCCTTACATGTAGTTATGTCTGTCTTCTTGATAAAATACTTATTATTTTGCAAATTTGACTACGTGTATGGCCTCTCCATTCATGTTGCTTCTCCTCGAGTCAAGGGGTTGTAACAGTTAAAGGGTTAGTTCACCCAAAAATGAAAATTCTGTCATTAATTACTTACCCTCATGTCGTTCGACACCCGTAAGACCTCCGTTGATCTTCGGAACACAAATGAAGATATTTTAGTTGAAATCTGATGGCTCTGAAAGGCCTCCATTGGCACAATGCACGGTTCACTCTCAAGACCCTTAAAAGGTACTAAAGACGTCGTTACAAAGTCCATCTCACTACAGTGGTTACAATAACTTTATGAATCGGCGAGAATAGTTTTTGTGCGCAAAAAAAACCTAAATAACGACTTGTATAGTGATGACGATTTCAAAACACAGCATCATCAAGCTTCGAAGCGTTATGAATCAGTGAGTCGAATCAGCAGTTTGGATCGCCAAATTTCAGCAGTTTGGCGTTTGACACGCGATCCGAATCATGATTCTGTACTGCCCATGGTAAGTTAATGTTAGTTAATACATTAACTAATGTTAACTAATGAAACCTTTTTGTAGAGGGTTACTGTAACGTATCTGCTCTGAGACACATAGGCTGAGAATCCAAACGTAGCTTTATTAAAGGATAATCCACAATTGTAGTCAAGAAACTGGCAAAAGGTCATATACATGCAAGCAGTCCAAACAGACAATCAAGACAGGAGAAACAGGCAAGTAATCCAAAAACCAATAGACAAGAAACCAGGGAAAACGCTCGGAAATGCAGTATTACAACAAACAAGATAACCAGGCTTATATAGGGTGAGATAAGCAGGGTAATAAGACACAGGTGTAAACAATGAGTGACGATGAGTCCGGGAAAAGGCTTATGGGTATGTGGTCTTTGACTGAATGATAGTCCGGGATGGAGTGCCCTCAGGTGGTAATCAGGGGCACTCTCACTGGTGAATCGTGACCGTTATCATATTTTTATCTTCATTAAATGTTGTCAGAGCAACATAATTTGTGTGAAATGATGTGGTACATGTCTTGTAAACTTAACAGTGCCTGCAAATGCGTTTTGTAGTGACAAAACATTGAAAATGTTTAAATGAGTCATACTGTTAGAGCTACAGAAATGTTTTTTCCTGAGGCATATGTTGATGAAATGTGTACTGTTGGTGTTCCTCTAGGAACAGGTTTGGGAAACACTGCTTTAAGTTCAAGGATACTGAACCGGTCTGGCTGCCAGGCAAAGGGAAGCAGCGCGCAGGGAAGACTCAGGTTGCAGGGTAGGTAGGGTGACCACCATCAAACAAACCAAATGTGGGACGATTACTAAGTTTGTGTGGGACAATGTGGGACATGTTACCAACACTAAAACATAACCTGAAACTGTTGTATAATAAATTCAACATCACTGAGCCAAAAGGCAGCAGGCATCATGCAGATAATTACTTTTGAAACAGTTCTGACCAAGTGCAACTAAAATCCAACTAAATGAATAATGAAACAAATAAAACAACATTAAATTAGTTAATCATATATATATATATATATATATATATATATATATATATATATATATATATATATATATATATATATAAATATATATATATATATATATATATATATATATATATATATATATATATATATATATATATATATATATATATATATATATATATATATATATATAATTTTTTTTTTTTTTTTTTTTTGGGGGGGGGAACTGTAGTTTTTATTTTATTTTTTTACATACATATATAAATTTATATACAGAACTATCCATTCGTTTTCTGTCAGGGAACACATGGAACGAATCACCGCTCCACATTTTGATTGACAGCTGTCACAACCTACTAGTGACCGTGTTTACTCCTTTCTTTTCAACCATTGGATATGGTTTAAAAAAAACGGCTTTTGTATTTGTGTGAGGCGGGATGTTACTTCTGACGAAGCGCTGTTAAAAATAGGTGAAAAACGATGCCGCGAAAATAATAAATAAAATGCTTTCTTAAAAAGGCAATAGAACGCATGCATGTTTTCTCAATATGATCATTAAAAATCAACAGACTGGTGAAAATGCGGGACATTTTCTCAATATGCGACATGCGGGACAAGGGGTGCAAATGCTGTGCGGTACAACGCAAAGCGGGACAGGTGGTCACCCTAAGGGTAGGGCGGGAAGGGAAACACAATATGACTGAATTGAACAAGACATAACTCAGCAAGATCACAGCAAAGAACAACAATAAGGTCATATAGGTAGGTACGATGTTGTTGGTGATGATAAAACAAATTTACATATCTTCACTTACATATCTCTTAAAACAGTGCTATATTTGCTTCGACTAGATGGCAAATACCAGACTAAAACTCTTCCCCGACCTTTAATAAAGAAACATTTGGCTCTCTCCGGTCAGACAGAAACAACATGTTGGTTGAGATAACTTTATCTTTCTTTAAAGGTGCAGTGTGTAGTATTTATGAAGATCTATAACAGAAATTCAATATAATATACATAACTAATATACATAACTTTTCAGTGGTGTATAAAGTCCTTACATAATGAACTGTTTTTATAATACCTTAGAATTAGCCATTTCTATCTTCATACACTGCATGTAGGTCCCCTTATAGTGAAATCGCCATTTTGCATCATGTTTCTATAGTAACCCTAAACAGACAAACTGCTAGCTACTCTCTGCTGTCTCGGATGATGACATTTTTGTCCTGTGTCGGCTACCGTAGCTTATACGTGCTTCGAAAAGGAACGGTGAGTGGTGGGCATTTGCAATTCACAACCTCACTGCTAGATGCCGGTAAAAGTTGCACACTGCACCTTTAAAGTTAAACTATTCATTTTATATTGGGGTCAGAGTTGATGGATAATTGAATTTTTTATATGTTCAGCTCGTTGTCAAGCACATTTTGAGTGTATGATGTTTGTCGTGTTTTTGTTTTTTTTACATGAATGTTTTTGATAGTTTTATGACAAGAGGCCTATTGCACAAAACTAGGATAAGGGATTAAGCCGGGATATCTTGGTGATCCTGGCTCAATTTATCCGTGATCCAGTTGCACTAAAGCTAGATAGGGTGGCAGTTGGATGTTATGGTATAAATTACCATGGAGATTTATTCTGTGGAGCTAGCCTGCTCCAGACCAGGCTAAATTCCAGGATCTATTTAATCTCATCCCTTATGTCAGTCAGCAGTCACCACAAACGGAAACCAATAGTTATTCTACTGCCCACTATACATTGTTATCACATATAACTAGACCCACTGTCATTATTTAAACGTTTTTGGTCATAATTTCAATCATTTTGGATAAATTATGATTTTTAGATGATGTTGCTATCATTAGATAATTTACGGTTTCCCATAGACTATAAGGCTATATATAAAAATGATAGAATATTAGGGCCACAGAGGAAAAAAAAGAAAAGTTACAGACTTCGATAAATTAAGTCATAATATTGTAACCCGTTGTTTTAGAGGAAGACGGTTGTTAAAATGACAGCTGTGGGGCATTTCGTGGAATTGTTCTTCAGTATGGTTTCACAAACAAGGACATACTTAATCTTTTGGCACATCAGCGTCACATTGTCATAAGTATCAGGACTGTAAAAAGAATATGCATCTTTTCCGCAGAAAGAACCAGCCTCATAAATGTATGACTTTTTCCTTCTTCCTCAGTGTGGCCCTAATACTCGGTCGTATAAAATACACATTCCATATAAATATAAAAACACAAAGTGTAACATTAGGTTCCTTTATTGAATAAGGATAAAGCAAAGCAGGTAAACCATCAGCTCCTTTCGAAACTGAAGTCACACAGTGACTCAACAATACAACAAAAGGATTATACAACAAAAGGATAAATACACATTCAAAGATATATATATATATATATATATATATATATATATATATATATATATATATATATATATATATATATATATATATATACACACCGCGCTTGTCTGCACACTGAAATAAATGCAGGACAAATCCATACACATCAACTGAACAGACAAATGAATGGATGCGGGAGAATCAGGTGAAAGAATCAGAGGGCTTACACTGTAACTGATTACATTTGGATAACATAATCAGATTCCCAAAATGAAGTACTTGTAATTCAATTCAAAAAAAGTCTTTCTACTGATTACATGTTATTCTCACAATGACAGTAAATTATTCGTAATTCATTGATTCTACTTTTTTGTTATCTTTTAAATGTTCCTTTTCTATAAACACCTACTCAGATCTTCAAGCCCAGGTTTGCGGAATTCACACACAGACCAGCCACTCGTCATGAGCCGATCACTGAAAACTGAGACACACACACAGTATTTAAGATTTACAGAAATCATTTCACAGCTTTTATTTAGGCTCACGAACCCCAGTCTGGAAAACCCTGGCATAATGTAATATTTAATGCACTTCATGTTGTTGATTACAAAGAATGGAATACATTTTCTTTCTCTTTGTAACTTTATATCAATATGGTACAAGATTATCCTATCCAAATCAATGTGATATTCAAGTTAGATCAAAAGTAATCCTGAAGTCATCCAAAAGTATTCTGAATACATGACCTACAATGAGTAATCTACATTACTAACTGCATTTTTTGTCATGTTATGTAATATAACACATTTTTGTCATGTAATGTAATGAATCAGTAACTGACTACAATTTGTAATCTACACTGTAAAAAGTGAACACGTGCAGTTGTTGCTTTAAGGAGGTATTTCTACCTATAAATTCTAATTTTGTTGTTGTAACCTACTTTAATTAGTTTTATGTAACATAAAACAACGGAATGCTGTTTTAACTTAATTAAGTTACATTGACCCAACATACTATTTTTCAACATAACTGAATATTAAAAATAAACTACCAACATCCTTCCCTTTACTGAAAAACACAAAATGACACTTAATCCCAAAATGTACTCTCCTAATGCAGTCCCTTTCAAAGCATGCTGGGAACTACAGATCCACTGCCCAGGGCTGCATTTCTCAAAAGCATCGTGAGCTAAGTCGATCGTTGAGACAGATCTACCCAATTAAACAGATTTAATTTGAATAAACTAAATTTAATTCAATTCAATTAATCAATGGTAATTTACTGCTACATCAAGGTGAAAAGGGACTTTCATCGTCTAAAACAAACACAAAAATGATATCAAACTTAAGTAATTTTACTTCGTTTTTCAGTGTACCCAGCACTGATAATGACCATACAGTACCTGTTACTTCTGGATATAATGATCATTTATTACTTTTATTTGTAAAGAAAAAAAATATTGCACTTTTTGAACTTTTTAAAGCTTGAAACTTTAAATATGTACACTGAAACAAGGTGATGCATACATCAAATGTCTAGTATACTTTTCAGTTTATCACATCAGAACACTTAAGATGGTACAGTGAATATATTCAGTACAGTGTGTCTCATTGTAGAATCTGAAGAGCTGCTGGATTCAGTGCAGCAGGAAGTAGGAGAGCAGAGAACAGCAGAGGAACAGGAAGCTCTGAGTGACGCTCTGAGCACCGTTACACAGGTTCTTCTCACAGCATGTGAAGTTTGCAACACTATCACAAACCTCTTTAGTGGCACAGCCATTTACAGCAAATGTTTGACCCGGGATAGTCACTTAAGAAAAGAAAGAAAACAGAAGTTGAGTCATGAATGAAAGTATGATAAAAACCACTATCTATCTGACCATTGGTATATGTGAACTGTAAAAATATGTCCCACCAATGATGAAGAGATAAATAGAATGACTTTAATCTTATTTTTCCAGATTCTCACCTGTTCCTTTAAGGCAGCGATCTTGACTCCCTGAACAGTCCATTATGTTTAAGCAGTTCTCCCGAATACAATAGTAACATTTCTTTCCATTGGGGATGGGGGGATTGGGGACGGGGGGATTGGAGGGATTGGGGCCATTGGAGATATTGCGGACGTTGGAGATACTGGGGTCATTGAGGACTTTGGTGATATTGAAGATGTCTGGACTGGAATCGCCACTACGTTCTGTACAAAATAAGACATCTAATGAAACAACACTACTTAAGCCACTCCATTCAATCAATTCCTACATTTGTTTTCTTGATTTAATGTCCTATGGAGGTAAAATGAGTGTTGACTTTAAAAAAGAAGGTCATTTGCATATGGTCAGTAAAGTACAATACCTGCATCTTTGGCATTACAAAGGTCTGTGTTACAGCAGAAAGAAGAGACATCTGCACTGCTGAAGCTTGAGGACAGACAGGCATTTGATGGAACACAACCTTTAATCTTCACTTTAGTAGTATTGCCTTCTAAAAAAACAAATGATACTGGAATGTTGACTGCACACGGTGAATTTATTTACAACAGAAAGTATTTATCTTTCTAATCACAGCTGCAATAACAGAGGTCAAGAGAAAAGACCATATTTGCCATATAAATTGACCCCTTTGGGCTGAAAGTATAAATGGGATCTCTAGTAAAAATGCTTTTAAATTTTCATTGCAAATTATATTACTTTCATAACAATCTGAGTGAAAATGAATTAAGTAGCAGAAATACGTATAGAAAAGTATACACATTTCAATATCCATATATAGTCCCACTGCTGGACTTACCAATGAGTGCCACTACTGTTGAACTGAAGCACGTGGAAAGTTCTGGGCACGTTCTTACCTGTTCTCCAGCACAAGAACCTGCTAGACTCGTGCAATCATAACAGCTGAGAGAGTGTCCTTTAGTAACAAAACAGAGAGACTTTGAGAGAGAGAGTCATCAATGATCTGTATTTTTATGCAATTAAAAAATTCAAACAATTTGTCTTTGTACCTCCAGTGAATAGAATGAACAGAAGAAAAACTGAGAGTTGCAGATCCATCTTCGATTAGGAGGAGAATGAAATAGTGTGTTTCGGTGCCCTTTTTATAGCCTAGATAGAATAAGGGATGGGCCTCCGTGGGATAATGGCAGTGTCATGTATGATGTATGATGTATGCATGTTGTGATGTAATGGAGTGAACACTGTGAGGCGCTATTGCGTCACCATCTTTATGTAAGGCAGACACACACGAGTAAAAGCCAGTTCAGTTCAACCACATGCGGTCTCCTGTCATCAACAGAGGTGGTTAGAGTTTCCAAAAACTGTACTCAAGTAAAAGTACTAGTACTTATAGAAATATTTACTCAAAGTGAATCTTAAAGGTCCCATGGCATGGCATTTTTCTATTATTTTATAATGTTTCCTGAGGTGTACTTATATTGTTAGTATGACTTTTACATCATAAAATGTCATAATTTAGAAATAAAAGGCATTTTTTCTATACTGCTGTTTGCCCTGTGGCTGAATGCCCTGCTTCAAGAGGCGTGTCTGCTGTGAGACTTCAGTAAAAACGCCCACTGTTGTGATTGGCTGACATCTTTGCATTTTAAATGAGCGGAGGGGGCGTGGTTTAACGAGGTCTACGAGGCACGAGCTGCTGCCAGAGAGACGGATGGACCTGAGTTCACTTCACATCAGTTCTCAGCATGTCTGAACTGTTTTAGTTACAGCATATACTTCAGGTTATTAGTCTATTTCTAGTCGGAGGGGCTGTCACTCATGTCAGAAAGTTAGTAACTTTAGTAAATTATGGATCAGCGCTGACTGGAGACGCGAACCGTTTAGAACGATTCAGTCCGATTTGGTGAACTGATTCGGTTCACTAAAAAGAACTGGTTCAAAAGAAAGATCGTTCGCGAACCGGACATCACTAATGTACCAGAGAAGGAGCTCAGCGATTGCTAACAAAGTTATTTATAGTAACTACTGAGTTATGAGAGCGCTGTCAGCGCGAGTTTATTGTGTTTGTATCTGAGAGTTCTGAATAAACACGAGTCCCAGTCACACCGAGTCCGTCTTCATCATTATTACCAACTTTGTAACACATGCAAAGTACCATTACAGCTGTCGAGATGAACGAGTTAAAAGTAAGTGTTGATAATAGCATTATTTTTAAAATAAAATAAAAGCGTCAGTGACGCGCGTTGAGTACACAGCGCAAACAAAGACACAACAGCAGTAATCGAATGTAATCCAGTTTATTGTGGGGCTAGGCTGGCTAGCCCGAATATGCTCACGCTTACCCCCCTTCTGCTTAATCTCACGCCGCGTTTGGTGCCTCCGCTGTGGGCCAGATGCAGTACTGGGGGTCGGGGATGTTGAAGGCCACCGGCCAGTGCAGAGCTTCGGCGTGTGTGAGGCCGATGTTGAGCAGAAACTCATGACCGTATGCACATTTTAGAACCGATAGACGCGACGAGGACGTACAAAAACACTGACTCACAAGATAGAAAACACGAAAACACCGTTCTGTCTGGAGAGAGAGAAGCCGCATTGTGTGCACGTATAATAAATAATTAGCTACACATAAGAAATCACTGATCACAGATCAGAAGGAACTGAAAAAAGACTTCTGTTTTCATTTGTACATCCAAACACTGAGAAACTGCCAGCGTTCACTCGTTCACAAGCAATGATCTCTATTCTCTCGAGCGTTTGCATGGGTGTGCCAGATTCTCTGGGCGGAGGAAAGGGAGGTAACCGTTCCTGCTTGAACGTCAAACCAGGAGACTTCAGGATTGGTTAGTCTGGCCTGTCATTTTCAGGCAGAGAAAGACAGCCAGAACTCGGTTTTACACCAATCAACATTTCTATCCACTTGGGGACAATATTCAGGCTAGGGGAACTCATATTAATGTTGAAAAACCTCATAAAATGAAAATTTCATGTCATGGGACCTTTAAAGGTCCTGTTCTTCGTGATCCCATTTTTCAAACTTTAGTTAGTGTGTAATGTTGCTGTTAGAGCATTTATAATACTTGTAAAATTATAAAGCTCAAAGTTCAATGCCAAGCGAGATATTTTATTTAACAGAAGTTCCCTTTCAAAGCCTACAGCGAACGGCCGGTTAGGACTACATCCTGGTATTTCCTGCTTTAATTACGTCAGTAGAGCAGTATGTCGACTAACCTCCGCCCACAAGAACGCACGAAAAAGGGGGCGTGGTCTTGCTGCTCCCGCGTGGAGAATAGGAAGTGTTGCGTTCGGTTGCTTTCGTATAGTTTGTTTGTCGCCATGTCGTCGAGACGCTGTTATTTTCATCCTTGAGTCAAGTCACCTTTGTTTGGCTTTCCCAGGGACGCTGTACTTAGAGATCATTGAGCGCATGCATCCCCGTTATGGTAAGAGGCGTGACCTTTCCGGTAACGTGCGCTCTGCTGCTGTCTAATCACAACACGGGAACCGCTGGCACAATCAGAACTCGTTACGTATTTCTGAAGGAGGGACTTCATAGAACAGGGAAATCTTTCAAGCCGTTTTGAGGACAGTGAAAACGGCAGTATACAGATAAGTAAATTGTGTGAAAAATACTGTGTTTTTTTACACGCGAAACATGAACACATGTTATATTGCACACTGTAAACACAATCAAAGCTTAAAAAAAACACGAAAAACGGGACCTTTAATAGTTACTTGAGTAAGAGTAAAAAAGTCACAGAATAAATGTGTATCAAATTAAAGACATTCGGGTTTGCAGCGACCTGAGGGTGAGTAAATTAATGTTCATGCCTGCTATCCACATACCTGCCAATTTATCAAAAAACCTTGGAGTGAGATTTTGTCTGGGGAGGTCAAAATGATGCCGCACACGCAACCACAAAAGTTGGTGGCTCAGATATCTGAGAAATTGGAATTAATTTCATGTTGTACCCTGCATTTTGGTGGTTTGTGGGGAGGCCCAAAGCCGTTGATATGGGCAGCCTACTGGAGATGGACAATATTGGTTACATTCTTTGAAGCAGACATAGCTGAAGGTCCGCCCCCAGGAAATTTTGGATTAAGTAGATATGATTTCCTGTATTCTAGTGGATTTTGGGGTGGTCTGCTAAAGATGTGCAATACCTGAACTTATTCTGATTCATGTTCGGCATCATTGACTTCTAGACTATATATATATATATATATATATATTGAGACTGTATTTATTTTATGTTTTTCTGTGTGCTAGAAAAATTGCAATATAATATAGATTATACATATACTGATATTTAGCATTTTTTCTAGCACACACAGGAAAAAAAAAATATATATATATAATATATAAAATGCATTTTTTTCCCCTGTGCTACAAAAAACAAATTGACGAAAAAAGAAAAGTTCTGGACGGCCGACCATCTGTGTGATTGTTGATTTTATGTCTGGCCATCAATATGAATGCTCACTGTATCACCGGCCATTAGATTGATTGTAGGACTGTGTGCGAATGTATGGGCCGCCGTCAATATGAATGCTCACTGTATAGCCGGCCGTTAGATTGATGCTTGGGCTGTGTGAGAATGTATAGGTGGCCGTCAATATGAATGCTGTCTAACCGACTGCCCATCAGTTTCATTGTTCATGGGATGGCCTGTAATTAGAGTGAATGATGACAGTGTGATTGTTGATTGAATGGGCAAACTATACAGAAATATTACATGCAGTGCTAATTCTCATTCCTTTCCTTGCCATTCTACAGGCATCAGGTTGAGTCTTCAGATGAGCTATGGCATCCAAGCACCAGCCAACCAGCAGAAAAGAGAAGAAAGCTTTCAGATTCTTCAAGATCTGCACTTGCTGTTGTAGACCTGAATCGGCCAGTAAAAGGCCAGTAAATGTTTTTTTTTTACATTTGCAAATTGTGTGTGTTTTTATAGCTATATATTTATATTGTATTTTTATTTATATTAATAGTTATATTTATAGTTATTATACTTATATTACTTGTTGTATTTTCAGTTGCAAAGAAGTTTAGCTCTTTTTTATTAATATTTCATTTTTATTATATTTTTATAAGTTCTGTTGTACAAATAAATCACTTATACAAAGTCTTATGGTTCTGCCTATTATTTTATAGCTGAAAAAGCATTCAAGCATCATATATGATGGCTAAAACAGCTTGCAGTACACTTCATAACATTAGGTTATCAAGTCTCCTGTAGGTTTCTTGGCACCTGGACATATTCTTAGAAAAAAGCATGCAGGAACCCCATTTTTCATGATATCTTCGTCAAATTTTAAATATAAACTGATGAGACTTGTGCCTTTCAATTCATTAACTAACTGGATCCCTCCAGGCTTATTTTCATATATTTTTACATCAAATAATAAAGTGTTCATTGTAGCACAAATCATCTTCAAGACACTTCAACTTCTATAACTGTTTGTCTTTCTAAGTTTTTTTCTACTTTAATGTTTGGGTAATACACTCTAAAGTGTCTTCTTTTTAAAGATGTCTAAATTGTGCATGTAGTGCAAATTGTTCAGCAACTGCGATTGTTTTAGTTGGGAGATGTCATTTCTGGGGATGTGCCTCAAGCAGGCGGAGGGAGAAATGGAACAGACATAGTCTTGGAAAAAAAGCTTGCAGGAACCACATTTTTCATTATATCTTCCTCAAACTTGAACTATAAACTGATAAGTCGTGTGGCTTTCAATCCATAACTGAACTGGATTCCTCCAGGTCTATTTTCATATATTTTTACATAAAATAATAAAACATTCTATGTAGTGCAAATAATTTTTGAGGCATTTCAACTATTATAATTTTTTATCTGTTTGAGAATTATCAACTCTGATTGCTTTTTAGTAGAGTCCCAAGTGTCTTCTTTCCAAAGATACCTTAATTGTGCCTGTAGCACACTGTTCTCAGGAGCTATAATTGTTTTAATTCAGGTAGGTCGTTTTCAGCTGTGAGCCCCAAAGTGGGGGTGCAGCTTAACAGGTTAAAGGTGAACTATGTAGGATTTTTGCAGTAAAACATCCAGAAACCACTAGGCCAGTGTTATATATTTTGTTCAGTTGAGTACTTAGAATATCCCATATGTTTTCAACTATTTGTAAATCGTGAGAAAATTGCTATTTGAACCAAGGAGCCGGGACGTGTGAGCTATGCGTGTGAGGGAGTCGCCTGTCGATTGCGTCATATCTGCGTCACCCTCGGTCTCCGGTTTTATTCAGTGAAACGCTTTACTCTCACTGCATTGTGAACAAGTGTCATAGCAGCCGCCGAGCTAACGTCATAACTTCCTTTTCAACACACTCAGATATATCTAATACGATAAACAGAGCTGCGTTACTGCACACTCAGCACTGGAGAAGAGGAAGTGCCGCCGGCAACCGTGTCATAATAAAAGTCCCGCCGGCGACTATGCCATAATAACAGTCCCGCTCTTCAATCGCTCCAGCGGCCTTGCTCAGCTCCACAACACTCGGTCCTGCTCTGCTTCACTACAGTAATGTTAATAATCGCATCCATGAACATGATTTCTGCCCGAGTCCTATCCTGACTGTTTTCCACCGGCTGTGAGGTGAAGACCACATGTCCCAAGATTCTGCGCTCAAACGTGACGTCATCAAACTACGCCTTTGTTTTGAACAGGCGACCTCTAGTGGACGGAAAAGTTACATAGTGTAGCTTTAAAGCTACACTGTGTGATATTTTCCCCCATCTAGCGGTGAAAAGGTATATGACCATCCAGTGAATATTAGTTTCTGTTCCTCTCAATTCCGATTTTGTTTTAACTCCTATGTTGGCCGATTTAGTCCAAGTTTAACATGGCTTCTAGTTCGACCTCGTCCACATTCGACACGGTGCCATTGAGTGTTAAAACGCGAAATGCGAAGCTTGAATTTACGGGTATGTCCCTCTTTGGCTAATGTACTTTCAAGATGGAGGGGCAACATGGCGACCCGCATTCGAACCCCTCACCCGTATGTACTTTCAATGGCATATTATAAACTTAGGAGAATACTTTATTACTTGAAAGAAGTAAATATACATTAATGAGCACATATATTTTTTGAAAGAACTAAGTGTTTTTAGCTAAGAATAAACTAAAAACGTTACACAGTGTAACTTTAAAATAAGTATTTTTGTCAGGCTTCTATGTATAGGTTTCGTAGTGTCCGTGACGTCACCCATAGAATTCTGAAGAGCAGTTTTGAAGCGTAAAATAGGGAAGAGCTGGCCGTTGCCATCTTGGCAGCGCGTCACTCCCGAATAATAGAAAATGGGCAAAGAGACGGGACGTGGGCGGAGCTGAGGTGACGTGATGACAGACAGAAGACGAACGGCTATCCACCTGTCACTCAAAGTGGCCACACCCTTAATTATGCAGAACTTTAATGCTTTATTTAATGTAAACGAATGAGTTATAAAAAATAAAAAAATCACCCCCCTCACAGTTGTCATGAAGGGCAAAATGAGATTCTGCTCCCTTCTGGAGCCTATCCCTAGCGGCCGGTCTGTGAATTGCAGTTTAAAACACTTCTGTATTGGCTTCAAGAGACACTGCGGGAGGTTGCTGCTTGGTTTCTACCTAAGTACCGGTACTTCTGAATGGGTTGAGGCTGGGATTTAGTGGGTTTGAAGTGAAAGTTTTTAATGAACATATACTATATGCAGAGAGCATTCACTCAGTATCGTCATCTCATTTTTGACCGAAGTGACTTTTGCATCTGAACATTTCATTATATATATATATATATATATATGATTTCTTTATTGTTATAATGCATTAAACAGTAAAACTAACATAAAGCAATGGATATGTATATACATCTAACGGGGAGTCACAAGGTGACGTATTGGGCACGGGCGTGGCTTCTGGTTTCACACTTGGATGTGGGCGGAGTTGGATGTCCACTGCAGGCTGCAGCCTACTTGGGCTAGCCTAGCCGTACTATGGGCAGGTTTCAACAGCAACATTAAAATGCATGTAGAATACATACATACATACATACAAACATACATACATACATACATACATACATACATACATACATACATACATACATACATACATGTAGTAATATTCACTTATATGCAGTCATAGCTATGGCACAAGTTGGTGCTACATGGAAAGACTAACCTGCTGTTCCTTGATAGACAAAAAATCTTCCACTTTGATATACCACCAGGTTTGGAACCTGCAAGCACTTTTAAAATTGTTTGGTGATGTAAACGTGGTTTCTTACTGTGAGCACACACACACACACACACAAATTGAAGGCGCGCATCAAAACTACGTTTGTACACGGCGTTTTATCCCACATGAAAAAATACTATAGTATATTATAGTATATCATAGTAAAATTACTGTAGTAAATACTATAGTGTTTTTTAACCATACTATAGTAAAGATACTACAGTAAATTGTAGTATATTGTAGTATATTATAGTATTTACTACACTTTGTTAATTTACTGTAGTATATTTACTATAGTACGGTTCAAAAACACTATAGCATTTACTACAGTAATTTTACTATAATATACTATAGTATTTTTTCATGTGGGATGGCAAGGCATACTACTTGATTGGTTGACAGTTTCATGGGATTTGTAGTTCATAAGGTATAAACGCAGATTAACCTCATCTAATAATAGATCGAAAGTAATGCAACATATCTTGCATTTGTTTGCACGTGTGGATGCGCTCATAACTGGTGATTTGCTGAATGTGTGTATGTGCAAATACATGTTCAGAGTTAGCTCACTAACGTAGCTACAAAATGTACTACAGTAAACATAATTGAAGGGCATTGCTTTCATCAGGAGTGCTCACACAGGATTCTAACGTCACATTTACCATTACAGCAAACATTTATCACTAAAAGAGAACTTAGTTCACTAAGCCACCTGGCTACAAACGTACCTAATTTGCCAGGGTCATGTTGATGTATGCTGCAGCTGTAACTTTATGTACTCCAGAGTACGTAACGTTAATTGAAAAAAGCTAGCTAAATTACCCAGGCAAGATCATCTGTCCTACTAGTGTCGTGAGCACTCACATGATTCTAACGTTACATTTACCATTAGATTAAACATGTTTCAGTAAAACAACACGTATCACTTAACATTTATCACTAAAATAACACAGTTCTAGGATAATTGGATATGCTGTAGTGTACACACCTCTAACTGTCGATTGAAATATAACATGTCCTTCTCTTTAGCGACCCCAGTGGACGTTTTTGTTTCAGAACTGTAGCAGGACATACCTGGTGGTACATATTTGTGGTGCTGCAAAAAAGTGTGCAGAGGTACGAATTTCCTATGAGACCAGGTTGCGGTTTTACAAAGATATATTTTGCCACTGAATAACTTAACGTCATGAACTAGCAGTGTTATGCTGCTTTTACTTTGAAACATCAATGTCACTGTAAACAACAGGCTAATAAAATAAAATTAAATACAAATTAAATTAAATTCCTTAAAGCAAACAGGAGGACACCTTGTGGCCTTTTAGAATAGTGCACATTGGCCAGTCACCTTCAGTTAAAGGTTTTTCTTCAGAAATATCAATTGATCAACATGATCAGGGTGAAGCAAGCTACGCTGAGCTGTAACTATGTCTCCAGCTGTGCTGAAAACTCTTTCAGCTGGTACGCTTGTTGCTGGGATGGACAGATATCTCTTTGCTAAAGCTGATAGTAGTGGAAGATCTACTTGCAGTCTCCACCACTGCAACACATCCCCATCCATACCTAAAGTGTCCCTCTCTCTATATTTTAATATTTCATCCTTAGCTTTCTCCCTGATGGTCTTTGCTGGTGGTCTTGCACTCAGGAAATCTCCAAACATCTGGTCCATGGCAGTCTTTTTCTTTGGAGGGGCATCATCTACAGAAGAGGGCAGAGGAGAGGCTCATCAGTTGTGCTAAAAAGTTTCCTTTCATTTACAATCTGAAAATTACTTGACTATATTGCATCTTCACTACATACTTCTGTACATTTTTGGCATTGTCTCCATTTAAACCAACCTGTCTTGTCCTCTTTGGAAGGGCTTTTGTCGCATTCTGTTTCAGCTGTCTGGTCCTCTTCCAATGTGCCTGTTGCCTGGTCTTCATTCGGCATTGCTGTGTCACTGGCCTCTTCCTTAAAAATGCATAAACATGTAAAAGAATGCATATTCATATATTATTAGTTCTAAACAGCAATAATGATCTTACTTTAAATGTTCTTACCTCTCCATTCATCTGTACAATAATCTTCATGAATACCATCCTTGGCATCACTGTCATCCAGAAAAGCCAGGTCTTTAAAACTCGGGTCAAGTGTTGAGGCACAGTGGAGAGTGCCTTCAAGATATGTATAACGGCCATCAAAGTCCTGCCTGAATCTGTCTTTCATATGGGAAATAACCTCTAGGTCACTCTCATCTCGTTGGAATTGTCTCTGCAATTTGGCTTGGATCGGAGATATTATGGAGATTTTTTTTCGATGCATCTCACATGTGGGTCCATCTTGGCACCAGTACCAGCCAGGATCATGTTTCTGGTGTTATTTCTGGCCTTCTGTGAACGCAGGGCTCTTCTCTTCAATCTTCCACTCGCGGTAAACATCCTGAAGTAAAACGGCTAGAAATTGTATGTACGTTAGACGGAGGCGGGGAGACTGTTAGAGGGAGTGCGGCCTACGAACTCCTCTTGAGCTGGTTTCAGCTGATGAAACTGCAAACTATACTTCAGTACATTTTTCTTTAATTAATCTGACTCCTGGTCTTCACTTTTCACTACTGGTCCTGGGTCCTAAGCTGTTACCCCAACAGTGCTGTGACCGTTACATATGATGCTGTAGCGCACAATGTCCACCCGTCCACTGTTACAGCAACTCTTTGGGCTTTGTGCAGAGACTCCTCTATCTCTCTTCTGACCTTGTCGTACAGGGCAGTAATCTGTTTATCGGAGAATAGCTTTCGGTTTGGTATCTTATAACGAGGCTCCAAGACATGGAGGAGGTGTTTAAAACCTTTGTTCTCCGTGACACCATAGGGCTGAATATCTTTGCAGATGAATAATGCAATAGCATCAATTATTGCCGTAGAGCGCGCGGAACTGTTAGCAAGCGGGGCATGGAAAAAACTTTCAATACTTTTCTAACCACTTTTGGAGCTGGTAGCTACAGGTGAGTCAGAGCTGGAGGCAGGGGATGCAGGGCACTGGCAGACGCTTCCACAACAACACCGTGGCGCCGCTTCAAGTGAGATATCAGATTAGTCGTACTGCCCTTGTATTTTACAGATGCGCGGCACATTTTACAAATTGCATCCGTCTTGTCAAGTCGTCCGTCTTTCTTGCAAAATCCATAGTGTTCCCAAACTTTAGATTTAAAATTCAGTGGAGGATAAATTATCTCGGCGTCCGACATGTTTGTTTTGCTTACTCCTCACGCTTCCTGACAACTACCTTTGGGCGCATCACTGGCTTCATCCGCGCAGCTGATACATTGAGTTGTAGTGTACACATCCGAAAGTCCGTTTCTTAGGCCTACTTTATGTAGATTGATTCAATTATGCGCAAAAAACAGGTTGACAACTCTTGTTAATCCCTAACTACAACTCAACAGTCACAATGACCAGCATAAAAGCAGTTTTGTGAGAGAATGCAGCTTCGCACCGATTTGTCTCAGGGCCATCAAGGAGACTCCTATGGTAGGGCACTATAAAATCCATTTTATTTTTTCCCAAATTCCGTTTTTTTTCCGTTTGAATTTGTGCAAAATCTGTTTTTTCCGTTTAAATTTTTGAAAATTCCTTTTTTTCTGTTTTAATTTTTGGGAATTCGTTTTTTATACCTTTTACTGCTATTTTAGTCATAAAAAGAGTGTGCTTTTAATGTTAATATAATAGAACATAAAATAGGAATTACATTCAATTCATTGAGGTAACATTTACTCACTGAGGACAAACACTGCATGATGCAACATAACACTGCACTCCAAGTTGTAAGAGTCGGTTTTGGTGCTAAGACAAAAGCTGAGATACACACCTCAGCAATTGAACAATAAAAGTCACTAATCTTGAGAAAAAGATCTCACAGAAACTGTGACAACACCCTGACAAACATTCCTCCCCCCTCCCCATTTTGCCCTCTCCTTTTCCTGGTTTCAAGTCACCAAATGCAGATATACCAGTGATGATGTCTCTTGTAAATCTATTGTTTTATCCCTTTCATGTTTGATGTCTTTTTAAAGGTCTCAGTGCGAATGGTAAAATGGTCTCAGTTTCACTGCAGTCACCAGTAGTATTAGAAAGATTGGAAAACTAATGAGAATTCAGTTCTCCTTTGAGTAGTCTCTTCAAAGATATCTGATCCACTCCCCCAAAACCAGGTGGGGGTGTTGCAAATATTTACAACCCTTTTGTTCTAGTTGGAGTATTTAAGGCTGGATAATCTAAACTCTCGGGGGGAATATTCTGTAGTCAGAACTCCCCGTGTGGTGCAAACTGCATGTAGATGTGCCAGACATGATGACTCTTTTAAATTATTTTCATATTGCTTTGCAATTGTGTTTTATGTTTTTACGCTGATCAGATGTGTACCATGGATTCTTGTTTACTTATTTACTTTTCCTGTCTGGCCAAAATAAATGTTAATCTTGATTTCTCTTGTATGGTTCCGAAATCATTATTCTAGTATGGATCGATGTATACTCCTTTATTACCGCAAAATCTAGGGTTATGATAGATGGTAAGTGGTAAATGGACTGCATTTATATAGCGCTTTTAACAGACCGATGGCCATCCAAAACGCTTTACATATTGCCTCACATTCACCCATTCACACACCGACGGCGGTGTCAGCCATGCAAGGCGCCATCCAGCTCGTCGGGAGCAGTTGGGGTTAGGTGTCTTGCTCATGGACACCTCGACACTTGGTCAAGTGGAACCGGGGATCGAACCACCAACCTTCCGGTTTGTAGACAACCTACATGAACCACTGAGCCACTGCCGCCCATAGATCACACGATGACGCCACGACTGAAGCATGGAGCGCAGCGTGCGCGATATTCCGATTCCTGACTATCGCTGGGTTAGCACGTTGTAGTCCGTGAATATTACTAAAATTACACTTTTTGTTGAGTGAGCATGTACAACCACTTAAAGGTAAAATATTCACTCTGCACCCTCTGACTAATTACAGAAGTAACATTTTGTGTCCGTGAGCGCGCGGTCCGGACGCGTCTGTCTCTCTGCGATATTGGGTCTCTCGATGAACGAATATGAAAACTAGGAAGATACAAAGAACATCAACGATCTAAATTGAATCGCAACTAATCGTAAAATCAGCTGATAAACTCTAAATGTAGCACACTTTATGGAGTAACTTAGAATTGGAGTCAGATAAAATTATTAATGGAGTCAGATTTAAAATGAGATATCAATAAATTAAGAGAACTTCACCGAAAGGCTGAAAAGGCTTACACGCAGAATTCCTTTTGACCAAGTCATTAGTATCCGGTTTTTGGGCTAATGGATGGAAATTTACAAAGTACTTCAAGTAGGACAAATGTAAACAAAAAATAAAAACTCATAAGAATAAAATAAAAACAAAATTTCATAAGAATCATCTTTTCCATTCAGTAGGTTAAACATTAAAGTGCATTAAAAACAAGGCAAAATACAGCAAGTATTCCCTGAGTTATGAAATTAAAGTTGACTTTGTCGTCATGTAACAGCAAAAAAACATTTCATCAAAAGTAACTTAAACAAGTATTCAAGTTGTAAGACTAGTTAATCCTTGTGAGCTAACTTTCTTCATTTAAGCTTCCCACCTATCAGAGACATCACCATTGAGATACATGATTGACAGCCTCTTTGTGTTGAGTTCAGTGAGTGTCTCTCTCTTGTCTGTGAGAAGAGTTTTGTATTTGCTGAAGCTCCGCTCACAGTCAACTGAGCTGACTGGGAAGTAGATGAAGGCCACAGCCACCTCTGCAACTCTTGGGAATCTTGCGCTCAGGCCTCTCCAGTAGTTTGCAAGCTCTATATCAGTTGGCAGGGGGTCCCTGGAAACGCATTGCTGATAGGCCAACCACTGCTCACTGAGCTCTGCTGATGGGTTAGCCAGGGGCTTCAGTGTTGAGTAGGCTTCAATCTGCTTTTTCATTGCTGGAGCCTGTCTGGGATCAAACACCCTGGCCATCCTGTACACATCTCTGGCTGGATGTGTGTCCCAGTGCTTTGATAACTTTGTGAAAGCCAAATGAAAAGCATCATGGAGATTGTCCAGCACGTCCTTCTTCTCTTGAAACCCCATTTTTCTCAGTAGCTCATCTGTCTTGGGCTCATAACCACATGTTTTTGCTGTTCCATTAACTAGGTAGGACCCAAGATCCTCCATGACATTGTATGCAGACACTGCTGTGGGTCTGTGGGTTCCTTCCAGGATGGTCAGGGCTGTCATCAGTTTGGAGCAAGTCTCTGAGATAAAGGTTAACTTGAGAGTGAGGGTCTGCACCTTCTCCTCAGCTTCCAACTGGCTGAGGTTGTTCTTGACTGCCATGCTTGTTGACTCCTCTGACAAGAAGAATGATCTGTACAGGTGAACATGCTCTGCATGGTACTTGACAGCCTCAAACCAACTATTCCACCGGGTACACACAGCCTCAGGAGGAACCTTGGCCTGCACAGCCTCTTTGTTGATGAGGAAGGCCCCCCATCTTCGCTTTCTGGCAGGCTTTTTGAAGAAAACAGATCTCATCCATGTAACAAGGGAGGTAGCATCAGAGAAATATTTGTAATGCTGCCAGGTCTCACCCACCAGATTTATGATGTGGCAGAGGCAGGTAACATGGCTGTACTGACATGAGTTAATTATTTTATATGTACGCACATGTCAAGTCAAGTCAAGTCAACTTTATTTATGTAGCGCTTTTAACAATGTAGATTGTTTCAAAGCAGCTTTACAGTGTTAAACAGGAAAATAATGCAGCATAATTTTATTCAGCTGTATAGCCATTCTGGAAAAAACGCTGATGTCATCAGTTCATTTCAATTATCATACAGTGACAGTGTGGGCTTTAGATCAATAATTCGATCAGTAATTTAGTTTAAATGGTTAATTTAGTTTATTAATTAGATTTATTTCGATGTTTAGTTGAAAAATTTAGTGTCCCCAACTGAGCACGCCAAGCCAGAGGCAACAGTGGCAAGGAAACCAAAACCCCATTAGGTGACCTAATGGAGAAAAATAAACCTTGGGAGAAACCAGACTCAGTCGGGGTGCCAGTTCTCCTCTGGACAATTAACAAACAGCGTATTATCATTATTATTCTGGCAGCTTTACAGCTCAGAGGTCATAATAGATCAGAATATTCGAGGGACCGGGGGCAACATGCTGGAGACGGGTTTATTGAGGATGATGTTGATTAAATAATTATTAAAGTGCAATATTCGAATGATCGGAGGCAACACGCTGGAGACGGGTTTATTGAGGATGACATATCGATTTAAGTATTATTTAATTGTAATATTCGAACAATCTGAGTCAACACGCCGGAGATGGGTTTATTGAGATGCCGTGTCGATGAGGCAGTTGCAGGGGAGTCTAATCACGGTCTCTGCAGACACTTCGGGGTCCTGTGTTGGTCTTCTCTGGGCGCAGGTCCACCATCTGAACTGGATCCGGCCCGGATCCGGCTGACTGCAGTAAACCTCGGGATAAAACAGAGAGACTATCATTAGCGTAGATGCCATTCTTCTGATGATGTAACGAGTAGATCAGGTGTTATGGGAAGTGTTCCCGGTTCCGGCTGACCTAGTTAATGCAGCCTAACAATCATTTCATTGAAAAAGTGTTTTATGTGTATGCCACAGTAAAGAGATGTGTTAATATACATGTAGTGATAATAATAATAAAAAATAAATAATAAAAATAAAATAAAAAAAATGAGAAGGGAGATGGGCATTTTTTTCCAGCTATTTTGTCAGTAATCAGTTATTGCATTCACACATTTCTATATTTACTTAGTGTTGAGCATTGTACAGTACAGGCTGCAACTTACCAATGACAATGTTTAGGACGCTGCAGTCTCTTGCATCAGTAGTCTCATCCACTACAATGGAGTACTTTTTCCCAATGATCTTTTGTAGCACAGAGGAGATATGTTGCTCGAACACTCGGGGCAGGTGAAGTTGGCAAAGGCTGCTTACATTTTCAGGTAGGGCTCCTCCCTGTTTGCAGTGCTTCTTTAGAAACGGATGCTGTTTTGTCATCTTTTTCCAATGGAATATCAGCCTCAGCACACATAACAAACTCTTTAATTGAGTCTGAAAACTTGAATGCATCTGCAGTAATGCACGTCTGTACGGACATGGTGGCCTTGCCAACTTTATCATTGTACTTCTCCTTATTCTTTATATGGCTTTTGGATAACAGGTGGTCAGTGCATGTATTTTTGCGCTTCCTGTCAACGGAATGTTGACAAAACTTACAAAACAAAAGTTCACCTGACACATACAAGTCACGCAGGAACTGCTCAGCTCGGTACTGAGGGCTTAGAGCAGGGGTCTCAAACTCATTTTACCTGGGGGCCGCTGGAGGTAGACTCTGGGTCAGGCTGGGCCGCATCAAGTATTACACATAAAAAGTGTTTCAAGTATTCCAAAAAAAAGTAGCACAACTGACTCAATCTTCTCAATCTTTATTATTAACAGTTCTTCAACATGAATGTTTCTTCTGAAAGAAGAATAGAGTCTCTCTCAGCAACGGCATTAAGCGATAAATTAATGCGCTCGTCTGTGTGTGAAGACTGAACAGTGTGCATGTGCCAAAAGAGAATGTTAACCCCGCCTACTTTGATTTGATTGGCAATCTCAATCATTTTGACATTGACGAGCGCTGTTAGACCACATTCGTTTCAATCTGATCAGCTTCGTTCGTCTGTTCCTGTCAATCATGCAGTGTCAACCAATTATACTACACAAGGGAGGGGCGAGCCAACTCTCTCTCTCTCTCTCTCTCTCTCTCTCTCACACACACACAAACACGAAGGAGGCGGCAAGCGCAGCACACGCAACGATTCAGCAAAAAGGTGCTTTTCAGAGCAACGCGTGGGCCGCACTAACACTAAACATTGATGTCAAGAAGGGGGCCACAAAATATCATCCTGCGGGCCGCAAGTTTGAGACCCCTGGCTTAGAGTAAAGTTCCTTAACTTTTTCACTGACGTATGCAGAGCCGTTGAGAGCTGCTTCGCCATACTTTCATTGTTTTGGGTTTTGAGGGGGGCGGGGGAGCTGAAATGATGGGAGGGATTGTGTCACCCAGATTTGCTTCCCCCGGTCTGCATTTTCCCCAGACATATGTTCTTCTCCCATGCAGAACAGAATTTCATTCCAAATATGTAAAATTCTGCGATATTCCGCGTTAACACGAGATTCCACCTTAATATGCCAATTCCGCAGTTCCGTCCACGATTCCGTAATCGCGGAAATTATAAGGCCCTACTTTGGTCTATGGCAACCCTGGTGGCCACTGACAGGCATCTATGGCTCAATCTGTCTGATATCAAAGAGAAAGGCAAGGCTTTTCTCCTGGATGCCCCGCTATCACTCCCTTGGCCTTTTCGTCGACGCCATGAATACTGCCGTTGATAGGTTCCAGAGGCTAAAAAAGCCAGCAGAGGCATTCACGCACTACCTCCCTTGCTGTCCCCAACCCTCTGGGGCTAAGCAGCCACAGCCGTCGAGCTTCTTGTACAGGGCACAGCAGAAAGAGATTGTCGCATCTTGTGCTGCATCTGATTATTGTAATATTATTCTATAAACTACGTATATGTGGGAAACCACGGCATGATTATGCAAAATTGCCATTAGAGGAGGTTAAGTTGGTCAGCTTGGTTCTATGGTAATGATCATGGCCTCTGGTAAGATATAGTCTTGACTTAATTAAGTATGTTCAGATCTATGGAGACTAAATAATATATTCTAGAATGAGCAAATTGGACAAACCAACCCTCCTTGTCATTTCTGATGTATAACAAAAAATAGAACAATGTCTAAAAGCTGATATGTGACAGGGTGTACAGCAAACAAGCTAAAGAAACACGTTTTTATTAGAGGTCGACTCTAAATCTGCAAAAATCCACACCAATCCAATCCGAGTTTTCCGGGTTGCATCCGTTGCTGAAGCGGCTGAGATGGGTGCGCTGTCATTACACAGTACGAGAGCTCTGAGAAGTGTCTGCTGGCATTATATAGCACGAGAGCGGCCTCTAGAGGTGAAATAACAACTCACTGACACCTTGAGTTGTGTTCATTAACACTTGAGGCTGCACGGAGAGCGCTGACATATCAGATGCGCGTTTAAAACACGACAGCTAAACGGTATGAATACAGAACACTACAGTACTTGTTGCCAAATCATTTTAAAGTAATTCATTTCTTGACTTGATGCTGCATTAACAGGTAAAGAACATCAACGAGTATGTTTGTCAATGAGGGTGAGAAGACGCTAACATTAGCAGTACCTCAAGCAGTTAAATCAATGTGATAAAAACGCATGCAAGTCCGACCCAAATGTTGCATATATAAGATTAGTGATGTGAGATGTGAGAAATCAAACTGTATCATCATACTGCCGACATAAATCATCTCAGGATAGGTATGTAATAATAATAATAATACATTTTATTTGTACTGCACTTTACATTTGGAACAAATCTCAAAGTGCTACAGTTAAGATCATTTAAAAAAAGAAGGATAAAATACTAATAGATTGAATAGTTAAAAGTCATAAGTTCTCCTAAAAATAAATGTTTTTAGTCCTTTTTTAAAAGTCTCAGTAGTTTGAGGTGCCCTCAGATGGTCGGGGAGGGCATTCCAAATCCGAGGAGCGGCAGAACAGAAAGCCCGATCACCCATAGTGCTGAGCTTTGTCTTGGGGAGAAGGAGGTGGTTTGAGTTTGTTGATCGAGTTGTAGTTGAAGGTGTGAGTAGTTCTTTCAGATGGGGGGGGGGGGGTGCATTCCATAGATGCACTGGTGGGTTAGAAGGGAGACCTTATATTCAATCCTGGCGGTAACAGGAAGCCAGTGAAGTGAATGGAGAATGGGTGTGATGTGATCGTATTTTCGAACTCTCATCAGGATTCTAGCAGCACTATCCTGAACATACTGCAGTCTCTGCAAGCTTTTGTTAGGGATCCCGATGAGAAGTGCGTTACAGTAATCCAGTCTGGAGGAGACAAAGGAGTGGACCAGTTTTTCAGGATCTGCTAAGGATAGCGTTGGACAGAGTTTTGCAATGTTTCTGAGATGGTAGAAAGATGTTTTGCAGAGGTTTTTGATATGGGCTTCGAAGCTGAGTTGTGGATCAAATCTCACACCAAGATTGGTGACAGTTGTGGAGAGGGGAACGTCATGACCAGAGATAGTTATACCAGTTATGGAGGAAGACTGGGTTTGATGTGGAGTGCCAACAAGAATTGCCTCAGTTTTAGAGCTGTTTAACTGGAGGAAGTTGTGTTTCATCGACATCCTTATCTCCTCCAGACAGGCAGTGAGTGTTGAAGACGGAGATGATGTTGTTGAAATGGAGTTGTGTGTTTCTGATTTCATGTACAGTTAGTCAGCATAGCAGTGAAATGAGACTCCATAGCGGCTAATGACATGGCCGAGGGGGATGATGTAAATGATGAAGAGAATGGGGCCAAGGACTGACCCCTGAGGAACCCCGCAGGTAACTGTGTGTTGCCGGGACCTTGCACTTCCAAGTGAAATGTACTGTGTTCTGCTAGTGAGGTACGATTTAAACCAGTTAAGAGCAGTGCCAGTGAGTCCAGTGGTTTGATGCAACTGGTTAAGGAGTATGCCATGATCCACTGTATCGAATGCAGCAGACAGATCGAGGAGAATGAGGAGGGATGGTGAACCTGCATCAGCTGTCATCCGTAGGTCATTTGTGACTCTAACCAGGGTCGTTTCCATACTGTGTGCAGAGCGGAAGCCAGACTGAAATTTTTCGAAAAGATTGTTGTATTTGAGATGATCCTGGAGGTGGGAAGCTACAACTTTTTCCAGTACTTTGGAGAGGAATGGGAGATTGGAAATAGGCCTGTAATTTGTAAGCACATCTGGGTCAAGGGTGGGTTTTTTGAGAAGTGGTCTGATTATGGCAGTTTTTAGGGCAGATGGAACATTGCCAGACTGGAGGGAGTTGTTTATTATAGTGGTAATCAGAGGACTTAGGACAGAGGTGTTTACTTTCACTAGAGCTGAAGGAAAAGGGTCGAGGGCACAGGTGGTAGGTTTCATCCTTTTAATTATCGTCTCAACCTATTGCTGTGAGATTTCTGGAAAGCGATGTAGGGGCTCCGAAATTGCAGGCTGTGAGTGGATAGTCAGGGTGGATAGTGGTGAGGATCCAGGAAAGGTAGAGTGAATTGAGTCTATTTTTGTTTTGAAAAAGTCCAGGAAATTGTTACAGTGCTCTTCTGTAGTTTCTGTAAGTGAGGGGGTTTGTGGTTTGAGGAGATGATTTATGGTGGAGAACAGCTTTTTGGAGTTTCCGGGACTATTTCTGATGACGTTTGAGTAGAAAGTTGACCGTGCCTCCGTAAGTGACTTTGAATAGTCCTTTCGGTGTTCCCGAAAAGCAAGCTTGTGCACAGTGAGACCTGTGGTTTTGAATCTTCTCTCAATGGCACGCCCAGCTGCCTTAATTTTTCGTAGTTCACCGGTAAACCAGGGTGCTGATCGGGTGAAAGTGACTGTTCTGGTTTTGACCGGGGCATGAAGATCCAGAATGCTTCTGAGGGTGTTATTGTAATAGTCCACTGAATCCATGGGTGGTAGACAGTTTACAGAAAGGAGATGCTGGAGATCGGATGCCATAGTCTCTAGGTTGATGTTTTTCAGATTTCTGAAGCAGATTTGGCGTTTGGGCTTGATGGGGCTGGATAGTGAAGACATCTTCATGGAGATGGCCTTATGATCAGAAACTCCCAGATCCTACACCAGAAGATTGCTGAGAGAAACAGAGTTTGTAATGACTAGATCGAGAGTGTGGCCCCTGGTATGAGTGGGGGCATCGACAAGTTGTGTCAGATTAAAACAGTCGAGTAATTGGAGAAATTCTGCTGCCAAATGGCAGGTTGAAGAGTTGACGTGAATATTCATATCTCCAAGTATGATGATATTAGCCATAGACATTATACAGACATTATACAAAAAGTTGAAAGAAGATTGGACATCTCTGGGATGAATGATGGGTTTGGTTTGGGTGGCCGGTAAATAAATGGTAAATGGACTGCATTTATATAGCGCTTTTAACAGACCTACGGCCATCCAAAGCGCTTTACATTTGCCTCACATTCACCCATTCACACACTTGTTTGTGATGGATTGTGCATTAAAAAGTTCAATCTTGATATTCGTTGCAACAGTGTGTCTCTGTATTGGCCAAAGTAAACTGAGATCCACTCCATGTTTCCTCTGGTTTCCATCCAAGTCAGTGCGTAGCGTTGTCATGGAAACTCCAGCGCTACTAGTCCTACACTCTCAGAAAAAAAGGTACAGGGCTGTCACTGGGGCGGTACCCTAAGGTACAAAAGTGAAAAGGTATATCTTTGTACCTTACTCACCCCTGAAAGGTACATTTTAGTACCTCAAAAGGTACATATCAGTACTTTAAGAGTGCATATTAGTACCTTAAAGGTACATATTAATACCTTAAAGGTACATGTTAGTACCTTTTTTGTTATGTACCTTAGGGTACCGCCCCAGTGACAGCAATGTACCTTTTTTTCTGACAGTGTAGGAGTGACAGCGCCCTGATGACGTGTTCGAGAAGCGACGGTGCGCACGCCGGACCTGATGGATGAGATGTTGTGATCAGACTGGGAGAAAACAAACTTTCGACGGGAACTTCTGTGAATGTAATGGGGCCGGCGAAGGAGTCCAAGTTGTTTAATGACTGATGTACACGATGGAGTGGTATAGTTGTTGAATTTCTTAAGTTGAATGGCTGAGTAGTTCAGCATTATGCCAGTCGTGGAGAGTGGTCTGCTAGCCGCAAGCCATGCCCGTGATGCACATAGGAAAGCCAACAGACACAGCAAGCAAACAACCGTGACCATAGGTGAACACCTCACGATCATCGGCAGCGACCCCAGGCGAAAGCCCCACGGCAACGGGTAGCGACGAACAGACACGGGAATCCCCAAGCGATAGCAAATGGTAGGCAAGCAGCCGCTTGAGTCGGTGGAATCCGTACAGAACACATACAAATCCACAATATTTACTAGTGAGACGCGACACTAGTAAGACTTACTGAACGTATTACTGGTCGATAAACGTTATGCTATAGATTATACCATAACAACAACTGTTGCACGGTAGAGGGTTTTCAGTTAGAGAAAACGGAGAAGCGGTGAACAAGCCACGGCAGCGTCATCTCTCCCCTCTCTGATCTCCAACTGAAATGTGTAGTGTGGTAGGTGAGTAAATGTCCTTCAGATTAGAAGCAAGCCGTAACAATCCATAAAAAAAGTTTTTAGATGTAACAACGGGCGTCCTCTCCTGTCATGAGTAAATCCATTCAAACTACCAAATGCCAACGACCAACTGTAAACAGCCGAGTGGAGTCATCTGAGGCGATAAGATCCAAACAACGGTCCCAATATGAGCACTGACTGATTTTACTAGTTACGATAATTTTTTTTTAAATAAAATCTAAATCTAACATTACAATTTAAACTAAAGTCGGGTGGAAAAGCGGCGAACAGACAACGCCAGCGTCCTCTCCCCCTCGTTGCTTGGCAACACCTATGTAACCATGGTTCCCTGAGAGGGAACTCTCGCTGCGTCGAAACGCCGTGTGAACGCTTCTGCGTGATTGCGTTTTGAAGCACTTGTGGAATCAGTCCAATGGAGAGACGGAACGTTATAGGCGGGTGACGTCATAGACCGGAAACTATAAAGCACCCGTGAACACAAACAGAAACTAGCTTCTGAAAAAGCCTGAAGTAAGTTGCTCACGGGCACGCAGGGAATATGGCAGGACGACGCAGCGTCTCGAACGCAATACCCACACTGCCATAAGAGCAAGTGACCGTATGTGTGAAATCAAAAGCGCACACTACTACAATAGCACCTACACCCCAGGAGTGGTCGAAGCAGATTAGTTTCTCTTTGTCTGACGCCAAGGAGGACAAAGGCCAGCAGCACTATAGGTATTACATTAATAGTACAAACCCCAGCAACATTGCCTAGGATGATGAAAACCTTCCCTATGCCAGGCGCAAACCCTTGACTGCAGATCTAAGCCTCAAAATGCCACGAAGGAAACAAGTAATTAGCGGGTGTCTCCTCAACGAAACCTCACCCAAAGGAGCGTGGAAAGCAGCTAAGGCTGCCACATACACCTTTAATGTGGCTAGAATACAGTTTCCTTGTGGACGGAGCTCTGGAGTGATATACGGTCTCAACAGCCTCGGCTGAGAGACCTGAACTTATGCGCTGGGCCCCCTTGGAGGCCAGGCCCAGTTTCACCCTCCTGGCGGGGGTGATGATCAAACCTCTCACCTGAGAGTGAAGGTCCCTACTAAACGGAATCTCCAGCGGAGAGCCATCCAGAAGAGAAACTAGGTCTGAGCCCTACTCGGGCCAGCCAGTACGGGCTATTAATAACAGATGAGCCCCGTCTCAGCGAACTCTCTCCAGAAATCCCAGAAGCAGAGCAATCGGGTAAAGGTGTACAGGGGTGGCCTCGGAGGAGCTGGATAACCACAAGAGCTCTGCCACCTTGGTGTGGAGTCTTCATTTCCCCGGGCCTCAGCCCCTGCCTCAGTAGGATGCCCGCTTCCTGGAATTACATATATGCAACCACCGAAGTGTTGTTGTTAACTTGAACAAGCACATGGCAGCCCCTGAGGCATGGCAGGAAGTGGTTCAGAACCCGAAACCCCACCATCAATTTTGGGCGATTATATGCCATAAGAGCTGATGGTCCTGCCAAGGACCCTGAGTTGAGCAACCACTCATGATCGCTCCCCCAGCCCGCAAAGGAAAACTCTGTTGTTAGCGTAACGCGACGAACATGAGTCCCCAATACTGGCCTTTAGGACATAAACCAAGGATCTTTCCATATAACTAAAGCACGAAGGCATCGCCGCGTGACTTCAATCATGCGGAGCAGATATCCCCTCAGGGAAAACCCCTTGGTTATGACTGTCACGGTCTCATGCTCAGCAGGCCAAAAAGGTATGCCCGTTGGATGCAGCTGCCATGAAACCTAACAGATTCTGAAACTGTTTGACAGAGTGAGGCTGGCCTAGCTTTGCTGAGAGAATCGATGCAATGCGTACAGGAGACAAATGAGCCCACAACGCTACAAACTCCCATATCATGCCCAGATAAGTGTTTCTCTGTACTGGAGAAAGCACACTTATCTTTGCGTTCAGCCTCAACCCCAACTTTTCCATATGGGCAAGCACAACATCTCAATGTTGAACTGCTTTCTACTCTGCTCCCTGAGCAAAAGATCAATCAATCGTTGATATAAATGAGCATGTGGGTGCCCTGTAAGTCCCGCAGCACTACTACAACCCCCACACTCCATGGGGTGACAAAACTAGACCGAATGGAAGTACCCGATATTGGTGCGCTTCTCCCCAAAAAGCAAGCCTCAGAGACCTCCTGCGTTATAAAAAGATAATTCTTTGACATAATGAAGAAATTAAGTAGCTGTAAAACCCTGACTCCCTGCAGGGAAGAGGTCCCTTTTTATATCCCCCTTTTGCAGAAGAATCTCTACTTCTTGTGCCAAACCAGAGCCTGCATCTGCAGGACCGACCAAGATATAAATAGCAGATTTTCTTGATTTCACCAACAATTCTCTATTGGTACCAGTCCCTCAAGACTGACCTCTGACATACTGCGAACAGCAAGCGCAGTTCCCTGAAGTGGCGAACCTGCAGGGAACAACTGGCCTGACTGCTCTTGGACCCTCCTTGGAGGGGGCGCATATCCCAGGACCACTACGTTTCCGGGTGGAACCTGAGATATGTGCTCGTCAGGGACCACTGCGCCCCGAAACACACAAGGTGGCGGGGTTGGCAGAATGGTCCCCCTAAGGGCACCGAAGGGAGACGGGCACCAAATAATGAGGTGGACACCGCCTTCCTACGGAAGGGACCCTCAGAGACATGACATTGATATTGTCAGAAGTATTAGAGATACCAGTCTCTCGAGACTGGCCTCTGGTGTACCACGAGCAGCAAGCACAGTGCCCTGAAGCGGCGAACCGGCAGGGAACAACTAGCCTAACTGCTCTAGAAACCTCCTCGGAGGGGGCTCGCATCCCAGGGCCACTACGTTTCCGGGTGGAACCTGAGATATGTGCTCGTCAGGGACCACTGGGCCCCAAAACCCACAAGGTGGCGGGGTTAGCAGAATGGTCCCCCTGAGGGCACCGAAGGGAGACGGGCACCGTATAATGAGGTGGACACCGCCTTCCTACAGAAGGGACCCTCAGAGACATGATATTGATATCGTCAGAAATATTAGAGATACCAGTCTCTCGAGACTGGCCTCTGGTGTACCACAAGCAGCAAGCACAGTGCCCTGAAGTGGCGGACCGGCAGGGAACAGCTGGCCTGACTGCTCTAGGAACCTCTCAAAGGGGGCGTGCATCCCAGGGCCACAAAGTTTCCGGATGAAACCTGAGATGTGTTCGCCAGAGACCACTGTATCCCGAAACACACGAGGTGGCGAGGTTGGCAGAACAGTCCCCTTGAGGGCACCAAAGAGGGACAGGCACCATATAATGAGGTGAACACTGCTTTCCCACGGAGTTTCCCTCAAAAACCTGACGTTGATGGTGTCAGAACCAAGAACAGCAAGCACAGTGCCCTGAAGCGGCGAACTGGCAGGGAACAGCTGGCTTGACTGCTCTAGGACCCTCCTCGGAGGGGGCGTGCATCCCAGGACCAATACGTTTTCGGGTGGACCCTGAGATATGCGTTTGCCAGAGACCACTGTGCCCCGAAACACACAAGGTGGCGAGGTTGGCAGAACGGTCCCCTGAGGGCCCCAAAGGGAGACGGGCACCGTATAGTGAGGTGAACACCGCCTTCCTACGGAGGGTTCCCTCAGAAATCTGACGAGAATTGATGGCGTCAGGAGTTTTACTTTGACAAAGCCCTCTTTATGACATTAAAGGGTTAGTTCACCCAAAAATGAAAATTCTGTCATTAATTTCTCACCCTCACATCGTTCGAGACCCGTAAGACCTCCGTTCATATTCGGAACACAAATGAAGATATTTTTGTTGAAAGCTGATGGCTAAGAAAGGCTTCAGATAGGCCTCCATTGGCATTCAGTACACTTATACTCCCAAGACGGATAAAAGGCACTCAAAACATCGTTACAAAGTCCATCTCACCACAGTGACTCTACAATAATCTTACGATGCGACGACAATAGTTTTTGTGCGCAAAAAAAATCAAAATAACACCTTTTTCCAACTTGTTACTGCCTTCCGTGTGTGCCTCCACGACGCAAGCGCGAGAATATGACGCAGATCCGGCGTTCGGACAGATGACCCAGAAGTGATTTGTTTACAATCAGAGGAAGACGCGCGTATCTCAGCTGTTGGATTCTACATTGATCGTGCTTTAGGTCTCGGCGTAGTGCTCAAAATGGGGTTAGAGTGTGCATTTCATGGATTCCCAAACCCCGGCGCTACGTCATATTCTCGCGCATGCGTCGTGGAGGCACACGCGGAAGGCAATAACAAGCTGGATAAAGGTGTTATTTTGATTTTTTTTTGCGCACAAAAACTATTGTCGTCGCATTGTAAGATTATTGTAGAGTCACTGTGGTGAGATGGACTTTGTAACGACATTTTAAGTGCCTTTTATCGGTCTTGGGAGTATAAGTGTACTGAATGCCAATGGAGGCCTTTCTCAACCATCAGCTTTCAACAAAAATATCTTCATTTGTGTTCCGAATATGAACGGAGGTCTTACGGGTCTCGAACGACATAAGGGTGAGTAATTAATGACAGAATTTTCATTTTTGGGTGAAGTAACCCTTTAACTGTCTTTTCAAAACCACCTTGCCTTAAGAGAACTTCACACTGCTTCCACATTTTGGAATTAGAAAGGGCACAAAGCACTCAGCGCGTGCTTTTACCATAACCATGAATTTTTAGAAATATGAATATATTTTTCATATATAAAAAATTCTCAAGCTACAAAGAAATATGATTTAATTTGTCAAAATTAAATGCATTCAAAACCACTCAGCTTTTCACAGGCTGAATATTAATATTGGCATGAAAAATGCAAAAGGAGTCAAACATAGGAACAGAGAGAAAGGGCTTCTCTTTTTCTTTTTCTCTTTCTGCTTTCCCCCAATTGTAAATACATTGTGGCAACATAATCTACGTGTTGCCTCGGCAAACGCGAGATCCATTGATTTCTTTTTTTTTCTTCTTCAGATCGTAATCTACGTGTTGCCTCGGCAAAACGCGAGATTAAAAAGCCACTATATTTCAGACTGTAATCTACGTGTTGCCTCGACAAACACGAGCTCTGTCCATTATATTCTTAGCAGACCGTGATCTATGCGCTGCCTCTGCAAAAGGAAAGATCAAAAGCTACTATATTGCAGACTGTAATCTACTTATTGCCTCTGCAAACACAAGCTCCATCCATTACATTCTTAGCAGACTGCATCTACGTACTGCCTCGGCAAACCGTGAGATGCAGTGCTATATTGCAGACTGTAATCTACTTGTTGCCTCAGCAAACATGAGATCTGAGCCATTATATTCTCTTCGCTACGTGCTTTTCTTACACATTTGAGAAATTTATCAATGAATGTCCGCCCACTCTTTTTTTATGAAAGCTGACGCACATACATATGCTTACTGTCTCTGCGCTTCACTCGGGAGGAAGGAACCGCAAGCGTGCTTCCAACCCTGAGATGAAACACTGGACCCGGCAGGTGAAGGCAGAGAAAGGGCAATGCCCATCTCTAACCCCTCTGCCGGACCTATTTGCGATCCCCACGACTGAAGTCGCCGCTCTGCCTCAGCAGAAGGGAACGCAAGCCGAAGCTCCCTCCTCGGAGAGCGCCCGGCGGCCTAAACAAACAGTCAACACACATAGTATATGCATCCCCACCCGTAATGAAACGAGGGCAGGGATGAACACATCCAGTGAATTGCTGTCACATTCATTTTACGTTTATGTTTTTCTTTTACAAGAACAAAGGTGGAAAATCTCCTGCCTAACTTTTTCTAAAGACAGACAAAAACACATGTTTTTTACAGACAAGATTCACACAGAGTGCATCTGAAGGCAAAGAAGCTAGTTTCTGTTTGTGTTCACGGGTGCTTTATAGTTTCCGGTCTATGACGTCACCCGCCTATGACGTTCCGTCTCTCCGTTGGACTGATTCAAGTGCTTCAAGACGAAATCACGCAAAAGCGTTCTCACAGCGTTTCGACGCAGGGCGAGTTCCCTTGAAAGGGAAATAAACAAAGCAGAAACGCATTCGGTTTTTTATTAAATAATCTCCTTAAAAAGCAGACTGTCTTTATTTTTATGAAATGGTAACACTACAATAAGATTCCATTTGTAACATTGAGTAAGGAATAATTGACGACGGGCCGTTGAATTATTAGAAAAATAATGCATACCCGAGGTGGTGATGCGGTCACAACGCGAAGCGGAGTAATAAAGGAGTTAATAAATGCTGTGCAAGTATTGTTCATTGTTAGTATGTTAATTTCAACATTAAATTGAGTTTGAATTTTTATCTGTTAACCTTGGTTAATGCACTATGAATTAACATGAATGATCAAGGTACAATTGTATTGCTCATAATAATACATAAATATATGCATAATGAATATAGTTCATGTAAGCTAATACATCCTTGATGCATAGGGACTTGCATAGTGTTACCTATGAAATGTACATGCATATTTCTAGGTTATAGGTAAAGAAACAAATTTGACCTGTAATATTTTAATGTTTAAATTATTTTCTGAAGAATTTGTTCTGTTAGAACTTCTAACTTCTGGAGGCCACGGAGGCAGCAGAAGTTGCCTCAAGGTGGCTGTGGATAAGGAGAGGAGAACCATGGGTGGGGTAGGGCTACCTGGACACAAGCTGGGGCCTGATCAACCCCAGCTGGGTCGCCTGGGTGAGAGTGTATGATGCTTGAAAGACCCGAAACACTCCGTGACCCCAGGTAACATCACTGATGTGGGTCCAGGTTGCATCAAGTTGATGTATGTTACAAGCTCATTTTAATATTGTTTATATATTTTTAATTTAGCAAATTTTCATGAATCAGTCAGTACTGTTCCCTTTTGAAAGGGAACTCGTGCTGCGTCAGCTGACGCTACGGGGAACGCCTCCAGCGTGACAGGTGTTTGAACTACTATCGAATCACGGCAATCCTATTGACCGGCGACAGCCTATGATGTCATCAAGGTGCGACCAGGAAGTATATAAGGGCGCCTCAAAACATGACACCGCTTCTTCGTCTTCAGGGACTGTTTTGTTAAGGTAATCCAAATTCATTATTGTATACACACGAGCTGTGTGTTTCTGCCTGGGATTAAGAGCATTACATTTACATTACATTTATGCATTTAGCAGATGCTTTTATCCAAAGCGACTTACAACTTGGGGGTACAATAAGTGATTGGTCGTGAAGAGTCGAGTGAGTGCAACAAATGCCTGAAATATTTAGTCTGTGTACATTTCTCAGTGTAGCACAAGCTAGAGTAGGGAGGGAAAGAGGAGGAGAAAAAAAATCCTCTCTTTTATGAGGTTAAGTGCTCACAGAAGAGATGGGTTTTTAGTTGACTTTTGAATGTTGTCAACGAATCAGCGTTTCGGATGGCGGTGGGAAGATCGTTCCACCAGCTGGGAACGTTGAATGAAAATGTTCTGGAAAGGGATTTTTTGCCTCTCTGTGATGGTACCACAAGCCTTCGCTCCTTAGCTGAGCGAAGGCTTCTGGTGGGGGTGTGGATTTGTAGAATCGAGTCAAAGTATGCAGGAGCTGAGCGCATGGTGGATCTGTAGGCAAGCGTCAGCGTCTTAAACTTGATGCGAGCAGCGAGTGGTAGCCAGTGCAGAGAGATGAAGAGTGGTGTGACGTGGGTCCTTTTGGGCTCGTTGAAGACAAGACGTGCTGCTGCATTCTGGATCATTCGAAGTGTTTGGATCGCACAAGAGGGGAGACCAGCCAGAAGCGCATTGTAGTCAAGTCTAGAAATAACCAGGGCCTGGACAAGAAGCTGTGTTGCGCGTTCCGTTAGGAACGGTCTGATCTTCCTGATGTTGTAGAGCGCAAACCTGCACGAGCGAGCTGTCTTAGCAATGTGTTCTCTGAAGGACAACTGGTCATCAAATGTAACTCCAAGATTTCTGACTGACTTTGAAGGGGAAATCAGGGATGTACCTAACTGGATGGTGAAGTCATGTTGCATAGTGGGACTGGCAGGGAAGATGAGGAACTCAGTCTTTGCCAGGTTGAGCTGTAGGTGATTTTTACTCATCCATGCAGAGATGTCAGCCAGACAGCTGGAGATTCTTGCAGCTACTGTGGGGTCGTCTGGTTGGAATGAAAGGTAGAGCTGAGTGTCATCAGCATAGCAGTGGTATGAGAAGCCATGTGCCTGAATGATGGTACCTAATGAAATAGTGTAAATGGAGAAAAGGAGAGGTCCAAGCACTGAGCCCTGAGGAACCCCCGTGGTCAGTTGATGTGCTTGGGATTCCTCTCCTCTCAAGGCAACTATGAAAGACCTACCTGTGAGATAAGACTCAAACCAATGGAGCGGAGTCCCTGTGATGCCCAGTGATGAGAGGGTGGACAGAAGAATCTAATGATTGACCGTGTCGAAGGCAGCAGATAGATCAAGGAGGACGAGGACTGATGATTTGGACTCAGCTTTAGCTATCCACAGGGCTTCAGTGACCGACAGTAGTGCAGTCTCTGTGGAGTGGCCCCTTTTGAAACCTGATTGGTTAACGTCCAGCTGATTATTCTGTGAGAGGAAGGACGAAACCTGTTTGAAAACAACTCGTTCAAGAGTTTTTGCTATAAATGGTAGGAGAGAGACAGGTCCTTAGTTATCTATGAGTGATGAGTTTAATGTGGGTTTCTTAAGCAGTGGAGTTACCCGAGTCTGCTTGAAAGTGGTAGGGAAAGTGCCAGTGCAGAGAGATGTGTTGATGATGTGTTGAAGAGCATGCACAGTCAGCTCTTATCAAGTTGTTAGTTTGTTTGTATAATGTGAGCGCTTGTCAATCCGAGATCGCTCTGCTCTCGTCTGATTCTCTTCCTGAGGGGAGAGGGTTTGGCATCCAAGACTGATGATGCGGTCCCGCTCATGCCAAGGCTGAGCACGGACGGACGTCACCGGTTTCCCGGATAGAGCTCGCTGAATCGTCACGGGAAGGAATTCTTCCCTTTGACAATCTGGCGGCTGACGAGACTTGTTTGCAAGTGCTCTAGGGATGGCTGTGAGAAGGAGGAATAATCTTCTTAGCCATCCCGACTGTGTATGCTGAGCCGATGAATGTTATGAAACGCGCTGCAGGCGGGCTGCGGCCGCCATGTTGCCGCGTTAGAGGAGAGATCGCTCGTGTTGGACTAAACGATCGATTTCTCCCCAGCCATAATCATCGGCTCAGTTGGGCTTTCATTCCTTCCTGATCGAGAGGGCATGGATAACCTATATTCGGCTCATATTCACTGACATCAGCGGTATGACATCAGCTCTATGTTGCTGATGGCAAGAGGATAGGAAAAGGAGAATATGGGTTTGTGTCGTCGCCTCCGATTAACGGGATGGGTGCAATCTTGCATTTGGGGAGCTGAGAGCTCCAACCCTGCCACCTAAACGATGTGTCGCTTTAATGGCAGGGCATACACGGCAGCAGGTCAGCCCGGTGAAACTTCTTACACCATGGCAGTGTTTCATGCGCACCAGGCAGGTTTGCTGAGGGATCTCGATCAGGGGATGTTTCCCTGATGCGGTGGTTGCGCAACAGGCGGAGACTGGGCCCGAGGGCCAGCATCACGGAGGAATAGCGCATTTGGCAGCGTCTGAGGACCTGCATACCACTGAGATCCGGGTCTCAGGCAGGCGGGAGGTGTCACGGTCCGAGGACCGGAGACGGGGCCTGAGGGCCAGCATTGCCTCTCGTGCTCCCCCACAGTCGGGGGTGGGGCACAGAGAGGCGGACTCCCGGGAGAAGTAGGAGCTGTCTATCACAAAATGCAGTCAGCGTTCATGATGGGTCTCCTCCCTGAGGCTGAGCTAAGGAATTACACTGACTCTCACTTCTCTTCTTCATCATCTCCCCAGGCGCTTCTTACATACGGCCTAGGTGGTTCCACGATGATGTGCTAGGGCCCGCCTGGCTGGTCTGTGAGTGCGCCCCCTCTGGCCCGTGGTAGTGGTACACCTAAGCATACATGTTGTGAATTAAGCTTGTGGGTGGATATCATGGCGCGCCGCAGGCGAGCAGGTAAGTCCCCTATAAGAGGGAAAAATATTAATATATTTTCTGACTTATGCTCCCTGTAGAGGGCTTTGGGGATCACTGTGGATCGTTGGATATTTCTGTAGGGCCTGTAGTTCCCCTGTTAGGATGGCTAGAATGGTCATTTAACACCAATTGCTCAGGCTCCGTGGTGAGCTAGTGTTGCTAGTAGAGAGCCAGCAAAGGATATGAGAGTTATATTTAAGAGCTGTAACTTCTCGCTGTGTGGAATACAGTTTTTAACCTCTCATGGTTTAAAAAAAGAGTATCTCTGGGAAGGATTCGCTCATTCCTGCGGGTATGTAGCGTATTGCTAGGCGTGTATTTTCTCCTAGTTTTAAGCTGGTAACTGGTAGCCGCCTTGGGGTAAGGCGGTTTGTATCCTCTCTCAGTATAAGTTTTTTGAGAATGCAGGATCAGACTATGCTAGAACTACAGTTAGATCTAGAGCCAGATCTAGTATACAACTGGCACTTCTGCCCGAGTGTCCTTTTTGTCTGGTGCAATAGAAGTGGCCCTACGGAGGCGTCCGCTAAATGCGTTGGCGCCCCGGGTAGCTATTCAATAAGTTAATTAGTTTTTTAATATCCCTGATGTTGGCCTCCTCTCATGTAGAGTGGTCCGGCCAAGGCCCGCCCCCTTCTCTGCGTTCTGGGGTTTTTCCCTAGTAATGCAGGTTGGTGGTGTGCAGAATTGATAGCAACTTAGCCAGTGGTCGTGGGGCAAGGTTAGGCCATCTTCCGTACAAATACGAAGATATTGTATGCATTGTTCAACCCTGCCCTCCAGAGCTAGTTTATTAAAAGCCGCCAGTTTTTGGCAGGCTCTGGCCCTGTTTATATGTCCTGGCCAGGTGGCAGTACTCCTCTGATAAGGCAGGGTAGATTTGAGTATCCCACTCCTAGCTCTGTATCATTCTGCCTCACCCATGGCTCGGGTTGAGCAGCACTTCGTAACCTTTGTCATATGTTGGTTTGGTAGTGAGCTCCCTTGAAGCCAGAGCATTGCCATGGCTGACGCCCTCGCTCGGAATGGTAGGCCGCTAATAAAGTAGGACCTCCATGGAGGTGGGTGGCGTGCGTGGTACTCCCCCCGCTTAGGGGGTGCAGGGCATTTTTTGACAATCAGCGTGGATTGCGAGCAGGCGGCAGGCCCCTCCAGGCCTCCCTGTGGGCTCGCCACCGGGTAGGCATGCACTCCCCTCAACATGGCGGCGTGGGTATACCGTTCCCCGTAGCGTCAGCTGATGCAGCGCGAGTTCCCTTTCGAAAGGGAGCGTCCCGGTTACGGATTTAACCTTAGTTCCCTGAGAACAGAGAACGAGACGCTGCGTCTCATTGCCATGCCTCGGGGCCTGCCTGCCAAACAGTCCCTTCAGACGAAGAAGCGGTGTCATGTTTGTGAGGCGCCCTTATATACTTCCTGGTCGCACCTTGATGACATCATAGGCTGTCCCTGGTCAATAGGATTGCCGTGATTCGATAGTAGTTCAGACACCTGTCACGCTGGAGGCGTTCCCCGTAGCGTCAGCTGATGCAGCGTCTCGTTCCCAGTTCTCAGGGAACTAAGGTTACACACGTAACCGGGACGTTTTGTTGTTTCTTGTTATAAAGTTCAGCACTGTTTTACTTAGATTTTTTTATCCAGTATCCATTTTAAAACTATCGGTTGATTAATCGGTTATCGGCAAGTGCGGTCCAACCTAGTTATCGGTATCTGTAAAATCCACTATCGGTCGACCTCTAGTTTTTATACGCTGTCGACCCAAAAAAACGAACGTTTAAGGAGACAAAAGTGGATACAGGCAATAAGACGTGAAGTATCAGCAGGAAGAATAGGTAAAATTGGGGATCCTGACACTCAGTATGCCTACGTGTGCAACATTTTGCCACTTTTAAGTCAAATATCCAAATGTCAGTTTTATATATTATATTTCCTGTTGCTGATTACGTTCCCCTCTAGTGGGTGTAGTTCTCAGTGTAATATAACATGTCGCGCTCTGTCTCAATTGCCTGTATCCAGCTTGTATGTCCTTAAACGCTAGTTTTTTGGGTCAACAGCTTATAAAAACTTTTTTTTAGCTTGTTTGCTGTACACCTTGTCACATATCAGTTTTTATATATTGTTCTTTTTTTGTAATAAGTCAAAAATGACAAGGAGGCAGCCTCACGCAATATAAAGTCAATGGAGATGGTTTGATTGTTTCCCCCCCCCGGTGGGTGTGGTTTTCAAATTATGACACATGTCGCTCTGTCTCTATACACTGGCGAAACAGCCCAAGACGTTCTGACCCGGAAAAGGAAGTGAAACGGTACGGACGCAATGGATGCAGAAGAAATGATTATTCAATGTTTCTTTAAAGGTCAGCAAAACATTGCTCTCGTAAGGCGGAGAAAAAAGAGAAGAGCCCTTGTCATGTGATCGCAGTTCGTGTCCACCTGAGTTGACGTCATTCGCCTCCATCCCTTCCTCCATTCCTGCCGCTTACATGGCAGACGCAAATGCACGTATCTGAATCACATCAGATTTATTACCACATCAGAGTGAGGCCTGAATCCGATCTGAGGATAATGGAATTCATGCGTTTTTTCCTGCTTACACGTTCACATGTCATATCCGATCTGTGCAACATGAGAGGGAAAAATCGGAATTGGGTCACTTGAACCATGTAGTGTAAATGGGGCCAAAGTGTTATTGAGATCCGGATGAACAGGTATAATTTCAATAAAGAGTTAAACAGAATGTGTTGTTAAACTATTAAACAAATGACCAATCGACATTCTAACCTAAATTCGAGGTTATGATAAAATGGAGTCAGATGAAGGTCTCTGCATAGTCGATCTTTTCAGCATGGCAAAATTATTTAATTCCAATTTACGAATTAAATCATTTTGCCATGCTGTAAAGAGCAAATACGCAAAGACCTTCACCCGCTTAGCGGAGCCCGTCGTTGGGACAATTGGGCGGGACTTACAATCTGAACTTTTGAACTTCTTTACAGCATGAAAAGCATTGTTAAATATGACCCCAGGAACAAGGTGATGTGGTTTTATTTCATAAATTGTCACACCAGAACACCAAAGATATTATAGGGAAAATACAAACTAAAGATTCAGTACAGTGTGTCTCATTGTAGAATCCGAAGAGCTGCTGGATTCAGTGCAGCAGGAAGTAGGAGAGAAGAGAACAGCAGAGGAACAGGAAGCTCTGAGTGACCCTCTGAGCACCGTTACACAGGTTCCCCTCACAGCATGATGCGGCCTCAGCAACATCACAAACTGATTTAGAGAGACAGCCTTTTATAGCTGTTGACTGGTTTCCAAAAGTCTCTGATGAAAAGAAAGAGAACAAACGTTGATTCAGTTTAAGCTGGACATTGATATGTGTGATCTGTATTGAATGTTTAAACCTAAGAGAGTTTAAAAGATAGTGACTTTAACCTTCTTTCCAGATTCTCACCTGTTGCTGTCATGCAGCGATCTTCAGTTCCTAAACAGCTCAATATTTTTGAGCAACTCTGATCATCACAAGTGTAACATGTATTTCCATTTGGGAGGGGATCTACAGAAGGAGAACAAGTATTCTTTTATTTTATTTTCTGTACAAAATATGTAATAAAATGATATAAGAGAGAGAGAGAGGGAAAAGGAAGAAGTGCAAAATGTGCAGGTGGGACACTGCTATACCTAAAGGCCAGTCGCGGCTATTTGTTACTGGATTCTTTGTGTGTGCTGTCCAGGTGCGATTACAACGTGACAGAGGAATTGAGCTCTGCACGGCTCACCGGGTGCAACATAACTCCAGCCTGTTTTGCCTGTAACAGGTATCAGCCTTGAGTTAATCATCTTTTAATCCCATGCCAAAGTAAACATTGTGTAACTGTATTTTCCTGATGTTTTTTAAATAGCATTTTTTTTTTAATCTGAAACCCTTAATCTTTGAATGTGTCATTTAAATCCATATTCTGTGTTATTGTGGGTATTGGATGGCATTCATGTTGTGTATCGGTGGTCTATGAGCCATTTACTGGAACACTGATTCAACGGAAAAAAAATGTATTCTATCCTTTAACTTGACAAGTTTTGACTTGTCTGGCGCCTGAATAATTTAATTCAATTTACCTTCATTCATTCTTCAAACTTAATTTGGGGCAGCCACAGTTACAAGTTATTTGCACATGATCATTGAAGTAGCCTACAATACCTGGAACATTGGCGTTACACAGGCTCGTGTCACAGCAGGAAGTAGACGTCTTTAAATTGTTGACATTTATGGACCCACTTTGACAGACAGCAACACAAGATTTAGTCTTCTCTGTAGAAGTAATGCCACCTAAAAATATGATACAGGAAAGACCAGTTAAACTGTCAAAATTTAGCATTTTTAATTTAAATTAAAAAAAATAATAATTTAAAAACAAATTAAATGCCAGAAATCTATGTAGAATATTTTGTGATTGAAACTGGAAATCTGCCAGAAAACAAGTAAACAATATCAGCATCTCCATCAGTCAAACATAACAGTAAATTTCAAACATATTGGACTTACCAACTTGTGTCACTATTGTTGAACTTGCGCACTGAGAAAATCCACTGGGACATGATTTTACCATTTGATTTGCACAAGAACCAGTCGAACTTGTGCAATCATAACAGTCGAGAGAGTGTCCTTTAGAATAAAACAGAGACAGTGAGAGAGAGAGAACATCTAATGATCTATATTTGTACTCAATAACATCACAAACACTATTTGTCTTTGTACCTGCAGTGAAAAGAATGAAGAGAAGAAAAACAGAGACTTGCAGATCCATCTTTGATCAGGAGGTGAATGAAACAATGTGCTTGTTTCATCACTCATTTTATAGCTCATCAAAAGGGGAGGATCTTCATGAGAAAATGAAAAACTATTTTTTTTAACATAAAATCCAACTTACGTAATTTACTTGCCAGTTAACAATAAATTACAGTTTAATATGGAAACTACAATGTGTACTATTACTTAAACCAATTTTCTTAAAGTGATAGTTGGCCAAAAAAACAAAGATTATGTTACTCGCTCTCAAGTCATTCAAAGCCTGTATGACTGACTTTCTTCTATCGAATACAAAAGGAGATATTTTAAAAAGTTGTGTGTGTGTGTGTGTGTGTGTGTGTGTGTGTGTGTGTGTGTGTGTGTGTGTGTGTGTGTGTGTGTGTGTGTGTGTGTGTGTGTGTGTGTGTGTGTGTGTGTGTGTGTGTGTACATGTTTTTCTAGCCTGGTGGGGACTTCAACCTGACTGTAGAAAGACTCATGGGGACTCGTGTCACCACAAAAGCTTATAAATCATTCAGAATGAGTTTTTATGAAAATGTAAAAATGCAGAATGTCTCCTGTGAGGGTTAGGTTTAGGGGCAGGGGCAGTGTAAGGGGATAGAAAATACGGTTTGTACAGTATAAAAACCATTACGCCTATGGTGAGTCCCCAGAAGGATAGCGCACCAGACATGTGTGTGTGTGTGTGTGTGTGTGTGTGTGTGTGTGTGTGTGTGTGTGTGTGTGTGTGTGTGTGTGTGTGTGTGTGTGTGTGTGTGTGTGTGTGTGTGTGTGTGTGTGTGTGTGTGTGTGTGTGTAAAAAAGGAAAGCCAGGTTCAATGTTTTTTGGCCCCAAACATTCTTTAAAATATTTTATTATTTTTTTGTGCAGAAGAAAGACAATCACACAAAGTTTATAGATGTATGTATTACTTACATTCTGTTGTGAGTATGTAAAGTTATTAAGAAACCAGGTCAAGAATAGTTCTATGATTGTTTCACTTAAATATACTTTATTGTTGCAACATTAAGTGCAATTATGTGGTCACACTGTGGGATGTGGAAGAACCTGCGAAAGACAGAAACTGAGCCTCCCTAGAACACATCAGAAGCAGTTTCATAATTTTCATGCTAGATCAAATCAATCAATCAAATCAAATCACTTTATTTGTCACTCTACATATGCACAAGTGCAACAGTAGGTGAAATTCTTAGGTGCAGTTCCGAGCAACATGGTAGTCATGACATGACATGTACAACATTTAAAGCAGCATCAGATTACACTGATGCGCCCACAATTACTCACAGCACAGTAAACTCTACAATAAACAATAAATAATTTACACAATGTGAGTGTAGTTCTCACAGCTTTAAACAATATACACATACTTACAATATACATATACTTTAAACAATATACACTAAACATACACTAAACAATATACATTACGCTATAATAGTAATAATATACAATGTACAGTATAAAATATTATTCACAGATTGAAAAATTGAAATCCAAAGTGCAATAGATGCTGTATGATAAATAAATGTGTATATAATGTGTGTTTTATCTACAGTGGGTTGTGCTGAGTGATATTCTGTCCAGTGTGTGTTATGATCCTGATGGGTCAAGAGTTAAGGAGTCTGATTGTTTGTGGGAAGAAGCTGTTCTGGAGTCGGCTGGTGCGTGATCTGATGCTGCGGTACCGTCTGCCTGATGGCAGCAGTGAGAGCAGCCCATGGTTCGGGTGGCTAGAGTCTCTGATGATCCTCTGAGCTCTCTTCACACACCGCCTGACATAAATGTCCTGGAGGGAGGGAAGCTCACCTCCGATGATGCAGCTGGCCGTGCGCACTACCCTTTGCAGGGCTTTGCGGCTGCGGGCGGTACTGTTGCCGTACCAGGTGGTGATGCAGCCAGTCAGCAGGCTCTCTATGGTGCAGGTGTAGAACCGTGTGAGGATGTGGCGGCTCATTCCAAACCTCCTCAGCCGTCGCAGGAAGAAAAGGCGCTGATGAGCCTTCTTCACAACGGCCTCGGTGTGGACGGACCATGAGAGTTCCTCTGTGATGTGGACACCGAGGAACTTGAAGCTGCTGACTCTCTCCACCGGTGCTCCATCGATGGTGATGGGGCGGTGTTCTCTCTCATTCCTCCTGAAGTCGACCACCAGCTCCTTGGTCTTGCTGACGTTGAGGGAGAGGTTGTGCTCCTGACACCATCGTGTCAGAGTGTGCACCTCCTCTCTGTAGGCCGTTTCATCATTGTCAGTGATGAGACCTACCACCGTCGTATCGTCAGCAAACTTGATGATGGTGTTGGAGCTGTGGGTTGCCACACAGTCATGTGTGTACAAAGAGTACAGGAGTGGGCTGAGAACACAGCCCTGAGGGGCTCCAGTGTTGAGAGTCAGTGGTGAGGAGATGTTACTGCCCATTCTGACCACCTGGCGTCTGTTTGACAGGAAGTCCAGGATCCAGCTGCATAACAAGCTGTTTAAGCCGAGAGCCCGGAGTTTAATGTCAAGTATGGAGGGCACAATGGTGTTGAATGCTGAGCTGTAGTCTACAAACAGCATTCTCACATATGTGTTCCTCTTTTCCAGGTGGGAGAGAGCAGTGTGAATTGTTGATGAAATGGCATCATCAGTGGAGCGGTTTTTGCGGTATGCAAACTGCAGTGGGTCCAGTGAGGGGGGGAGAACAGAGCAGATGTGGTTTCTGACTAGTTTCTCAAAGCATTTGCTGATGATGGGGGTCAGAGCAACAGGACGCCAGTCGTTTAAGCAGAGTGTTTTTGACTGCTTAGGTACAGGAACAATGGTGGACGTTTTGAAGCATGTGGGGACCACAGACAGGGAGAGGGACAGGTTAAAAATGTCCGTGAAAACTCCAGCCAGTTGGCGCGCGCACGCTCTGATGACGCGGCCGGGAATCCCGTCTGGACCCGCAGCTTTTCGGACGTTCACCCGCCGGAAGGATCGGGTAACATCCGCTTCAGATACGGAGAGTGCACTAACCTCTGTATCTTCAGCCGCGAGCTCTCTCTCCGTGAGGGCGGTGTTATTTCCCTCAAAGCGAGCATAAAAGGTGTTGAGCTCGTCCGGGAGAGAGGCAGCGGTGTTCACGGTGGAGTTTGTGTTCCCTTTATAGTCTGTGATGGTGTTAATTCCCCTCCACATGCTTCTGGAGTCGGTGGTGTTGAACTGTCCTTCAATCTTGTCCCTGTACTGGCGTTTTGCTGCTTTGATTGTTTTCCGGAGGGCATAACTTGCTTGTTTATGCTCCTCCGCATTACCAGAGTTAAAAGTGAAGGTCCGCGCATTGAGTGCCGCGCGAACATCCCCATTTATCCACGGCTTCTGGTTTGGGTACAGCCGAATTGTTTTGGTCGGAACAACGTCATCTACGCACTTCCTGATGAAACACGTTACGCTATCAGCGTAGACCTCGATGTCGTCATCAGAGGCCGACCGGAACATCTCCCAGTCCGCGTGATCAAAACAGTCCTGTAGCATAGAGTCCGATTGGTCTGACCAGCACTGGATGGTTCTGAGGGCGGGTGCTTCCTGTTTCAGTCTCTGCCTGTAAGCGGGCAAAAGTAGAATGGACGCGTGATCTGATTTGCCGAATGGTGGGCGAGGGAGGGACTTGTAACCCTCCTTGAAGGGGGAGTAGCAGTGGTCTAAAACACGGTTCCCTCGCGTGTTGATGCTAACATGTTGGTGGTATTTGGGTGCGATGCGCTTGAAGTTGGCTTTGTTAAAGTCCCCGGTCACAATAAACGCAGCCTCAGGATGCGCGCTTTCCTGCTCACTCACTGACCTATACAGTTCCTTTAGTGCCCGGTCTGTGTCGGCTTGTGGGGGAATATACACCGCTGTGATGATGACCGCGGTGAATTCCCTCGGTAGCCAGAATGGTCGGCACAGAACCATGAGAAATTCCAGATCAGGAGAGCAGAAAGACTTGATAGAGTGTACGTTCCTCTGATCACACCAGGATCGGTTGATCATAAAACACACACCCCCGCCTTTGCTTTTCCCGGAGAGATCTTTTTCTCTGTCCATCCGATGCACGGAGAACCCCGTGGTTTCGATGGCTGAGTCTGGAATCTCAGCGGACATCCAAGTTTCTGTAAGGCAGATAATGCAGCAGTCCCTCGTGTCTCGTTGGAAAGAGATCCGCGCTCTCAGCTCGCAGAGTTTATTGTCCAGAGACTGAACATTTGCCAGTAAAATACTGGGAAGCGGGGGTCGGTTTGCGCGGCGTCTTAATCTGACGAGTACGCCAGCTCTACAGCCCCTTCTCCGGCCGCGTCTCCGCGGCCGGGCCACCCAGACAAAGGGTTCCGCTGCTGTGTTTGTAAACGGCGTGTCGTCGTTGATGAATTTAAAGTCCGGTTTTCGGTGTGCGATTGCCGAACCAATGTCCAAAAGTGTCTGTCTGTCGTAAGTAAGGCAGACAACATCCAAGACAAAAAACACAAAAACTATAAACAGAACAAACAAAAAACTACAATGCTTCAGCAGAGCTTGCGACGTTGCGGCCGTCCTCGGCGCCATCTTGACTCAAATATATATATGAGCCTATAAATATATGTCTCTCTTACATTTTTGATATATCAAAATATTTTGAGCAATACTTCAGTAGACATATTGAAAATAACCCCCTAAGCATACATTTTTAGAGCTGCATCAGGCAGATGGTTATGATGAAGACCAGACAGGAACACAAGGACCCAGAGATCTGATGCCAGTGTTTCCCAACCCTGTTCCTGGAGGCAAGCCAGTGCACATTTTGGATGTCTCTCTTATCTGACCTATATATCGAAAATGTGCACTGTTGGTGTTCCTCTAGGAATAGGTTTGGGAAACACTGCTTTAAGCTCCAGGATGCCGAACCGATCCGGCTGCCAGACAAAGGGAAGCAGCACGCAGGTAAGTCTCAGGTTGCAGGGTAGGACTGGAAGGGAAACACAATATGACTGGATTGAACAAGACTCCGCAAGATCACAACAAAGAACAACAATAAGGTCATATAGGTAGCTACGATGTTGTTGATAAAGAAATTGACACATAGTCACTGTCAGGTGGACTTTTTTAAACACTGTGTTGTCAAAGTAGGTATTGTGTTTTTTTTTTTATACGGAAGTCCTTTAAAAATTCCATAGGCCTATAGTTTACAACATAGCTTTCCCAGATATTTCCCTCCTCTCAATAACTTCTTTCATTTCCAACCTGAACAGTAGCAAGTCCATTCAGCCAGGATCCATTAAAGTCTACCTCAGCAGCATACATTTCTTGTTCAAAATCATCCACGGCCACCAGTGCCCCGCTATCTCAAATCCCCAGACATCTCTTCTTATCAAAGGCCTACAAAAAAACTCACCCTACCAAACCTGATACCAGGCAACCTCTAACCATCGTCCTACTAGGCAAATGTCTGACTACCATCTGCTCTGAACCCTCTGAAACTCTCCGGACACAACCCGAACCCTGGACGCTATGTTCAATTTAGCCTTTTTTGGCTTCCTTTGAGTTTCAGAATTTACAACCAATTCTACTTTCAACCCAGCTACCCATCCAACCGTCTCAGATATCCAAATTTTAAACTATGACACAATTTGATTCAACATCAAACAGAGTAAAACCGGCCAATTGAAACATGGCCATTCAGTCTTCATTTTCAATCTGCCAACACCCATTCAGCCCAATCAGTCACTTGCCACATTCCTATCTCAGAGACATTCACAAATCAATTCTCTGCTTGACCCTTTATTTGTCGATGAGAATAACTACCCAGCTTCCAGATATTGGTTTCAGAAACAACTAAAAACTGTCCTCGCCAGATCAAGAATTCACATTAAATTCCCATTTCCTCCCACTTGTTCTGCATAGGTGCAGCTACTACAGCTGCACAGAAAGGTCTATCAGAAAACTAGATAAAAATGCTAGGTCGGTGGACCTCCCACACTTTTGAATCCTTCGTGAGATCAAACCTCTTTCACATCAGACAAGCCCACCAACCTCTCACATCCTCATAAATCTCATTGCTTAGCGAGAACCTCGCTCCCCGCGGGGCTTTTATATATCTGGATGCAGTGAGGGCCCTCCTGTTCAAATGAGTGTGAGCTACCATAGAGACAGAGCATATTTAGGCCACACCCACAATGGGGGGGAAATAATCCAACGCTCTCTATTGACTTTGCATTGCGTGAGGCTGCCTCATTGTCATTTCGGACTTATAACAAAAAACAGAACAATGTCTAAAAGCTGATATGTGGCAAGGTGTACAGCAAACAAGCTAAAAAAACACAGAAATAAGTTTTTATAAGCTGTCGACCCCAAAAAAACGAGCGTTTAAGAAGATAAAAGTGGATAAAGGCAATACGAAGTGAAGCTTCAGCAGGAAGAATGGGTACATTTTGGGATCCTGACACTCAGTATGCCTCAATATGTCTGTGTGCAGTAAATGCTTATCACTGTTAAGTCAAATATCCAAATGTCCGTTTTATATATTATATTTACTGTCGCTCATCACGTACCCCTCTAGTGGGTGTAGTGCTCAGTCTTATGACCCGTCGCGCTCTGTCTCAATGGCCTGAATCCACTTTTTTTGTCCTTAAACGCAATTTTTTTGGGTCAACAGCTTATAAAAACTTCTGGGTTTTTGGTTCTGGGTTTTGTTTAGCTTGTTTGCTGTACACTTTGTCACATATCAGCTTTTATACATTGTTCAGTTTTTTGTTATAAGTCCGAAATGACAAGGAGGCAGCCTCACGCAACACAAAGTCAATGGAGACTGTTTGATTGCCCCCCCCCCCCGGTGGGCGTGGTCTTCAGATTATGACGCGTGTCGCTCTGTCTCTATGCCTGGCGTGTGCTCTCCTATTTGAATTGCAGTGTGGGCTCTCCCGTTCAAATCGCAGTGTGAGCCTTTTTTGTTCAGGCACAGAGGGGGCTCTCCCTTTCCGAATATCAGTGTGATCCTTCATGTTCTCTATCGTGGAGGCTCTCCCATTCGGATCGTAGTGAGGGCCCTCCCATCCGAACAGTGGACTCGAGGAACCCAAATACATCAAACTTAACTTGCTTCCTACACTGCCGCAACAGTACATATCCCCAGCTCCAAAATTCAGCTCATGCAGGAATAACTCCTGAGCATCACTGCTGCAGTAGTGAGTCTGTCGATAAAGTGCAACAGCAAATCGTGTGCCAAAGAAAAGCCGAAATTCCCCTACAGCTCCCTAGGAGCTTCCGACAACCAGTTCCAAAGTGCCCCATTCAAACTTCCCCCAGAGTCCGGTAACTATTGTCTATCGCCTCGTGTCTTCGTCGCTCTTTTTTCTTACTCTTTTTGGGGGGCCTTCCATAACTAATCTGAATCTTCATAGCAAATACTGCTTCAGCTTCATTCACATAATTCCAGCTTGCAGTACTAAATTTAATTTGCGCTTTTCGGGGGGTAAATCTAAGTTTGCGTTGAAGCTGCATGTGAACTCCTCCCGCAGTGTTCAGGACTATCATAGTTGTCATGTCAACAAATGCACGTGTGCTGATGTAGGATGACAGAGTTTACGACAGTAGTAGAGGACAATACTGTTTCCCAACTGTAGGGGGACCCCGAGAGCAAAACCTACCTAGTGCTGCTTTAAAGTTACAATTTACAAGATATAATTGAGCTCAGAATAACAGAAGAGAAACATCAGAAGAGACACAATGCGTTATGTGCGTGTCACTGCAAATGTAAATGTGGTGTGGATGTGTGTAGCGCATGTGATGAGTGTCTGTGGTCTTCTGAAATTAAAAGTCCCCACTTTGCTTTTGTTTTGTTTTTCTTTTAATCTGTTCACTCTAACATTCTCTTTTATTTCCATTTGCTGTTTACACAGTTTCTGGGTTAAAGGCCTATGAAACAGCATTTACCGTACAACAATCAAGCAAAAATTTTGTTCTGTTTTTGCATATTTTTATATTAAAATACTTTTTATTGAAACCAAGTTACAAAGTCTCATCAAGTTGATGTTAACAAGCTGATCCCTAAACATTATAAGGTGAAGGTACAGATCTAGGCTACTATTTCAATACTACTTCAATATTTCATTTGCACATGTGGACGCACATTTTGTTTTCCAATTTACAATGATATAAGCAGAAACGAGAAAACGGCACCTTTATTAGTGTTTTTGTTTTGTCCAGTTTTTTTCAATATAACACTGGTGGTGTCACAAGTTAATTAATCATTTGAAATTTCCTCACTGGCACATCCCTATTCTTAACCCTCTATGGTTTACATGATGTACTATTTTAGTAGTATGATAGTAGCATAATTAATATGATTAATTTTATATTTTCAGTTATTTATTTATTTTAAGTGTTTATTGTTATATAGTTGTATTTATGTATAAATATAAAATATATAAATGATGTCTTCTTTTCAGAATATTAATACATATACATTTAAGGAAAGCGCAATGGGAGCTCTTCCATGTGCATGAGAGTGAGGATGAGTTAGCCATTTTGAAGGTTATAGGGATTTTGGTTTTCATGAGTTCCAAGTATATAAATCTATCAAAAAAAAAAAAAAAAAAAAAAAGTACATTTAAATAGAAGAGAAAATCATACTTTTATAGATGCCATATAGCAACGTTTCACTTGCGCTTGCCTCTGCTTTCGTCAATCATCTCGCTTGCTGTCTCACTCTCGTGCGAGGCTATAATTACAGTTCTACCAGAAAGACTCGGAAGAATAAATACTGTGACAATTATCCATTTATTAACAACCCAGCAAGCAATAAAGTACTTTGGCATAGGCCCCGTCCATAGCTCGCAATCTGAGGGTCCGGACTCTGCATATCCTGCCTGAAGACGAAGGCAGAGGCGCAGCCGACCCCCTCGTGAGGTATGGAAGGGACTATCCTGGTGGCGGTGGGGTGGATGTAGGGAAGGATTTGACTTGGAGGTGGTGGGGAGGATGGCGGTGAATTGGAGCGTCAGCATTTGCAAACTCAGACATGAGTAAGTACCGATCTTTTATACCCAAGTATTAGAATGTGATTGGATAGATAAAACGTTGAAGTGACGTGACAATTAAATCTTCCCGGTAGAACTTATGCTAAAGCTTTCATTAACAGTGGAATTTAAATTCACCATCATTGGTACCCACCCTCAGCTGATTTGCATTAAAGTATTTGCAATGACTATCCCTTGTTCAAAACTGAGCGTATTGTAAAGAAAAGTTATGACTGCTGCATATTTACACTTGACTGAACATTGGTCTGTGCTTCACACCCAGGCTGCATTCCACTCTCCTTTTAGGCACGCACTTGCAAACTTTCCTAAGCACGTCCCCTCGGGGGAATCTCTGCCGCCATTTTGAAGTGCGTTCCACTTCATGAAGTGGATGAGGGAAGTTTATAAGGACAGACCCTCTCTCCCTCGATTTTGACCGAGTCTACTTCATATGTACACTTCAGGCAGCTTCATATACCACAATGCAACACGATTGTGACTAGGCCTGTCACGATAACTACTTTTTGTTTCGCAATATATCGTCCCAGAAACAATTGCAGTAAACGATATTATTGTCATTTTAAGGTTATTTAATGCCACTGAATATATAATCCTAATATAACAGCATAATAATGCAAGACCTACACACTTTCAAATGACAACCTTTTATTTTTTTAGAAATGGAAATTTACAAAAATATGGTAAAAAAATATTATCCTAAATCAAAAATTGAATAAATAGTAAATAACCATTTTCCTTTGTGAAACGGCTTTAACACTCGTCATTCTGCGTTGACATGTGCACCGGAACAGGGGATTGCGGTTTTGAAATCGAGTCCATTTGGGTTTATTCTTCCAAACTGTCAGTATTTATCAGGAAAACACTATAACGCCTCAAATTTTTTTCACCTTTCGATAACCGCTCTATTTATGAAGGAACTGTCCGAGAACCTCTTTCGCCTCCGTCACGGAAAACATGCAAGATAACAGCACAATCACTGCATGAAAAAAGGTGTATCCGGACCAGTATACTCCTGTATACACTGCTGAAATTCAGAAGAATCTGGGAGTATACTGGCCGGGTAGGTCAAATTCCATGGATCCGTATATATCCGTATACATCCGAAATTATACCAAATCGGATGTATGTTGTGGCCGTATACTCCCATGCTACAGCCATTTGTTGCCATGGCAAATAATCCCATCAGTGGTTTTTCCCAGGAGACATTTTCACACCTCTAAACAGCTTTGCCTACCATCCCCTATTGGTCCTTCATCTCAAACTGGATTGGTTGTTCTTTTAAAACCACTCCCAAAACCCAGACTGCTATTGGAGGACAGGACACATTGAAGACCCAGTAAAGTGATTTTATTGGTTACTTCTAAGGCTAAGGGTGGGCTAGGTTTGTAGCATAGTGACTTGATTGGTTATAGGCCAGCTATGCAGATTTTGATCATATATTATATTTATATACAGTGAGGAAAATAAGTATTTGAACACCCTGCTATTTTGCATGTTCTCCCACTTAGAAATCATGGAGGGGTATGAAATTGTCATCGTAGCTGCATGTCCACTGTGAGACACATAATCTAAAAAAAGATCCAGAAATCACAATGTATGATTTTTTAACTATTTATTTGTATGATACAGCTGCAAATAAGTATTTGAACACCTGATAAAATCAATGTTAATATTTGGTACAGTAGCCTTTGTTTGCAATTACAGTGGTCAAACGTTTCCTGTAGTTTTTCACCAGGTTTGCACACACTGCAGGAGGGATTTTGGCCCACTCCTCCACCTCTGGCCTGTCGCTGAGAAACACAGAGTTTGAGCTCCCTCCAAAGATTTTCTATTGGGTTAAGGTCTGGAGACTGGCTAGGCCACGCCAGAACCTTGATATGCTTCTTACAGAGCCACTCCTTGGTTATCCTGGCTGTGTGCTTCGGGTCATTGTCATGTTGGAAGACCCAGCCTCGACCCATCTTCAATGCTCTAACTGAGGAAAGGAGGTTGTTCCCCAAAATCTCGCAATACATGGCCCCGGTCATCCTCTCCTTAATACAGTGCAGTCGCCCTGTCCCATGTGCAGAAAAACACCCACAAAGCATTATGCTACCACCCCCATGCTTCACAGTAGGGATGGTGTTCTTGGGATGGTACTCATCATTCTTTTTCCTCCAAACAAGTTTAGTGGAATTATAACCAAAAAGTTCTATTTTGGTCTCATCTGATCACATAACTTTCTCCCATGACTCCTCTGGATCATCCAAATGGTCATTGGCAAACTTAAGACGGGCCTGGACATGTGCTGGTTTAAGCAGGGGAACCTTCCGTGCCATGCATGATTTCAAACCATGACGTCTTAGTGTATTACCAACAGTAACCTAGGAAACAGTGGTCCCAGCTTTTTTCAGGTCATTGACCAGCTCCTCCCGTGTAGTTCTGGGCTGATTTCTCACCTTTCTTAGGATCATTGAGACCCCACGAGGTGAGATCTTGCATGGAGCCCCAGTCCGAGGGAGATTGACAGTCATGTTTAGCTTCTTCCATTTTCTAAAGATTGTTCCAACAGTGGACTTTTTTTCACCAAGCTGCTTGGCAATTTCCCCGTAGCCCTTTCAAGCCTTGTGGAGGTGTACAATTTTGTCTCTAGTGTCTTTGGACAGCTCTTTGGTCTTGGCCATGTTAGTAGTTGGATTCTTACTGATTGTATGGGGTGGACAGGTGTCTTTATGCAGCTAACGACCTCATACAGGTGCATCTAATTTAGGATAATAAATGTTGTGGAGGTGGACATTTTAAAGGCAGACTAACAGGTCTTTGAGGGTCAGAATTCTAGCTGATAGACAGGTGTTCAAATACTTATTTGCAGCTGTATCATACGAATAAATAGTTAAAAAAAATCATACATTGTGATTTCTGGATATTTTTTTTAGATTATGTCTCTCACAGTGGACATGTACCTACGATGACAATTTCAAACCCTTCCATGATTTCTAAGTGGGAGAACTTGCAAAATAGCAGGGTGTTCAAATACTTATTTTCCTCACTGTATATATATATATATATATATATATATATATATATATATATATATATATATATATATATATATCATAATAATAATATTCCAAGTAACCAATATAACCAAGTAAAAAGAACAAAGAGCATTATAAACACATTAAAATGAATGGGGGAAAAGATAAGTGACAAAATGTTGCGGTTACACTTAAAGAAAACTAGGGTGAAGACTCAAATGCAGGAAGGGATGGTTTTATTAACAAATAAACATAAGCAAAATCAAAAACGGGGGGGGGACATAACAAAACTAGAAACAAGAAAATAACATTTCAAAACAAACAACATACCAAAAACAGGTCAAGGACAGGGAGCGGATCACGGGGAAGGGAGACGTTAAACAACGTACCGACAAAGACTGTGAACACAAGGGAACTATATAAAGGGGAAGAAATCAGGAGGGAACAGGTGGGAGAATTCAAACACTAATCAGATAACAAGGGGGAGGGATCAGACAGAGACACGAGCACATAGCCCAAAACAACAAAACACCAAGTGCTCCACAAGACAGGACAGGCATGTGACATTACCCCCTCTTTAAGGAGCGGCTACCAGACGCTCCACAAAGACAGCGCAGGACTGGGAGGACAGACCAGGGAGGGGCGGGATGGACAGACTCAGGTGGGACGGACAGACCAGGGCGGGACAGGAAGGATAAACCAGGGCGTAACGGGAGGGACGGACCAGGGCGGGACAGACCAGGGCGGGACGGGAGGGACAGACCAGGGCGGGACGGAAGGGACAGACCGGGGCGGAACTGGAGGGACAGACCAGGGCGGAACAGACCAGAGCGTGACGGGAGGGACGGACCAGGGCGGGACGGGAGGGACAAACCAAGGAGACTGGGTGGCGCAGTCAGAGCAGGACGCCAGGGTGGTGCAGTCAGAGCAGGGCGTCTGGGTGGCGCAGTCAGAGCAGGACGCCAGGGCGGCGCAGTCAGAGCAGGGTGTCTAGGTGGCGCAGTCAGAGCAGGGCATCTGGGCGGCGCAGTAAGAGCAGGGCGTCTGGGTGGCGCAGTCAGAGCAAGGCGTCTGGGTGGCGCAGTCAGAGCAGGGCGCCTGGGTGGCTCGGACAGAGCATGGCGCTGGGTCGGCGCAGGCAGAGCAGGGACCATCGGAACTGGGTCCACTGGAACTGGGACCACCGGAATAGGGACCACCGGAACAGGGACCACCGGAACACGGACCACCGGAACACGGACCACCGGAACAGGGTCCACCAGAACAGGTTCCACCGGAACCAAGTCCACCGGAACAGGGACCACTGGAACAGGGACCACCGGAACAGGGACCACCGGAACAGGGTCAGGGTCCAGTATGAATGAAATCAAGCCAATCTGATTGGTGCTGCGTCATGACGTAGTAGATGACGGCATAGCCGGAAGATACAAAGGGACGCTGATGCATACACACAACGGCTATTGCGATGAAGCGAGCGCTCTGCCCGTGATAGGTGTGACGACGAGACGCAGTGTCTCGTTCCCTTCTCGGGGAACAAGGGTTACAGTCGTAACCCGAGACGTTCCCCTTCGAGGGAACTCACACTGCGTCGTCGAGTGACAACACTCTGGGAACGTTAATACCCACTAGGCCACACCGACATCACACCCGTCCTAGTGTGAAGCTGGAACCCAGGCACACTTAGGACGTGAGCACTCTAGCACCAGGCGTCACCGGGAGATGCAGACTGTAAAATCTTATGAAGGTGTGCGGGGTGGCCCACCCGGGGTATATAGCCCGGTCTAGGGTGTAAGATGGCCCTAACTCCGCCAGGGGCAAACTCCAGGCAAGTCGGCGTGACCGCCAAGGCCTGGAGATCTCCCACTCTCCTGAGAGAGGTAATGGCGAGGAGAAAGGCCATCTTAAGGGTCAGGTTCTTCGGCTCAGCCGACTCCAGTGGCTCGAAGGGGGCCTCAACCAACCCTTCATGTACCACCGCCAGGTCCCAGGTTGGGACTCTGGAGCAAGCCGCAGGCCTCATCCTCCGAGCCCCACGGAGGAACTGTACAACCAGGTGGTGCTTCCCCAAGGGTCCATCACCTAGAGGTGCGTGGAAAGCCCCAAGGCCAGCCACGTCCACCTTCAGGGTGGACGGGGTAAGACGATAGGAGAAGCGATCTTGGAGGAACTCCAGCACTGAAGCCACCGGGCAGTTAACTGGGTCCACCTCATGCTCTCTACACCAAGTGGAGAACACATTCTACTTGAGGCTGTACAGTCTCCTGGTGGAAGGAGCCCTGGAGCTGAGTAAAGTCTCAACCACCTCTGCTGACAGCCCCGCCTCTAGGTACCGAGCCCCCTCAGGGGCCAGACCCAGAGGCTCCATAACTCCGGCCGGGGTGAAATATTGTGCCCCCTGCCTGCGAGAGCAGATCCCTCCTCAGAGGGATCTGCCACGGAGGGCCGTCTAGCAGAGCTACGATGTCCAAGAACCATACTCGAGTGGGCCGCCGGGGTGCTACTAAGAGAAGGCTGATGCCCTCCCGGCGGACCCGCTCCAGAACTCCCGGGAGCAGAGCGATCGGGGGAAATGCGTACAGACGCAGCCTCGGCCACTTCTGCATCATGGCGTCCAGCCCTAACGGAGCTGGATGCCTGAGAGAAAACCACAGTGGACAGTGAGATGTCTCTCGAGACGCGAATAAGTCCACTTCGTCTGGGCCGAATCTCTCACACATGGTCGACAGGACGTCTGCTCCCTGGTTTTGGTCCCCGGGGACGTACATCGCTCTGAGAGACGACAGTTTCCCCTGGGACCACAGGAGGATCTGAAGTGCCAGTCTGCAAAGAGGGCTCAGTTTCTCCGGCTAATTTTCTCCACTACTACAGCAGTGCTGTCCCTCTCTGCACTCACAGGAGCTGAGTTTCTCTGGCTAATTTTCTCCACTGCCACAGCAGTACTGTTCCCTCTTCTCCCACAGGAGCTGAGTTGCTCCGGCTAATTTTCTCCTACTACAGCAGTGCTGTTCCCTCTGCTCCCGCAGGAGCTCAGTTATCTGGCTAATTTTCTCCACTGCCAAAGCAGTGATGTTCTTTCCCAGAAACCTCAATCCTACATGACGGCCTGGAGATGTTTAAAGCATTTCACTTCTCTTATAAACATAACGTTCCCCGATTTTTCTCTCCTTTCAATCACCTCATTTATTTTCTACCTTAATACATCAAAGGTTACTTGAGCTGCATCCAGTTTTTCCACAATTGATGTACGGCGATTCCTCCCCCGAGATAAACAATTCACCAACCTCTTTCTGATCAAAGGGATTCAAATATCCCAGCCCACCCGTCCCGACACCAGACAACCTATAACGCTGGTATCCTCAAAGGTATTGACACCCTCCACACAGACTACCAGCCCCTCAATACCGCCCAGCACTCAACGCCATGTCCTCTTAGCCTTTTCTGTTTTCCTTATATGCTTGGATTTCATCTACATTTTCAACCTCTCATCGCCAATCTAATCATATTAGTCAGAATCAAATTCTGCATTATTTTCCTGTTTAACACTGTGAAGCTGCTTTGAACCAATCGGCATCGCTAAAAGCGCTATAAATAAAGGCGAGATGACTGACCAGTCAGTTCTGGCTTAATTTAAATGGAGAAGTTCTCCCCTGGAACCCCAGTTTCAGATGAATCTAACAAACCTGTGACACAATTTTGGTTCCAGAAACACCTCAAATCAGTTCTCCAACCATCAGGGGTCCCAGCAAAGAACTTTTCAAGCCACTTCTTCCGTATTGGGGCAGCAACCTCAGCAGCTCAAAACGTCCTCTCCCAACAGCAGATCCAAGCTCTCGGGAGATGGTCCTCCGACGCTTTCTAAAGCCATATTACGACCAATCGGTTCCACATCAAAAAAGCCCACCAAACCCTTATTGACTAGTCCACAGTGAGAATCTCCCGATCAAACACTTTTCTCCTTTATGTTCTCAGGTTCCAGTAAGAAATGGAAAGTTTCCATGGATGCAGCACAGCGGGAAGTTCCTTGCAGCTTGAAAAAGTTGGAAAGTTTCCACGCAGTACGAAAGAGTGGAAAGTTTCCACGCAGTACGAAAGAGTGGAAAGTTTCCACGCAGCACGAAAGAGTGGAAGTTTCCACGCAGCACGAAAGAGTGGAAAGTTTCCACGCAGCACGAAAGAGTGGAAAGTTTCCACGCAGTACGAAAGAGTGGAAAGTTTCCACGCAGTACGAAAGAGTGGAACGTTTCCACGCAGTACGAAAGAGTGGAAAGTTTCCACGCAGCACGAAAGAGTGGAAGTTTCCACGCAGCACGAAAGAGTGGAAAGTTTCCACGCAGCACGAAAGAGTGGAAAGTTTCCACGCAGCACGAAAGAGTGGAAAGTTTCCACGCAGTACGAAAGAGTGGAAAGTTTTCACGCAGTACGAAAGAGTGGAAAGTTTCCACGCAGTACGAAAGAGTGGAAAGTTTCCACGCAGTACGAAAGAGTGGAAAGTTTCCACGCAGTACGAAAGAGTGGAAAGTTTCCACGCAGTACGAAAGAGTGGAAAGTTTCCACGCAGTACGAAGAGTTGATGTTTCCACACAGAGTGGAAGGTTTCCACGCAGAAAGGAAATGTTTTAATAATGTTTTTAATATTGTTGTCTCTCCCATGTTTCTCTTTTCCCGTTTTCTCTTGCAGGCAATCCCCCGGCACGATGTGCCACAACCGCCCTCAGGGGCCTACCGGTCAAGCAACCAGGCCCCTTCTCGAATGCCAGCCCGCCAAGCTCGGCACTTCTTGGGGGGTATTTAGCCAGGCGGCTGTCCTATGCTTTATCATTTTGGGGGGTACTCTGGGTTCGGGCCAAATCTCCAGCATCATTACTCCACTCTTCAGTGTCACTCTTCAGTGTATATATATATATATATATCCTTATGCTCATCAAGCCTGCATTTATTTAATCAAAAATACAGAAAAAAACAGTAGCCTAATATTGTGAAATTTTATTACATTATGTTCTTTTTAACTTTTTTTTAGTCAAAGATTCTTGAAAATAGTATCACAGTTTCCATCATTGACATTAAATCCTCATATTAGAATGATTTCTGAATGATCATGTGACACTGAAGAGTGGAGTAATGATGCTGAAAATCCAGCTGTGATCACAGGAATAGATTATATTTTAAATTATTTTAAAATAGAAAACCATTATTTTAATAATATTTCACAATATTGCTGTTTTTTAACAAATAAATGCAGGCTTGATGAACATAAGAGACTTTCATAATGCTGCATAATATTCAAAAATTGTAATATAATAAAGTCCTTTCATTTCACCAGCCTACTCTTCAGATTATAGGCCTGTAGGTGCCGGTGGCACTTGTTTTTTTTTTTAACTTTGATAGTTTCATGAAATAGTAAACGGTGTATCAATATACATAAATATGCGACTTTTGCTGCTGCTGCTGTGGTTTTGTGCAGGGATTTGTTTGTTAAAATCCATTTTGTCAGTGATGCAATTTATAAAATGAGACAAACCGCAGGAAATCGTTCCACAAACGTTAGTTCGTCTGTCCATGTAATTTTCAACCGATTTATGAATAAGAACAGAAAATTACTGTTTCACATCGCCCAATGGAATTTGAACTTGCTTTGCCAGATCACGATTGGTTGGTGTATATACATGAAAAACGGGCATTGGTGAATTGCGTAATACTTTAAAATATATAATATATAGATTTGTAATTAAATCAACACATTAGCTCTGATTATGGATGAAAAAAAAATATTGGTTTACTTTTTTTCCCGTAAGGCCACACACTCTCTGAAAGGACCATATTTGGCTCGAGAGCCGCTTCCGAACAGAGGAAAATCAGCTGTCAATCAAAACGCACGCGACCCATAGCAACGCGTTATGGTAACGCCTCAACAGAAATTGTCCGACTTTTGAGCCGTTCGTTACTACTGTATACATTGTCATGTTATAATAATCACATTTATTTAGTTTTATTGACCACGATATTATCATTGATATTTGTCTGAGAAGGGGCACTTTTGATTCATTTTGAAAAAGGGCAGGGGCTCGAGCACCCAAAGCCCCCCCCTCTGCACGCGCCTGTTTACTACACAGAGCCGTAGTTCACTGACAAGCTTCTTCTTCTTCTTCTTCTACTAATTTTTTTCTATTGGCGAGAGAAATAATATTTTTTATAAAATATATATTTCTCTATTGCTTTAATCTATGCAGTATTTCATATATTTCATAAACAAAATCAGGTCTGTTATGAGATGATAAAGACTGCAAAGAAAATAACTCTGATAAACTATCTGAGCATATCACTGCCATTTTATTAAATGTCATCTTATTAATTTCTACCCACTCTAATGCATTTAATATAGCTAACATCTCAACTGAAAATACTGTTAAATGGTCAGGTTTTCTTTCCCTAATTTGTATCTTTAAATCTGGAATAACAAATGCAAAGCCAGTCTTTCCACTCTTAGGTTCCTTTGATCCATCAGTAAATATCACAATAAAAGACTTATACCTTGTTCTCAATCTCTCTTCAACTATATCTGCCCAATTTCCTTTCCTTTTAAGTCTCTTTATTTCATCTTGTATATGCAAATCTAAAATCAGAGGGGGAATCAAGGTGGTGTCATTGGATCAGGAACTATAGGACTATGGCTATACAGCTGAATAAAATTATGCTGCATTATTTTCCTGTTTAACACTGTAAAGCTGCTTTGAAACAATCTACATTGTTAAAAGCGCTATATAATTAAAGTTGACTTGACTTGACTTGACTATATTTTTTCCCTTGTAGTCCCATTTCTTTAGCCAAATCATTTGCTGACCATACAAAACACTTGGGGTTACTTGACTGTAACCCTGTTCCCTGATAAAGCGGAACGAGATGCTGCATAAGCTTATGCAAATGGGAATGTCTTTGACATAACCAGCTGTGAAAATAGTGTGAAAACACGTCAATGAAATTGACCCGGAGGTATTTATAGCCTCGGCCGGTGACGTCATAGGCGCACCTGCTGCACGAGGCTATAAATAGATGAGCTTCCGCTGGAGCAAACCAGATCTTCTTTGTTTGAAGACCAGTCCTGAAGCATCATCAGCACGGCCTAGCAATGCAGCATCTCGTTCCGCTTTATCAGGGAACAGGGTTACAGTCAAGTAACCCCAAGTGTTCCCTTTCAAAAGCTACACTCAATGCTGCATAAGCTTATGCAAATGGAAACGAGAATACCCACGCCGCCGTGCTTGATGGTGCCTGGACCCCTTACGGTTGTGTAGGTGTGCACAAGAACGCAAGAAGCCTCAGGCATTAGCCTGTGATGTCGACTCAAGGACATGAGAGCCCAGAGTGGCATGAGCATCCAAGCTATAAAGTCTTAAGAATGTGTGCGGAGAGGACCAACCTGCCGCATCACAAACACTTTGTAAGGGAGCACCCCTTGCTAACGCAGTAGAAGAAGCGACTCCCCTGGTGGAGTGAGCCCTTAATCCTATAGGCGAAGCTTGACCGCGCACCTCATAGGCAAGAGCAGTAGCATCCCTGACCCAATGTGACATTGTTTGATGGTGGCAGAACCTCTGTTACGGCCCCCATGGCAAACAAACAGTTGCTCTGACTTACGCCACTGGCTAGTGCGGTGGACGTAGGCCTGAAGAGCATGGACTGGACACAGTCTATGAAGTTTCTCCTGATCCGGCGTTGTGAACGGCAGAGGGCAGAAGGTTTCAAGAGTGACAGGATGTACAGTCGACAAAGGAACCTTAGGCAGGTAGTCAGGGCGGGGATGCAAAATCACTTTCACCAAACCTGGGGCAAAGTCTAAGCAGGATGGCGATATTGACAGAGCCTGCATGTCCCCAATTCTTCAGAGAAGTTATAGCCATAAGAAAAACCATCTTTAGAGTCAGAAGTTCGTCATACGCTGATTCTAGAGGTTCAAAGGGGGTCTCAACCAGACCCTCGAGGGCTAAAACTAAGTCCCATGAAGGGATCTTGGCTCTTAATGGAGGCCACAACTGCCTGGCACAACAAAGTGAGCAGGCAGAAGATGCCTCCCAAGCGGCACCCCATCCACCAGGGCATGGCAAGCCAAAAGAGCGGCCACATAAACCCTGAGAGTGGAGGGGCAAGCTAATGTTTCAAAGGGGGTCTCAACCAGACCCTCGAAGACTAAAGCTAAGTCCCATGAAGGGATCTTGGTTCTAACAGGTGGCCTCAACCGCCTACCCCACGAATGAAGCGAGCGAGTAGAGGACACCCGAGCGGCACCCCATCCACCAAGGCGTGGCAAACCGAAAGAGCGGCCACATGAACCCTGAGAGTGGAGGGGCAGGTGCCTGATGACAACTTTTCTTGCAGAAAATCCAGAACTGAAGTTACCTGGCAGTTGACTGAATCTACATTGTGTCGTACACCACCTTTCAAAGACACCCCATTTATTAGCATAAACTTCCGAGTGGAGGAAGCTCTAGCACTTAGAATGGTCTCAATAACTGCAGGCGAAAGCCCCGTGTCCCTCAGTTGGTGCCCTTCAGGGGCCAAACATGAAGGTTCCACAGGTCGGGCCTGGAATGGAATATCGTGCCCTCTGCCTGAGACAGAAGGTCCCTCCTCGCCGGAATCGCCCAAGGCGAGCCGTTGAGGAGAGACACTATCTCCGAGAACCAAACCCTGTTCGACCAACGGAGCGCTATTGATAAGAAGCAAGACCCTTGTTGGCGAACCCCGGCTAGAACTCCCAGGAGCAGAGCGACTAGAAGGAGGGCATACAGACACATTTTGGGCCATGTATGAACCATCACATCCAGACCCAGCGGGGCTGGGTGACAGAGAGAAGCAGGGACATTGCGCTGTCTGAGAAGAGGCGAAGAGGTCCACTCCCTGTGGTCAGCTCTGTACTGGTGATTATATACAAGATATTTAGCTGTACTGTCCACCCGCACTAGGACATGACAGCCCCTCAATTGGGGGAGAAAGTATTTCAGGGCCAGAAATACAGCCGTCAACTCGAGGCAGTTGATGTGCCAACTGAGTTGATGACCCTCCCATTCCCGTTGGGCTGGACGACCACTTAAGGCCGCACCCCAGCCCGTCAGGGAAGCGTCCGTCGTTAGCAACTTGCGACGACAAGGAACGCCTAGAGTGGGACCCAAGGCAAAAACCGGGGTCTGAACCACATAGTTAGTGTACGAAGCCACATGGCGAGCCACTTTATTTGCCTGAGGATTGGCCCTAAGTCCTCTGGCTTTGAGCCACAACTGAAACGGTCTTATGTGCAACAACCCCAAAGGGAAACCCGTGGATGCTGATGCCATTAGACCTAACACTCTGGTGCTGATGATCAGTAAGATCTTGGTCTAGCCTGACTTTGCTCAGGGAATACTGAATGGTCTTGATTCAAGCGGGAAACCATTGTGCCCACCTTGTGACCAAAAACCGAACAAACCCTAGATAAGTCGTTCTCTGGGCAGGAGAAAGAACACTTTTCTTGGTGTTGAGTCTCAACCCTAGAGAAACTAGATGAGCCAACACACTGTGTTGAAGCACCATCTCATGTGATTGTGCTAATTTTAGCAATCGCCTTTGTAATTCAAAATTTGAATGCCCCGGAATCCCAATGGAGCCGGTAATACATCCATACATTTTGTTTATGTGCGGTTACAAGGCTAGCCAAATGGAAGACCCGAAATTGGTAAGCTTTTGCCCCCAAGAGCGAACCTCAGGAACTTCCTGTGTTGTGGCAGACTTTATATGCGAATACATGCGTCCTTCGGATCAATCGTGCCGAATCCAATCACAATGTTGAATATGCGACACGACCGCCTTCACTGTAACATCTTGACCTTGAGTACTTTAACTGCTTCACGGTTTAAGACTCGAAGATCTGAGATTAGACACCCCCCCCCCCCACCCTACTGGGGACCAGGAAGTAACTGCTGTCACTTGTGACAGTACAAACGCCAACTCCGCCTTCACGGAAGTGGAGACCACGCCGTTCAAACAAGGAGGATGACAAATAAATTAGTTTACTAATTTTTACTGTGCTTAACACCCATGCAGAAACGCCTGGCAGAAGTTCACACGCTGCCTGAGACTCTGAGAGTGACAATTTTAACACTTCCTGTTGAGGGGATGTTAGACGTTCTATGTCCTGGATGATAGCAGGATTTAAACACTGAACGTCTAACATTTCACTGGAAACCACTGCCCCCCCGAATCACCAGAGGCGGCGGGGATGGAGTAGTTTTGAGGATAACGGGGTGGGGCGAGCAAATGTTTGACACGCCCTGTCCCGTGGGGGCAGACTGGGCACCAGACCACCGGACTTCTTATATTGACGAAGTCTGCCCTGGGAGGTTGTTGAGGATGACGAGCCGGTCTCCAGTCTTTACGAGGGAGAGCGCGACTCGCCACAATCTGCTTATTACCCCCTTAAATCTTGAAGGACTGAAGAGAGGTTTTGTGGCTGATAGCCCCTCCCCTTGAGTGCATTGAGGAAGAAACTGAGTGAACACTTCATGTTTTTTCCACTCCTTTAAATCTGGCCACTACAGAGTTAACTGAGTCACCAAATGAACCACTCAAATCCTTCAGAAGGTCAGCCTGATATGCTTGCAAGACAGCCATAGTGTGCAGCGCAGCACCAGCCTGTCCCTTTATATTTATTATTCTTATATAAATCATATACAATATATATTCCATATAAAATAATATATTATATATATATATATTCCATATAAAATAATATACAATATATAATTCATATATATAAGCTTTGCCCATGACAGCCGACGTTTATTTTCTACATGGCTTTATGGGGAGGTTTGTCTCTTTAATGAAAATGCAGACCCAGGCGAGAGATAGCTCGTGAGCGTTTCCCACCTGGGGTATTCTCACATATCCACGCGATTTCGCACCCATGATAGTCGAAAATGTCGACGTCAAGGGTACAAAAACACGTGAAGTAAATGTTTTTTTTTTTTTTTTCTAGACAGAAACCTCAAGCTCACTGCGTTCGGGGATCTCTCATTCACGGTACCAGACAAACTGCCCTGGCCACCGCGCGAACAACCACCTCGATAAATTCCTCGTATGGATTCACTATCATGTGAGGAACGATCGCAGGCGGCTGCTCGAGGTCCGCGGACCCAGAGATTCATCATCATTCCCCGCGCGAGCCGAAGAAACGCCGGAGCGCGCTTCGGGATCACGCGGGGAAACATGCATTTGTTGAGCGAGCAAGCGAAAGGGACGGACCCGTCTCTTGCTCGTCAACAAACCCATTCGAGAGCTCCGAAAACTGGTGCGGACTGAAAGTAGCCCAGACGAGCATAAAGCATTCTAACTGCAAAGGCTTGCAATGCTCGCACTCGTCTGACTCAATGCAGCGACCGCATACTCTTCCCCAAACACACACAGCAATAAACGTGTGCATCCAGTTCTGTTATTTGAAAGAGAACATGGATATACAGCGTTTTACTCTGCTGACTTGTTTCCAACTGATCAGATTTAACTAGAACTCTTTCCACATATGTTTCTTTGTAACAGAGATGAGAAAGAGAGAGAAATCTGCACACTGCCATGTTGAAAACTAACTCCTAACAAAGATCTCGAGTTGAGTCTTGAAAGAGAGAGAGAATTTTTTTTTTTTTTTTTTCAGAGACTTTGTAACACACCATAACACAGAGTTGGTCTGAAAACAAAAAGACCTGGTTTGCTCCAGCGGAAGCTCATCTATTTATAGCCTCGTGCAGCAGGTGCGCCTATGACGTCACCGGCCGAGGCTATAAATACCTCCGGGTCAATTTCATTGACGTGTTTTCACACTATTTTCACAGCTGGTTATGTCAAAGACATTCCCATTTGCATAAGCTTATGCAGCATTGAGTGTAGCTTTTGAAAGGGAACATTCACCCTTTGACTTCATACTTTCCCAACATGGTCTAAGAACCTTTACAGTAGAGTGTTTTTCTTCATTATGACATTTTAAATTTGCCCAATAATTCATCATCAACTGCTTGTATCTTAAATTCAGAGGTAACTCATCCATCTCCACTTGAACCGCACAAGCTGGAGAGGACTTTATAGGACCACAGCAGATTATCAGCGCTTGATTTTGTACTACTTCCAGTTTCTTTATCAGTGTCTTTGCAGCTGATCTATACACTACACTTTCATACTCAATCACTGGTCTTATTAAAGAAACATATATATATCTCTCAAGGCTCTTTTACTAGCCCCCCAATCCGAACCTGTTAAACAATTTAAAATCATCTTACCTTTTTTCTCTATCATCTTTATTTGATCACTCCAAGTCAGTTTAGAATCAAATATAACTCCTAAAAACCGAAAGTAGTTTACATGTTCTATTTGCCTCCCATACATTGTTATATTTACTTCTTTAACCTTCTTTCTAGTAAAAACCATCATCTTTGTCTTTTCTACTGAAAACTTAAATCCCCATGAATAAGACCCTTTCTCAATCATTCTTATTTCTTCTTGAATCTTCTCTTGCATCCATAATAAGTTCTTCCCTTTTTTCCAAAGAGCAACATCATCAGCAAACAGCGATTTACCAATATCATATTTTATATCACAGAACACATCATTAATCATAATGGAAAAAAGTAATGGGCTGATCACACTACCCTGTGGAGTCCCATTTTCTACTCTGTATCTACTGGACAGAGTTGTTCCCATTTTTACCTGAATATGTCTTTCATTAAAAAAATTATTAATCCAATTAACAGTTCTTCCCTTTATTCCAATTTTGACTAGTTTAATCAACAGTCCCTCCTTCCATACCATGTCATTAGCTTTTTCTACATCTAAAAATATTGCCATGATTAATTCCTTGTTAATTTGAGCTTTTTTAATTTCTGCTTCCAAACACACTACTGGATCCATTGTTCCTCTACCTTTCCTAAAGCCACTCTGATGAGGAGATAATATTCCTCTGCTTTCTATATAAAATGTCATTCTCTCAACAATCATCCTTTCCATTATTTTCCCAACATGTGATGTGAGAGCTATTGGCCTATAATTTGCTGGATTTGTTGGATCCTTTCCTGGTTTAATAATGGGAATGATTATGGCATCTTTCCAACTTATAGGTAGTCTACCTCCATCCCAAACCTTGTTATACAGACCTTAAAGTTTACCTTTAGTTAAAATACCTCTGTTTAACATAGTATAACTAATCTGATCTTTCCCTGGTGAAGTTACTCTAGATCTGTCTATAGCTCGTCCCAATTCCTGAAATGTGAAAGGAGCATCCATAGCATCCTTTGAACTTTCCTGTCTCTGAAAAGTTCCTAAATTTGCATCTCTAGTTTCATTTCTCCCTTGTATACCTTCCTCTGATAAATTATTTGAACTATGAATTTCAACAAGTGTCTTAGCTATTATTTCCACTTTTTCTTCGTTAGTTTTGCGAATCATCAGAATCAGTCAGGTCCATTTTGCAACAGTGTTTATTAGAGAGAATCGTCGACAGGCAAGGGTCAGGCACGGGCAAAGACAATGGAGAAGAACAGGCATACACGTAGTAGAAAACCAGGCAAGGGTACAGAGCCGGGCAGCAGGCAAAGATCGGGTCAGTTCGGATATGGTCAAACACGGGCAGGCAGAATACAAAGATAACGCTCAGAAATGATCACAACAGTACCTCAAGACTTCGCAATGGTTGTAATGTGAGTGGGGTTTTTATGAGGGTTGAGAACAAGGAGCAGGTGCGTGTGTGACCAGTGATTACAGGTGAGTGCGGAATCAGAGCAGGAATGTATCATGGGAATTGGAGTTCGTAAGGGAAGGTCAGTATTCGGGTGAGGGCGCCCACTGAGGGAGGTCATGGAGTCTGTGATCGTGACAGTTAGATACTGCTATGATTTCCCCAGATTTTAAAACCGGATATTGCCAATCTCTCCTAATTCCCCTCATCTTTCCCAATTCCCCATACCTCATCTAAAGGAGTTGTTCTTCCTATTTTACTGCAATTTTCTCTCCAGCTATTTCATTTTGTCTTTCTCACTACTTTCTTTACCTGTGCTTGAGTCTTTTTATACACCATTAATGTTTGGAAGTTATGAGTTCTTCTCAAACTATTAAAAGCCTTGTTTCTTTCTTTAATGATTTTACTGCACTCATCCGTCCACCATGGAACTGGTTTCCTATTCATTTTCCCCTTACTTTTAGGTAACGATAAATTTGCTGCTTTCAACTGAACTTCTCTAAATTTTTCATCGATTTCTTCTATATCTTGTTTTAAGTCTATTTCACTTTCCACCTCAGATAAATATTCAAACTTACCCCAGTTTGCCTTACTAAATATCCATTTAGCCTCTCTTTCCTCTATCCTTTTATCCCTCTCTACATATATATTACAAAATATAGGAAAATGGTCACTACCCATTGTTGATTTTTCCCATATCTCCCACTCACAAATCCCTGCCACCTCTTTTGATGCTAATGTTAAATCACTGTATCACTGTTGTGGTAGGCGACCACCTCGGAAGTGCGCACCTTAAGGTGTGTGTTACCCTTCCAAAAGCCCACATTGATACTGTCTTTGAGTCGGTAGATTCGGCTCGACTCGATGATGGGTAAGTTAAGAAGGAAGCCCATCTCCTTCTGCTCTGGGTCCACATAAAGGGGAATGGCGCTACCCAGAGAGTAGGCAAGGTGTACTTGCAGAGGGTCGGTGGGTGTGTTGATAGCGGACGCCAGCACACTTTGCACCAGGCTTAAGGGTATAAGGTATGGTGGGATTCTACCCATGGCTAAGCTGTCGATGGAGGAGCATACTTCCCGTAGCATGTCAGTCATTAAGGCTGTGACCAGCTGCGTTTGAGCAAAGTCATTCTGGAAGACTGTAAACAGCTGTTTCATGGAGTTCACGGTCTGGTTCAACAGGACACTGTGGGTGTCTAGAATTACCACCGTTCCTCTCAATGTTTTGCCGACAGTTTGTAAAGCTGCACTCTGTGTGGTGAGTTGCTCTTTTAGCTGTGGAAGTTCAGTCTGAATTTCAGCCACATGCCGTCTTATCGTGGCTATGTTTACGGCGTTGACACTGGACATGCCAAAGTTAAACAGAGTTCCCACGGCGGCGGCGGCTCCGAGCAACACCCCCAGGAACCGCATGGAGCGGCGGTTGTGTCCGCCTAACTCCGCTTGGGTGACTGTCATCTTCTCCAGTTGGTTGAGCATGGGCTTGACATCGGCCTCTGCATGGAGGAGAGAGTCCTCTGTCCACCGGGCACCGGCCCAGCTGTACTGGGCTACTGCGTGGGGGTTGTGTGCTCTGTAGACGTTGCAAGGGTCGAGTCGAGTGTACACTTTCTGGGTGTGCGTCCGGCAATTGGTGATCAGGAGGTATGCTGTGGTTTGGGCGGTGTCGTTGGGTGCTGGCAGGCACTCTACCCATTTGGTAAACTGGCACACCACCGTGAGGAAGTACTTATTGCCTCTTGCGGACCTGGGCAGAGGTCCCACCCAGACGATTTGTAGGTCTGACCACGGGAACGTGATCCCTCTGCGTTGCAGTGGGGCTCTGTGGTTCGGATTTGTTGGTTGGAACTGGCAGCAGACCAGGCACTCTCTGACATACTCTGCCACATCTTGTTGCATCCCGGGCCAGTATGCCACCTGTTTCAGTGTGTCATACGTGGCCCTGGTGCCGTGGTGTCCAGCACATGGTTTGTCGTGGGCGTACATTAGCATCACCCCCCTTTGCGACCGTGGCATTACAAGCCTTGGCGCTGTGCTGTCATCGGGCGCAAACCACAGAATGTTGTCCTGTATACGCAACATTTGTCTGGAGTTATGTAGGTCTCTGAGGTCTGAGTCAACAGTGAGCTCAGAGTCAGTGATAGGGTGGCAGGAGGGGTCAGAGAGGTGGTCAAGAATTGTCTTTATTGCAGTGTCAGAGGCTTGCATATCCAATATCTTGCATATTGCAATGTCGTTGTTGGACATCTGCGAAGTTAGCGATAGAGGCTGCAAGGCGGGCATTGTAGCCGGGGCCGGTCGCTTGCTGCGGGTTAGCACTGCAACGTTGGGGCTGGATGTGGGGTTTGGGGGTACCAACATGTCGCCGTATAGTGCGCCCGTCTTGGCGAGGGCGTCAGTTTGGTCATTCAAGTCTTTGTCGAGACCTGGTAGCTTCGAGTGTGCTTTTACCTTCTTCCAGTACACTGTCAGGTCATGTGTTCTTGTGATGTTGTCACATTCCTGGAACAGGTGTTGGTGTTTGACTGGCTTGTTGTTAGCGGTCTTGAAACCATTCTGTTTTCAGCTTGGAAGGTGGCACACGAAACTGAGTCTGGCATAGTTAGAGTCTGAGCAGATGAGCAGTTCTCTGATGTCATGTGCTGATGCAATCTGTAGGGCTATGAGAATAGCTGCTATCTCTGCATATTGCGATGACTGAGGACCCAACTTGAAGTGTTGTGGTGGGCACGGCTGATCGTTCACCCACAGCACTCCTGCACCTGCCTTGAGGACGCTGTCGTGTTTGTAGGAGCACCCATCGACGTAGGCCGTGGGCAAGACCTGGCACGCATCCGGTTCGAAGTATCTGTGACAGGTCAGTTTTTGTTGTTGGGGTTCTTGTGCATCCACTGCAGCAGCAGGCGTGTTATCAGAGCAGTTTTGGGATGCAGCCAGGCCATTACCCAGTGCAGACTTGTGATTCTGTGATTCATATCGTGCCTCAACGTTGCGTCCCTGGAGGGCCATTAACCACGTGGCTATACGTGAATTAGTGACAACGCCATCTCGGATGCGTTGGCTGTTGAGGAACATTATGGGCTGGTGGCAAGTCTCTATGATAACTTTCTGTGCCCCAATGTAGTTGGAGAATCGCTGAATGGCCCACACCATGCAGAACAGAGCTTTTTCACAGTCTGAGAACTTGCACTCTGGTGGGAGAAGCGTCTTGCTGGCATATGCGACCACCTTCTTGTCTTGGTCATGTCGTTGATATAGGCCAGCACTGAGACATTGGTCGGAAAACCCAGCTTCCAGGTAGAATTCCTTCTGTGGATCGGGGTAAGTAAGGCATGGAGCTCTGCATAAATGTCTTTTTAGTGCCGTCATGGCGTATTCTTGAGCGTCTGACCAGACAAGAGGGCAGTCTTTCTTCAGCAGGGCTGTTAGAGGTCTGGCAATGTCTGAATAGTTTTCAATGAACTGTCGGGAGTAATTGCATACCCCTAGAAAACTGCGCAGGTCAGAGACGTAAGTAGGAGGCTTGATGTTTTGAATGGCATGAATACGGTTTGACAGAGGTTCAATGCCTTGGGATCCGATTAGCAGGGCCACGTAGTTGACCTTGGTCCGGCACCACTGTCCTTTGTGGAGGGCGATCTTGGCACCGGCTGTGGATAGTTGGTTCAAAACATAGTCTCTTTCTTTCTGGTGGTCGGCCACCATTGTGCTCTTCATGAGAACGTCGTCTACATAGATCAGGTTGGTCTTGAGAGGTGTAGCAGGTTCATCAGTCTCACCGACAGGCTGGTGGGAGACTGTGTATACTGCGAGGCGACTGTCCTCAGTCCGCTCCGTTCGGCACAACTGGTCTTTGGTCACCGGCATGACAGATGTGATGGCAATGAATTTGAAGGGTGCAGTGAACAGTGTGTTATCTGTACTCCCTTCGGGTATCAGTGCAGGTGGAATGGGCCCAATGATGGGTAGTACAAGTTCAAAGTCATGAAAGTCATGGCTCACTAGCCATCCCAGCCGGTAGGCCTTGGGAATGTTGATGTCAGTTGCTGTGCAGTTGTTGAAGAGGATGTAGACTACACGAGATGACACTTCAGTGAGGGGTGGGGCTTCAAGTGTGAGTCCGAGTTCCACACATTCAGGTGAGGGTTGGAAGAAACCCAGCGTGTGGTTTAAGGTTTGGCCACATCGCATGTTGAGCCGAACAGCAACCCTTTTGGTGTATGCTGGTATCACCGTTCCCTGGACAGACCTCCGGGATGGTCTGTCCTGACATGAGGTTGTCATGACTGATGGAAACGTGTGGCTGTAAAGTCAGTGGGGTTTCAAGTCGACCTTGCTTGAGGTCCACAGCAGCGATTAGCCCCTGGACTGATTCTGGATCAGAGTGTTCACAAATTAAAGCTCGTCGTAGCTGCCAGGAGTCTGCTTTGACAGTCTCTGGTTGACGGTCTAGAAAGCTGCGTACGTCCCGGTTAGATGTGATTCTGAGTAGGTACAATCTGTCCCAAGTGTTCGCGTTAGCGACAGTCTGCAGGTGAAAGTCTATGTCTTGCAAGTAGGCGTCAACGTCGTCTCCTCTTGCAGGGTCTAGGCTGAACGTAGGGATATTTCTGGCCAGCTTGTCAAGGTCTTTATGAGCTACGTGGCTGCTGACCCTGACTTCCTGGAAGGGCTTCCCTTCCTCCACCGCTGGCGGAGATTCGTGTAGGCTAGCGGGTGACAGTCTTAACAGTGGCTGTCACCCCCTTTTCTAGCTCTTGGTTCTTGGCTAAAAGGTGTGGACCAGCTGTTCGGGGGAAACTCTGTGTGGTGCGTTTCCCCTTCCCGGTCACTTTGCAGTTTATATGAATGTTTCAGTTCTCTGTGAACAAGGTCAAGTGCATCTTTGAGCTCATGTCTTTGCTGGACAAGCTCATTGATCTCGGCTCGGGCAGCCTGCAAGTGTTTTTCGGAGGCTTTGGCTTTAGCATCTTTGTCTTTAAGTGCAGTGTTGGCTCTCTCTAGGAGAGCTTCGCCTCGCCGGAGCTGTTTGTTGAGTTCTTCCCTGGTGTCTTTCTCCGACTGCTCTCTGCGGTCTGTGTCCAGATGCAGATTTTCCAGGGTCTTTCGAAGTCTTTCTACTTCTTTCTCTCGTTCTGTGTCCGTTTCACCCTCTTTCTCGGTCTCTAGAAGTAGCTGATCTAGATGACGCTGGGTGAGGACCTGGTTTCTCCGGGCCTCCTCGGCTTGGAGCCTTAGCGCTGCCGCTTCCTGTTCCAGGTCGGTGTGGCTCTTTTCTCTTAGCCGTGCCTGGGCGACAAGATTGTGGGTGAGGATCCCGAGGATCTTGGCCAGTTCTTTGTGAGAGTAACTCTAAGTTGGGTCATGTGCCGTCAGCTGGTCTAGCTCTGTGTCCAGTTCCTTCTGGCTCAGCTGTTGCAGATCACTGGCGTTCTCAGACAGAACAGTGCTCGTCATCGCTTCCAGGCATACCGCTAGGTAATCCCAAGGGACAGCGGGACTGGATAAACGGGACATACTGGTTCACTGTGGGCGAGAGAAACAAAGCACACACACACACACAAAGAGGCCAATGCAAGTTTGTTCTAAGGTTAACGAGCTCTTGTACGGACTATGCCGTCGACAAGAATTTTGGCTAACTGATGTAAACAGTTAGACAGTTAGGCAATTAGGCGGGCCAATTTTTGGGTCGGCCTGAAATAGAGATTTTGACAAGCGGTAGCCCTGTGGGTCACCTGGTGACGCAGGCTGCTCGGTTGTCACTCTATTACTTAGCTTTCCTTGGGGTCTCTTGGTGAACTGAAAGAAAAAAGATTACGACAGTCCGGACAGTGAAGGTAGGAAAGAGCACAGTGAAAACAAACACAAAAATGAATTGGTCTACAATAAAAGGGAAAATAAGCGCGAACGCTGGGAGTGTTTGGGAAACACTAAAGGGGCTAAGCCTGCTACCTTTCGTAAGAGTTTCTGATAGGGCCTACAGCATGTGTGGCTATCGGGGTAGGAAACCTAGGAAGAGGGTGCAGCTTAGAGAGGAAAGGTGGGCCAATTGTTTAGGCTATACTCGGGGAAGTATCTAATATTCGGCTTAAAATGTGGGTGTTATCACATTTAGTTTATCCGGGGCGAATTGAGGTCGCTCAGGTGGAAAACCAGCGGCGCAGTCAGCCTTCCGGGCGTTCCCAAACACCCAACTGCCGTGTCCTCGGTCCTTCGTTACTCTGTATCGCGTTACGCCCACTCAAACAGCTTATGACTTTAAACACAACCTGACAACACCAACCCGTCAACCGCCAGCCAGCACAGCAAAATCGGCACGTTCCCTAGAACCCTCTTTTTCAAGAGTGGCCCCCTATTAGGCCATGGTTTAGGTACTGGTCCCAGACATTGCCTTGTGTGTGTCAGCTGGACTGGTTGACTGGCTTTGGAGTGTCAAATTGCTGATGTCACCACTGCGGGCCGCAACGGCGGACAGAGGTAAAAGCAACCGAGATTCACACGCAGCCGGTGCCGGTCATGTCGGTTGGACAACCTTGCTCGTGGAGACCAGTTTGAGACGACTCTCAATTCACCACAGATGCTTGTGAGCCCTACAATAAATACACAAAGAGGGTAAACAGGTGAAATCAAAATGAATTAAGACTCTATTGTTTACCGGATCGAGTGATTTATGGTTGCAGGAGCGCAAATTAAGTGGAAAAGAGAGAGAGAGCTATTAGCTGACTTAGCAGGGTACGGCCACACGGTGGCGTCCTTCCTTCCAAGTGGACTGTCAGTAATTTTAAGAACCTAATTTCAATTTAAGTTAGAGGAAATTCATTTTTCCTTTTAAACTCAAATTCAAATAAGTGTGTTTAATCAGCGAGAACGGAGACCTGGTTTCTGCCTAATGCTAGTAAAATTGCATAAATGAAAACGTTTCTAACAGTAATCAATAAACAATTCACATGCTCTACTTAGGAAGGAAATTAAGTTTGTTAAAACAAAATTAATAGCGGAGAGTAGAACTATCCGAAAATGCCCACGAGATGGCGCAGTCCGGTCCACCCAGACTAGAGTTAGTTAGGAGGAACTCTCACCAGATGGCGCTGTTGCGCCCGCTCGGGATGAAGTTTTGGTGAAGTGTAATTCGAGAGCTGTTAGGTCGCACCCTCTGGTGTCTAGCACAATTCACAAAATTCACAATATAGCACAAAATCACAATTACTTTTTAGACCACGGCGGATCTTTTTGTGCTATAATGGCACAAGACAAATTGGCAGGATTCATTCGCTGCACAAGAAAAATGTGGATACAGGAATTACCATCTGTTTACATTACATTTAAAAGAACTCCAATAGACATTTATCAAACTGGCTGACGGTCAGTCAGCATTTATGAGTCAAATGTTTTAGGTCTCCGATTTGGGTAGCTACTCCAATGTTCAACCAGGAGTTATCGTTTTTCTTAACGATATAATATTATATTAGGCCTATTATTGAAGAGAGGAAACTCGCTCTATTTCAATCTTCCGCTTGAAAGAAGATTTCTTCGTTCAAATCAAAGGGGATAAAACAACATTACGCATGTACGGACTGTACAGAGATTTCTTTATCTCTGCAGGACATCTAATATTGCTAAATTAGCATCTGTTAATATGCTTAAGCTGAGCTTGGTGTTGTGCCTAGTCAGTAAGTGAGTTCGCTTTGCGCAATTTGTCTCACAGTTCACACAAACGAACGAAAACGCGCGTGCATAATATTAATATCCAAAAATACACATGAATATGAATATTAATATTGCTCACAAAAACAAAGTTTGAAACTGCCCAAAATATCCTCCACCAGAACGGTAGCAACAATGAGTTTCGGGGAATAATTAATTCAAATGGGATAAATATTCATGAATATGTCTATGAATATGATTTGCTTGTTGTACAGACAATATCAACGTATAACGGAACCTTTAATCATTTAAAAGTAACCTTTATCCAAATTGATTTCTTCATCAATTATCAATCTTACAAACCTCAAGAAACATTAATCTGCTTGATCAGGACAAATAATATCTCTTATGTTTGTACAATTTGTATCACTGAAGTAGTAATAAAAGAAAATCAAGCTTAAATGGGTAGCTAAAATCTTACGTCTCATTGACTTTGATATTTGTGAGCAAAACAATACGGATTCACTTCAATGCAATCATTGGGTTTTAATACAACAACTACCGTTTACAAAGCTACGATTCACACGGCGGGAAATATGCATATATATGTAGGAGAAAACAAACAATATGGTACAAACAAGGAATCATGAAACTTAACGAATAAGGGAAAAAGAATGATGGAAAGAGAATTAACAAGGGAGAGAGAGAGAGAGAGAGAGAGAGAGAGAGAGAGAGAGAGAGAGAGAGAGAGAGAGAGAGAGAGAGAGAGAGAGAGAGAGAGAGAGAGAGACAGCTTCACAGTCCTTTCGTAAGAGCCCTCAAGAAATTCATATTCCCGTGATCGGGAATAATTCAGACAACCTTTTCCAAGCAGTTTGATTGTGAAATAGAATACTTGCATTACTACGGCTTCTCGTGTAAGTGTCTGAGTTCGAATCGTCGGGGAAGTTCGCTAAGGATTTGCAGGTCCAGGAGAATTTCTTTGAAGTTTAGGAAAGTGGCTCCAGAAGTCTGACGGTTTCTCTCTCCGTGCGGGGAGGCCTTCTCTCAGGGTTGGTCTTCCCCTCCATGGCGAAATGCAAAGAGGTCCGTTCCTTGTGGTGGCGAAAATGCAAAGAGTTGATGGTCGCTGCTGTTCTTATATAGGGGATGGCCGACGCCCAAAGAGTTCAACGCTCCAATCTCTTGGTGCCTCGGATGACGCGATGACGCCTCGGATCTAATCAGCGTAGACGATTACATCAACACACAGGCCCTTTGTTTAAGTATGATTTGATTAGAAAAGTCATGAGGGCTGTGAGGTGTTCAGACTTTGTCCTTCCTGCCAGACGACTGATTGAATCATTACTGTTACAAGAATAACACGCAAAGATACGTGTAGTATTTATATATATATATATGTGTAGACCAGACATAGTCGGGCCAAAGAATAATGAATGACCAGACAATTCGAGTCGTATAAGGAATGTGCTTATGACTTATACAAATACTTAACCCAGACCAGACTGTCGAGCAGAAAGGCACGCCGCTGGGCCATTATAAAGTGAATTTGAACATAACTTTGTTAGACCTGGATAACAAACAGTACTTCAGGTACCACAGGTTCAGTACTTGTTTAGTCCTGTACTGGTTTAGGCCTGGCATTACTCCTGGTGTGTCTTGATTTTGAGCCCTTTTGGCCTAGCTAGTTTTATTCCTGGACTGATTTAATTATGGGTTAGTTCTAGCTGATGTTTCCTGATTGAGCAGTTTGACCCAGCTAAAGCTTGTTCATGCAAAGTATATGTCAATTTTTTTCAAAGTTTTGCTTGCAATTGCAAATGAGATAATACATGTTCTCCCTTTTATGTAAACAAGTGCATCTTTCTATATTTTTTTCTTGTTTTTGTAGGCTTTGTACTCATCTTTAGACATTTTAACTATGCAATGTGCTGAGTATCTTTTTTAAAGTATACAGGGCATGTTTATTGGGTTAAATTTTATCTGTAAAAATTGTAGGGGGCCCAGAAATTTTGTTCCCTTTCAAAAGCTACACTCAATGCTGCATAAGCTTATGCAAATGGGGATGTCTTTGACATAACCAGCTGTGAAAATAGTGTGAAAACACGTCAATGACCCGGGAGGTATTTATAGCCTCGGCTGGTGACGTCATAGGCGCACCTGCTGCACGAGGCTATAAATAGATGAGCTTCAGCTGGAGCAAACCAGGTCTTTTTGTTTTCAGACCAACTCTGTGTTATGGTGTGTTACAAAGTCTCTGAAAAAAAAAAAAAAAGAAATTATCTCTCTCTTTCAAGACTCAACTCGAGATCTTTGTTAGGAGTTAGTTTTCAACATGGCAGTGTGCAGATTTCTCTCTCTTTCTCATCTCTGTTACAAAGAAACATTAGTGGAAAGAGTTCTAGTTAAATCTGGTCAGTTGGAAACGAGTCAGCAGAGTAAAACGCTGTATATTCATGTTCTCTTTCAAATAACAGAACTGGATGCACACGTTTATTGCTGTGTGTGTTTGGGGAAGAGCATGCGGTTGCTGCATTGAGTCAGACGAGTGCGAGCATTGCAAGCCTTTGCAGTTAGAATGCTTTATGCTCGTCTGGGCTACTTTCAGTCCGCACCAGTTTTCGGAGCTCTCGAATGGGTTTGTTGACGAGCAAGAGACGGGTCCGTCCCTTTCGCTTGCTCGCTCAACAAATGCATGTTTCCCCGCGTGATCCCGAAGCGCGCTCCGGCGTTTCTTCGGCTCGCGCGGGGAATGATGATGAATCTCTGGGTCCGCGGACCTCGAGCAGCCGCCTGCGATCGTTCCTCACATGATGGTGAATCCATACGAGGAATTTATCGAGGTGGTTGTTCGCGCGGTGGCCAGGGCAGTTTGTCTGGTACCGTGAATGAGAGATCCCCGAACGCAGTGAGCTTGAGGTTTCTGTCTAGAAAAAAAAAAAAAAAAACATTTACTTCACGTGTTTTTGTACCCTTGACGTCGACATTTTCGACTATCATGGGTGCGAAATCGCGTTGATATGTGAGAATACCCCAGGTGGGAGACGCTCACGAGCTATCTCTCGCCTGGGTCTGCATTTTCATTAAAGAGACATACCTCCCCACGAAGCCATGTAGAAAATAAACGTCGGCTGTCGTGGGCAAAGCTTATATATGTATGAATTATATATTGTATATTATTTTATATGGAATATATATATATATAATATATATTGTATATGATTTATATAAGAATTATAAATATAAGGGGACAGGCTGGTGCTGTGCTGCACACAATGGCTGTCTTGCAGGCATATCAGTCTGACCTTCTGAAGGATTTGAGTGGTTCATTTGGTGACTCAGTTAACTCTGTAGTGGCCAGATTTAAAGGAGTGGAAGAAACATGAGGAAGTGTTCACTCAGTTTCTTCCTCAATGTACTCAAGGGGAGGGGCTGTCAGCCACATAACCTCTCTTCGGTCCTTCAAGATTCAGGGGGGTAATAAGCAGAGTGTGGCGAGTCGTGCTCTCCCTCGTAAAGACTGGGGACCAGCTCGTCATCCTCAACAACCTCTCAGGGCAGACCTCGGGACTGTCATCAATATAAGAAGTCCGGTGGTCAGGTGCCCAGTCTGCCCCCACGGGACAGGGCATGTCAAACATTTGCTTGCCCCACCCCGTTATCCTCAAAACCACTCCATCCCCGCCGCCTCTGGTGATTCGGGGGGGCAGTGGTTTCCAGTGAAATGTTAGACGTTCAGTGTTTAAATCCTGCTATCATCCAGGACATAGAACGTCTAACATCCCCTCAACAGGAAGTGTTAAAGTTGTCACTCTCAGAGTCTCAGGCAGCGTGTGAACTTCTGCCAGGCGTTTCTGCATGGGTGTTAAGCACAGTAAAAATTAGTAAACTAATTTATTTGTCGTCCTCCGTGTTTGAACGGCGTGGTCTCCACTTCCGTGAAGGCGGAGTTGGCGTTCGTACTGTCACAAGTGACAGCAGTTACTTCCTGGTCCCCAGTAGGGTGGGGGGGTGTCCAATCTTAGATCTTCGAGTCTTAAACCGTGAAGCAGTTAAAGTACTCAAGGTTAAGATGTTACAGTGAAGGCGGTCGTGTCGCATATTCAACATTGTGATTGGATTCGGCACGATTGATCCGAAGGACGCATGTATTCGCATATAAAGACTGCCACAACACAGGAAGTTCCTGAGTTTCGCTCTTGGGGGCAAAAGCTTACCAATTTCGGGTCTTCCATTCGGCTAGCCTTGTAACCGCACGTATACGAAATGTATGGATGTATTACCGGCTCCATTGGGATTCCGGGGCATTCAAATTTTGAATTACAGAGGCGATTGCTAAAATTAGCACAATCACATGAGATGGTGCTTCAACACAGTGTGTTAGCTCATCTAGTTTCTCTAGGGTTGAGACTCAACACCAAGAAAAGTGTTCTTTCTCCTGCCCAGAGAACGACTTATCTAGGGTTTGTTCGGTTTTTGGTCACCAAGGTGGCTTGAATCAAGACCATTCAGTATTCCCTGAGCAAAGTCAGGCTAGACCAAGATCTTACTGATCATCAGCACCAGAGTGTTAGGTCTAATGGCATCAGCATCCACGGGTTTCCCTTTGGGGTTGTTGCACATAAGACCGTTTCAGTTGTGGCTCAAAGCCAGAGGACTTAGGGCCAATCCTCAGGCAAATAAAGTGGCGCGCCATGTGGCTTCGTACACTAACTATGTGGTTCAGACCCCGGTTTTTGCCTTGGGTCCCACTCTAGGCGTACCTTGTCGTTGCAAGTTGCTAACGACGGACGCTTCCCTGACGGACTGGGGTGCGGCCTTAAGTGGTCGTCCAGCCCAACGGGAATGGGAGGGTCATCAACTCAGTTGGCACATCAACTGCCTCGAGTTGACGGCTGTATTTCTGGCCCTGAAATACTTTCTCCCCCAATTGAGGGGCTGTCATGTCCTAGTGCGGGTGGACAGTACAGCTAAATATCTCATATATAATCACCAGGGGGGTCTGTGCTCACGCTATCAGAATAGCGAGACAGATTTTTCTCTGGGCTCAGAACAAGTTCCTGTCACTCGAGCAGTGTACATTCAAGGGCGGTTGAATGTGGGAGCAGATTTACTGTCCAGACAGAGTTACAGATGGGGGGGTGGAAACTCCACCCAGAAGTAGTCAAGCAGATCTGGATCAGATTTTACAGAGCTGACCACAGGGAGTGGACCTCTTCGCCTCTTCTCAGACAGCGCAATGTCCCTGCTTCTCTCTGTCACCCAGCCCCGCTGGGTCTGGATGTGATGGTTCATACATGGCCCAAAATGCGTCTGTATGCCCTCCTTCCAGTCGCTCTGCTCCTGGGAGTTCTAGCCGGGGTTCGCCAACAAGGGTCTTGCTTCTTATCAATAGCGCTGCGTTGGTCGAACAGGGTTTGGTTCTCGGAGATAGTGTCTCTCCTCAACGGCTCGCCTTGGGCGATTCCGGCGAGGAGGGACCTTCTGTCTCAGGCAGAGGGCACGATATTCCATTCCAGGCCCGACCTGTGAAACCTTCATGTTTGGCCCCTGAAGGGCACCAACTGAGGGACACGGGGCTTTCGCCTGCAGTTATTGAGACCATCCGAAGTGCTAGAGCTTCCTCCACTCGGAAAGTTTATGCTAATAAATGTGGTGTCTTTGAAAGGTGGTGTACGACACAATGTAGATTCAGTCAACTGCCAGGTAACTTCAGTTCTGGATTTTCTGCAAGAAAAGTTGTCATCAGGCACCTGCCCCTCCACTCTCAGGGTTCATGTGGCCGCTCTTTCGGCTTGCCACGCCTTGGTGGATGGGGTGCCGCTCGGGAGACATCCTCTACTCGCTCGCTTCATTCGTGGGGTAGGCGGTTGAGGCCACCTGTTAGAACCAAGATCCCTTCATGGGACTTAGCTTAAGTCCTCGAGGGTCTGGTTGAGAGCCCCTTTGAAACATTAGCTTTCCCCTCCACTCTCAGGGTTTATGTGGCCGCTCTTTTGGCTTGCCATGCCCTGGTGGATGGGGTGCCGCTTGGGAGGCATCTTCTGCCTGCTCACTTTGTTGTGCCAGGCAGTTGTGGCCTCCATTAAGAGCCAAGATCCCTTCATGGGACTTAGTTTTAGCCCTCGAGGGTCTGGTTGAGACCCCCTTTGAACCTCTAGAATCAGCGTCTGACGAACTTCTGACTCTAAAGATGGTTTTTCTTATGGCTATAACTTCTCTGAAAAGAATTGGGGACATGCAGGCTCTGTCAATATCGCCATCCTGCTTAGACTTTGCCCCAGGTTTGGTGAAAGTGATTTTGCATCCCCACCCTGACTACCTGCCTAAGGTTCCTTTGTCGACTGTACATCCTGTCACTCTTGAAACCTTCTGCCCTCTGCCGTTCACAACGCCGGATCAGGAGAAACTTCATAGACTGTGTCCAGTCCATGCTCTTCAGGCCTACGTCCACCGCACTAGCCAGTGGCGTAAGTCAGAGCAACTGTTTGTTTGCCATGGGGGCCGTAACAGAGGTTCTGCCACCATCAAACAATGTCACATTGGGTCAGGGATGCTACTGCTCTTGCCTATGAGGCGCGCGGTCAAGCTTCACCTATAGGATCAAGGGCTCACTCCACCAGGGGAGTCGCCTCTTCTACTGCGTTAGCAAGGGGTGCTCCCTTACAGAGTGTTTGTGATGCGGCAGGTTGGTCCTCTCCGCACACATTCTTAAGACTTTATAGCTTGGATGCTCATGCCACTCTGGGCTCTCATGTCCTTGAGTCGACATCACAGGCTAATGCCTGAGGCTTCTTGCGTTCTTGTGCACACCTACACAACCGTAAGGGGTCCAGGCACCATCAAGCACGGCGGCGTGGGTATTCTCGTTCCCATTTGCATAAGCTTATGCAGCATTGAGTGTAGCTTTTGAAAGGGAACACTTGGGGTTACTTGACTGTAACCCTGTTCCCTGATAAAGCGGAACGAGATGCTGCATTGCTAGGCCGTGCTGATGATGCTTCAGGACTGGTCTTCAAACAAAGAAGATCTGGTTTGCTCCAGCTGAAGCTCATCTATTTATAGCCTCGTGCAGCAGGTGCGCCTATGACGTCACCAGCCGAGGCTATAAATACCTCCCGGGTCAATTTCATTGACGTGTTTTCACACTATTTTCACAGCTGGTTATGTCAAAGACATCCCCATTTGCATAAGCTTATGCAGCATCTCGTTCCGCTTTATCAGGGAACAGGGTTACAGTCAAGTAACCCCAAGTGTTTTCCATAGGGCCCAGAATTTCTGGTGGCACCCCTGAGTGTAGGCTGTTGTTGTCGTGAAAGTGACTCCATGTCATGTAAAACAGTTTTAACATTACGTTTCTGGATTATCACATCACCATTGTCTTTCAAAAATAAAAATTGAGACAACCCTCCATCTTCCAAATCCAGAAGAGAATCACTAGTCATGACTCATGTAATCAACAATGACTAGTGATAAATGTAATCACACAAATGCTTCCAAATAAATTGAGTTCAATTCAATTTTGGGAGCAAATGGAGCAATTTCCAGCCTTGATAATGTGTGTTTTTGTGATAATTTTAATGTTATTTTTGGGAGTTACAGGGATAGTGATAAAGATCTACCGCGGTCGATGGGTTGGCAACCACTGCTGTAGATCATTAAACCGTTACACTGCCTCAGAAGTCTGTCTGAAATTAGTTTCATGAGGTGCCTTCATGTGCAAACGCTGCCTTCAAAGTCATTGCCTGATAGGGCAGCGAGGCAACAAGTCACTGTCCAAGTTTTCGGACACAGCCTATCTTCCCTTAATGTAAGGTCTGAAGCGTGAAACATAAATCATGAGCCAACTCACTAAACAGAATGACATATGATACATGTTTTTTAAAATACAAACATTATTTAATTATTTCTGCATGAATATACATCGCTAGACCATTAATGAAGATAAGCTAACATTTATATTTTATTTATGGCTGAAATGTTGCACGTACATCTAACAATAAGCATTCATAATATTGAATGCTTATCGCTATATAGCACCTTAGTCAAAGAACCGGTGAAGAACCCTTGAAGAACCGCTGAAGAACAACTGAAACACCAAAATTGGTGCTATATAGCACTAAAAAAGGATTACGAGCCAAGAACCATTTTGGTGCCATATAGAACCTTATTTTTTAGAGTGTATAGAGTAGTATTGCATCTTTCATATCTCCGAAAAGTCTTTAGTTTTATTACATTTATAAAAGAAAGATACGCTGTACCGAGTCTTTCCGGAAAAAGCAGAGTGTCTGGGGGCGTATCGTTCGGGCAGAGCTAAAGAATGACGAGCGTGCGCAGCTATTGCATTGAGCTATGCATGTTTACATAGACAAACAATGGAATTGATAGTTAACAACAGATTTGAAGCAGTTTTACTCAGCGCCTGCTACCAACACACGACCGTGAACCTTAATTGCTGGGATTGCTACATCTTTCAGCATTAGACAAGCTACAAATCCGGAGTTCAACTGTACCATGTGTATAAACCATCGTCGCCGAAATTCAGGGAAAAAAACAAACACTTGCACAACTCCTGCTCCGGAAAAACAAACTCCATCCACTGTCCCATTAACGCTGGGTTATTAGGGAAGCTGTGTAGGGTTGTCTTGCTTTGGTGACGTTGATTTCGTGAAGTCCTGTGACTGCAGCGCAGCCGCTTCTCTAAAGCGTTTGCTCTGTCGCTCTAGGGAGAAGAGCCCGTACGGCCCGTACAAGGACATTCCGCCCCACCTGATGTCACATATACCCATACTCAAAAAAACTTTCAGAAACTTATGAGAAACCGGAAGGAGTATTTTTGGCACAGAAATCCTCCATCAAACGTCCAACTTTTCTTTTTGAAACTTTGTCCATGTTTAGGATGGGAATCCAAGTCTTTAACAGTGTAAAAAGCTCAGTATGCATGAAAGTATGCCCCCCCCCTCCTTTAATTTTAATTTTATGGAAATTTTATTTTGAAGAAATTAAATATTTGTATTATTGCAAAATGTTTTCCAGACTTCTTTGCAGCTTTATTAAATATGAGCCCAGAACACCAAAGATAGTACAAAGAAATACAAGCTATATATTCAGTGCAGCGTGTTTCACTGTAGAATCTGAAGAGCTGCTGGATTCAGTGCAGCAGGAAGTAGGAGAGCAGAGAACAGCAGAGGAACAGGAAGCTCTGGGTGATGCTCTGAGCACCGTTACACAGGTTCCCCTCACAGTTACACAGGTTCCCCTCGCAACATGAGATGCCCTTAAAATTACTAAATGCTGTGACATCACAAATAGATTTAGAGGCACAGCCTTTTACTGACTTGCCTCCAGCAATCCCTGATGAAAAGAAAGAAAAGAAAGATTAATTCCGTCTAAGCTGGGCATATGTGGTATATGTGATCTGTACAAAAAAATTATGACTTTAATCTTCTTCCTTTTACAGATACTCACATGTTGCTTTAATGCAGCGGTCTTCAGTCCCTGAACAGCTCACTGTGTTTGAGCAGCTCCAATCATCACAGGAGTAACATGTCTTTCCATTCGGCACATTAGAGGGATCTGCAATGAACGATTATCATTTTTTTTATCTACAAAATATCTAATATAACAAGACTCCTTTAGCGCAGGGTTCCCGTGGGGTCTTAAAAAGTCTTAAATTTAAAAATCTACTTTTTAGGCCTTAAAAACTCTTAAATTCGCTGAAGTATTGAGTTCTAGGTCTTAAATAATTTTAAACAGGTCTTAATTTTCCTACGTCCATGTAACGTTACCTCTATTGCTCATTGAAATGCTCCTGCAGTGTGTGTGTGTGTATGTGTGTTTTATTCCGGGTTGTTGTGTTCTTTCTTTCGCTAGTCCAAATATAGTTTGCTGTATTACAACTACAAATGAGACCAACATGCAACTTATATTGCAGCCAATCTGCTTTCGTGTTATATTGGCGCAAGTCTCTTTTGGATTGTACCACAGACACATAAAACAAATTTTATTCTTCAAATCACAGTTCTCCAGCTCTTCCGGTTCCGTGATCGTGAAAGCAAAGGCGAATCTTTCTCACCTGCCATCTTGCATAAGCGCCAAGGACCGGGCAAAGTGATTGCGCACTAAAAAAGAGTTAATAAAAGCAATGTAAACCCCAAACTCAGTTCGATACTGATACACAGACCGATGTCAGGCTGGCTGTGGATTTTGTGCAGGTGTTTGCCGCCTGTCAGTGCGCGCGAGTATACCGAATGTGTTCTATTTAGGCTTATTGCCCTTGAACGATCAAATACACACATTGGCCCTCATTTATCAAAAGTGCATACACCAAATTTCCAGCGTACACCTGGCGTACACCCAAAACCACGGTGACTTTGAGATTTATCAATATGGACGTTGGCGTACGGCACGCTCAAATCCTACGCCAGCTCAGGAGGTGGTGTACGCACGTTTTGAGTTAGTGCAAAAATGCGCAGAAAAACAATTCCTAACACCACAAAACGCACTGAAAAAGATATGCTATATTATGACCCACTGTAAAAAACAACAACAACAACAACAACTAAAGCCCTATTCACACGGGATAAGTACGCTATTATCTGGGGACCTCGTGTGATTTAGAAATTACTCCCCCACATCTGAATTTTGCGTGGCGCATTCGCACGGGATAAGCTGTGATTTTACTCAAATGTTTTTTTGTTATAGATATAGCTGTATGAAATTATAAACAGATGTATCGATATCATTTTGATTGTTTTATAGTAATACAAATAATTTCGTTCAGTTAGAGAACAGACGCAATTAAAAACGTAACTGAGCAATATAATAACAATATACGACGGAAGATTCAGTTTCAAAGCTAAATGTAAAAGTGCCCATTTAAGCGAGTTGTCATTGTACTGTTCTGTTTTTGTGTTTTTCATTAAGAATAATATTAAACACATCATTCAAGCAATTTACTCCCAAATTGGTGCTCATTCTAAAGTGAAAGTAATCCGCGCGGCCGCATGGGACTTCATAACGGGACGCATTATATGCAGCCTAGCTCCATTTTTCGTGAAAGATAAAGATAGAAATGCGCACAGGACACAAAAACCTTGCAAAAATGATATACGATCCGCCTAATCCCGGCCAAATCACAGGGATGCCGATTCGCACGGGACTAATGTTATCACGGGACCTCGGTGTTTGGCGAAATATGGTAGGTAAATTGCGGGGGAATATTTACTTTACATATTACAGACATGGCCGATTCGCATGGGATTAAGATCACAGACATTCTCTGCAATTATTACAAATCACCAGAGGTTCCCACATAATAGGCTACTAATCCCGTGCGAATAGGGATATAGTAATTATAAACTTCAGTGTTTATTTGTGTGCAACATGGACTTCAATGTTTAATTTGTGTGACTTTACCAAAGCATTTGACACTGCATGAAAAGTGGGATTTTCGTCAGTATGTGACACTGTAGATTGCCGTGAAACTTCAGGTTTACGACTGTGCACGGCAATTTGCAGGCAACACCGAAAACTGCCGTAAATTGTGGTAAATTGACGTGGGCCTTGCTTGGCAGTTGTCCCCCCATGACCCCCCCTCCCCTTAATTCTAGGGGAGGCTTTATCATGTAAATGAAGATGCTGTGAGCTACACAAATGCAAATCAGAGTAGCAGCAGGGGGAGTTTTATCTAGGTTCTGAATTTTTTTGACTAAAACAAGTTTAAAGTTTAAGTTAAAATGTTATCTTAAATTTAAGTAAAATGTACTCGTTTTAGTACACATTACTAAATTTTTAGGGCAACCAGTTTGCTCCAATTTTTTAAGTAGATTCAACTTGTCCGGGCTCACAGTGTAGATTAATTACTCTGTATGTCATTAGCGATAACCAATGTTATGTAAAAAAAATAAAAAAATACAGGACAGCAGTTCATGTCTTCAACCTTTAGAGAGGTTATGTGATGCAACAAGACAATGAACCAAAGCACACAAATAAATCAAGTAAAGCATACAGTTTACATACCAACATTAATTTTTCCACCCTGCACTGTGAATGATTTTTTAAATGGCTATTAATCATAAATGTGAAAAGTACAAGTTTGTGTGTTTATAGTTAAGTCAGATTGTGTTTTTCTGTAATTGTCATTTAAATTGAGCTCACACCACATTTTATGAATTATCAATGCAGATTTTCAATAGGTGGTTTCCTGGTTTAAATTATGACAAGAGTAGGCCTTAATCTAGTTAATCGTGAGTTAAAAAATTGTTGCCTGGAACAAAGATTAAGCACAGATTACTAACACCTGGACTATGAGTCCTGAACTAAAATAAACTGGATTCATTTACAGTTTTATCTAATTGCTTACACACAATTTCTGAAAACATGGCTCCATTTCTTGTAACTCTACACACAAAACATCAGACATCTCTTGCAAAAGCAACACTTTGTGCAAAACTATTTTAACTATTTCCAAAAATGTTGTTTTTGCATATATCTAACTACACAATGCACAACTGGGTGGCATTTATAGTGAATCGAAAGTTATCCAGGGATAATGTCATGATGTAGTGTGTGTGTGTGTGTGTGTGTGTGTGTGTGTGTGTGTGTGTGTCCGTGACTCTTTAGCTCTGCACGCCTGCATGAGCTCGGGTGTTTTCGAAAAGAATCGGTACAGCGTTATAAATATGATCAAACTAAAGACTCTACAGAGATATGACGGACGCAACACTACTCTATAGGTACTCAAGATTAACATGGAATTTACAGTTGAACTGAAATCAACTGAACTGAATCAACACTGAAGTCACTTGAGCTGAATATTGACACTATATTGGCTTGTTAGAGCCGGTTTACAGCAGAATTTGTTTTGAACTTGTTACTGAAGCTGCTATGAAACAATATATTTTGTTGTATGCATATTCTTTCTTTCTCAAACCTTAGTTTTGATTTCTAAGTGATCAATTTATGTATAAGTGTTTTCACACATGATCATTGGCTGTATGGGTCCTCAGTAAATGAATGTGGCATTTAAATGGCAAAAGTTATTCTTGTCTCTATAACTTATGGCTTCCTAAAGACACGTTTATGGGTAAATAAAATATTAATAATATAAATAAAATGAATATCAAAACATATTTTAAATATAATGAAGTCATTTTATTATAGCACTCATCAGATGTTCCTGGAAACAAAACAGAGACAGAACAGTATAAACAAACTATACAACAAACTAAACACCAAATTACAAAAACATTATTATGTGAAAGTGAATAAAGTTGTGTGTGTTTTCAGTTATAAATATGTGCTGTGTAAATTAGCCTATACTTTTAGAAATTATATATAGCCTAACTTTAAAAAACAAACAATAACCCATATAGATAAATTATAATAATTGTATAATATTAAGCATTTACTTAATATACATTGTAACATTAGGCTACTTTACTCTAGCACAGTAGTCAGTTAAGCAATTAATTAATATCTTATATTAATATGTATGTAGCCTAGGCTACATCTAAAGGTAAATCTGCTTTAAAAAAAAAAATATGACGCTTCGACATGTACAGAAAGTGCGCGTTAAGAAACACGTTCAAATGTGTCTTCTTAACATGTTAAAACTGTGCGTGAAGCGGAAAACAGGGCGTGTTGAAGGTTGAAACGATCATAAGTCACGCGTTTCGTATAAAGAGATTTGGCCCCGGGCGCGTTCCATATCAGAGCCCTAGTCCAATGAGGTGCGAGGTCGAGGTCATGGCCATGACGCGTAGAAGACGAGCTTTAAACTTTTGTTTATGTTTTTTGCTGCTTTCCTTTTTCGTGATCAACAATGACAGGACACCGTCTTCAACTCAATCTATGCATGGACGCGACGAACTTTTTGGACTCATTTTCAGGAGGCTGTCTTCGTCTTCATAACTCTGAGGCAAACTGCAGCCGCTATGAACCACAGCATGGGTAATGTAACGTTACGATTTAAAGAATATGCTTTTATTCAGCTGTATAAGGAAATGGATGCGTTAATAGATCCGAGCTTAAAACTGCACATTTTGTTTTCACAGACTATCCTCGCCTCATAACGAAGCCGTGAGCTCTTATCTGCTTGGAGAGATTTCCGCGAGTCCAGATTTAACCGCTGATCATGACGAAATTGTGTGTAAGTAACTTCTAATGTGTTTCTCATTCCTTGTTTAATTTTACCGTGACTGTTTTTATTAATACCAGTCTCATGTAATTGTTTTCCAGCTGCCTGTAAGACGTATTATGAATCGACACGCCGGAGCTTCAGATACAAACAACCTGAAACTGCGAAGTTTAGCTCGGAGTCGATCAAGAAGAAAAAGGGTAAGATTTATTATATTAGATCCGTTTTTTGTCAATGTGAGTATTTTTCAGGTTGCTTATTGTCTTTATGGATTGTATTACAGTTGCTGGAAGCGAGAGTGTGCTGGATGAGGTGGACGTTTGGAAGTCCGCGACCATTGAACTCATGTTTGACGAGGAAGACGGCATTGTTGACGGGGTGTCTGGATGGATTGTGCGGCCAACGCGCTCTCGCAGCCTGGAGCACGCCGAACTTTACATTACGAGACATTACTGCTGCACTGTACATAGTTGTGTGTTTAACAATAAAGCTCTTTCTTTGAGTAAACCGCTGTGTTTTATAAATGAAGCCCTTTCTTTGAATGAACAGCTGTATGCTTATAAATGAAGCCCCTTGTTTGAATAAACGGCACGGTCCGTATAATTTTCCCATATATTCCTTGATGGTATGAATACTTCATAGCACAATAACATTAATATGAAACAAATTATTACAACATAAATTATATATTTATTATTATTATTATTGGGGTTTACATTTATAATGAGCCAGGGGGACCAATAATGATTGGTTTGCAGTGATCTGCCAACCAATCACGAGGGATTTTTCTTTTTTAAATGTAGTGGCTTCAGCCAATAGTGAGTGAGTAAATTCAAGTCTGGCCGTTGACTCTCTGGTTTCGCTGCTATTCATATGCAAATTAGAGGCGTCGCACCTCCGCGCGGTCTCAGCGGGGGGCTCTCCACCTACGTCATGGTTCGTTTACGACAATTTGTGGCACAGACGAACGCGACGTTCGCTGCCTCTAAATTGTCGAAAACTGCCGAAAATTAGGGAGATTTCCAGGAGTATACAGGCGTTTATGGGGTCGAAAATCCCACTTTTCATGCAGTGTGATTTGTAGGCATATGTATTCCTCCAGTTGCGAGCCTGTGCGCTTTACTTGACGTTTCAGGCCCGGCAGCTGCACACGGACTGGGACTGAAAATAATTCAGACTGACAAAATAATAAAAATGACATTCTTCTTCTTTTAAATAATAATAAAATAAATAATAATAATAAAGACATTCTTCTTCTAAATAACAATAAGCGTCATTAATAATACAAATCATAATAATAAAAAGACGAATCTTACAAATTGTCATGCAATTATTAATGTGAATGAATGGTACTCTATTGGAAATTAAATGCTAATTATTTCAAAACACGTGCTGTAAAATAATGAATTGTGATAGGTTTCTCATCCAAACAGCTTTTTAAACTGGATTTCCACCGTACACCTTTTTGTGGGCGCCTTTAATCCCACTCTTTAAACTCCCAAGAAAACAATTTTGTTTTTTTTCCACTTCCCTGGTGGTGAGGGTCTGGATCTCCACGTCGCTGAAGTTTCGCTTCTTTGCCGTCTTCCGTGTGTCCATGGCGTAAAATGAGGGCGTGGGGGAGGCAGAGACTTGAATATATAGGGGCGTGTTATTCTAATGACGATCGTTTTCAGCCGCGGCATTTATCAAGGGCAGGTTTTGCATACGCCTGGATTTCAGAGGTGCGCACAGCTTCATAAATCAGGTGGTGAGAGGAGTGTAAGCATAATCTTACGCCAACATATACGCCCGTTTCTACGCAAGATTGATAAATGAGGGCCAATATGCCTACGTACTGGCGGTTATGTTGTGTGTAAAAAAGTTTGGGACGTGTGTCAGTATTGGATCTGCGCATTACTGTAGGTCTTATAGTGAAAGCAACCTAATATAGCCTAGCCTATACCCAGGGGCGCCGCTAGCGATTTTGGGCCCTATGAAAGAATATGAGTTTGGGGCCCCCTAACACATCCATTCTGCACCAAACATACAAGCCAAGCTAGCTATCCAAAATCCAATACTGACCTATTACTCGAGCTTTCTCATTCCGCTCAGCGCTGCTCGCTCATCCCAGAATGCACATTGTGACATGTTGGTTCAAAAATATGTGAAATAAGTAGGGCTATCCCTGACTAAAGGTTTTTATATAATAGTAGTTGTTCATTTAAGCCATTCGTTGACTTAGCACTTTTATTAATTTGATTACATAAATGTGAGATCATTCTAAACCCGAGCGCACGTAATATATGAATATATTACCGTAAATGAGTAGGCTACCGATATAATAGGTTATTATTATCCCCACTCAAGCGCACGCATTAAGCTTGCCACAAAGATCCGGCAAAAGTATTGATTATGAATGTGTCAAAAATAGCAAGGAGACATTTGAATTGTTATTACTAACTCTAAAGTAAACTCTAGAGTTTTCTGTGTCATGTCGGCTGACGTGCTGACTCGGCATCTCCACAGTAGGCCTAGTGGACGCGCCAAGAGAGAAATGCACATTGTATTACATAATAAGAGAGTAGCCTATTTCTTTTCATTTTGAATTGTTTCGTTTAAAAGTAGACATTTCAAGCGACATATTTCTCATGTCTGTGAGAGGCTCCAGTTCACATGCAATGCTATTAATGGCGCCTACGCCCCATGTCACGATTATATTGACTGATATATTTCCTAATTGTTTATTAAATCCAGCCAATTAGTTTATGAAACATTGATTAAAATTAAGATACAATTTATACAAAATGAAATTAATTTTAAAGAAAGACTTTATAGGAAATAAAATTAATGAAGTGCATGCTCAAAATCCATGTCCCCAGACATAGCCTATGCACATCTGATTATGTAGCCTTACTCATGGTGCTCACTTTTCATAATCAACATTTGAAATTAAAATAATAATAATATTTAAACATAGCCTAACTATGAAACTAAAGGCTACGTTTTCTTTAACCCATGGCCAACGAAGTCGTCGGCGTCTTCTGATGGATTTTTTCCTTTATGACAGTAGAAAAAACTCACAATACTCCGTCATTTTTAGCCATAAAGCTAAGTGCAAGATCTAATTATAAACTATAAACTGTCTACGTTTATTTGTGTACACTCACAATAACAGCAAAGGCCGTGGACTCAGGGAACAGATTATTTTACACTCCACTCCAAACGATGTCTTCATTTAAAAAATATTTTTTGTTTATTAAACACGTTTTTCATTTCAAAAGCATTTCTAGATTCAGTTTATATTTTCAACAAACGAAATTCCGAGCCAAAATAACAAAGTAAAAAACCTTTGAACTACCACCATCAAATTCAAACGTTAATCCATCAATGTTTGGATAACACACACGTCTCCTTCCATTAATAATAATGGCGTTTTAGAAAATATCGCAAAAGTGTTATGCAAATCTGTAATGGAAACGCGGCCACTGTGGAGTGTGCTAAGGCAGGACCAAACCATTTCATGCAGATACAGGGGGGTGGTCGGTCAATATGGATGTTTACTTTTTGGTCAATGGGGATATTTAACTTTTATTGCCAAAATAAGTAAAATCAAAGACATCATTCATTTTATTGTTATTTGAAATATACTCAATGATGATGGTTTATATAGTGTATAATATAATAAAATGTTTAAATTAGTTTTTACCTATTTGTTGGGGCCCCTGTCAGTCAGGGGCCCTTGGAATTGTCCTAACCCCCCCCCCCTTAATTTATTTTTAATTTTTTATTGTGTGATATAGGTCTTACATTTCATTCATACTGGTCTTAAAAAAAAATTGGACTTTTGAAATTTGAGCCGCACCATGCTTTTTATTTTCTGATTGAATGTCATTTGGAAGTAAAATGAGCGTTGACTTTACAGAAGTTATGTACACATGATCATTAAAGTACAATACCTGGAGCATCTTGAGCATTACACTGGTCCGTGTTACAGCAGGAATAAGACACCTTCATAAAGCCGAAGTTTATGGACCCACTTTGACAGAAAGGAGCACAATCTTTAGCCTTCGTTTTATAAGTAATGGAACCTAAAAAATATGAATGATACAGGAAAGACTCGCATCAGACTTCAAATGCACATTATTTTGATGGAAAATGTATTTATAAATGTCAAAATTTAGCTACTTTCTCATTAAATTAAATAAAAAAATGAAATATCAGAAATTAATGTTGAATGCTCTGTATAGAAAATAAAAACAAGTAGCTGTTCTGTCGCAGCTCCAGTAAATAACAGCAGCATCTCCATCAGTCAAATATAAATGTAAAATTCAGTCATATTGGACTTACCAACTTGTATCACTACTGTTAAACTCTGGCACTGAGAAAATCCACTGGGACATGTTTGTACCGTTTGATTTGCACAAGAACCCGTCAGACCCAAACAATCATAACACCTGAAAGAGTGTCCTTTAGTAATAAAAAAAGAGTAAAAGAGACATTGATTATCTGTATTTGTACCCAATAACATCACACACACTATTTGTCGTTTTACCTGCAGTGAAAAGAATGAAGAGAAGAAAAACTGAGATTTGCAGATCCATCCTTGATCAGGAGGTGAATGAAATAACGTGCTTGTTTCAGCGCTCTGTATAGCTTTTAAAAAGGGAGGATCTTCATGAGAAAATGAAAGTAGAGAAACAGAAACTTCATATTTCACAATTTAAGGTGCCAGTTGAAGATAAATGAAGGTTTAAGAATTGCAAGAAATGAATAAGTTTACTTAAAATAACCTTCTTAAAGTGATAGTTGACCCAAAATTGAAATTCTGTCATCATTTACTCACCCTCATGTCATTCAAAGTCTGTATGACTTTCTTTCTTCTGTAGAACACAGAAAAATCTTTTTTTCTGCAGAAGAAAATGTTATTTTAGAAAGACTTTAGGGTGTACCATTCAGTAAAGAGGGTGGGAAGTTATTGAAAAGCCAGGAATCAGTTTTAAACAATAAAGTATTACAATAGATGCAATTCAGTATATGACCTGCACTTGCACACTGGATGGGGCATGATACTGTACACCTGTTTAAACAGAAACTTAAGTTTGATTTTCTCTGAAATCATTAATGATCAGACCGTAGACATTGTGAAAGACAAAACCTGAATCTTTAATGACCTAGAACACATCCGAGTGAGTTTCATCATTTTATCACATTCCACTGCAGATTACCTAAATATGTTTATTTTGAATATGTATATATATATATATATATATATATATATATATATATATATATATATATATATATATATATATATATATATATATATATATATATATATATATATATATATATATATATACATACACACACACCGATCAGGCATAACATTATGACCAAAACACTTTGTGAAGCTTCTGAGAGTTATGAATCAGCTATATATTAATTAAATTTTTGAGTGAACTAACCCTTTAAGTCCTGTAAGTTGTGAGGTGGCCTCCATGGATCGGACTTGTTTGTTCAGCACATCCCACAGACTTTACAAAGACAAATATCACACAGGAATTTGGAGGCCAAGTTAACACCTCAAACTCGTTGTTGTGCTCCTCAAACCATTCCTGGACCATTTTTCCTTTGTGGCAGGACACATTATCTGCTGAAAGAGCCACAGTCACCAGGGAATACCATTTCTATGAAAGGGTGTACATGGTCTGCAACAATGCTTAGGTAGGTGGTACGTGTCAAAATAACATAAACACATAGGGGTTAGGGGTGGAATGGTTCAAATTACTCACGGTTTGGTTTGTACCATGGTTTTAAGGTCACAGTTTCGGTACGGTTCGATATGTGCCATGTTCAGGGTAATTAGAACATTTGTCAAATAAAAATAAACAAAACAAGAACCAAACATCAAACTACAAGCAACAGCACAAATACATACAATAGAGTAAAGATGCATATAAAATAATGTGGGTTTTTTTTAGGTATCTAACAGTAGTTTTCAGGTACAGAAATTGTGTATAAAGTAATCAAATATAAAATAACATTGCATATTATAATCTTCTCTGTATAAAGTAAATAAAGATTAATCATTATTGAAGATACAAAAGCTATTCAGTCAAGAGCAGTGAGTGATTTCGTTGTCATTGTTTGATTAAATCCTTTGACCACCGAATGTTTTCAGGCCTGTTGTGCCCTGATTGTTAGTTGGTCACACCACAGAACCAACTGAAAACTTGTCATCTAAACGGTTTTATTTATTCATTTTAAATAAGAAATCTTCCATACTCAAGATAAGAAGGACATTTAAACTGACATTCTCGACTTTTTGCAATGCAAACATGGACTTGTAAATGTGTTTGTGTGTGTGCAATGTGTTTCTGTGTGTGGGTATCAGTGAGTGAAAAAAACAAATATGATCTTTGCATGTGAATATATTTTACATGTAAATATTTTTAATTTCATGCATTTAGGTTATCTTGTTTTCCAATCTACAATGTGCATCCAAAAGTATCGCAAAAGTATGTTGGAGTATCGCAAATGTCAGCTGGAATGTACATTTTTTAAACAAAAATGTGTCATATTATGCATGTAACAATACTCCACTGGAGAAGAGTTGAGTTGAACCCATGTGCAGTTTTATTTAAAGGTCCCATGGCGTGGATTTTTGTTTCCTGATGTGTACTTACTGTATATTGTTAGTATTATTTTTACATCACAAAATTTTATAATTTAGAAATAAAAATATATTTTTTTCTATCCTGATATTAGCCCTCTGGCTTGAATGCTCTGTTTCAAGGGGCGTGTCTGCTGTGAGACTTCAGTCAAAACACCCACTGTTGTGATTGGCTGACATTGCATTTGAAAGGAGTATCAGATTATATGGCGGAGGGGGCGTGGTTTAGTGAGATCTGCAAGCACTGCCAGAGAGAGACCAGAGACAGACTGGGCACTCGTGAACCAGAGAGACGGAGAGCTGGAGAAAGATTGCTGAGAAAGTTATATTGTACTGAGTTGTTGAGAGCGCTGTGAGCGCAAATTTATTTTGTTTGTATCTGAGAGTTCTGAATAAACTCAGTTCTGAGTCCCAGCTAGCCTGGCGTGGCCATACTCAATTCTAGTCAGAATATGAGTCTGGTACCGCTCCATTGAGCTTTGATTATGGGGCGTGTTTCAACCGAGCCAGGAAAGACCTCAATTGGATAGACCTACAACCAATCAGAGCAACGGAGCAACGCGTAACGTTAGTTGTCAAATGTCAACAGAACTCAACTGCACTGTGTTACCATGTCCGTGTTTTTCTCCATGTCCGCGGGTTGAAGCGACCCCAATTATGTGATTATATAAACCCAGGAATGTGAATTTTAGCAGGCAACCTTGCCAAAATAACATATTTTGCCAACCAAATGCCATTTTTTTCCGGAGAACCCCCCGGAAAGTTATTGTTTTGGGCTATAGTTTTGAGTAGCAATTGTGCGCGACATTGCAAAAACACTTGGAAACCCTGTCTGCACGCACGCTGGATTAAGTAGCGTTACAAGAAAAAGATGAGTGTAAACGCTCTTTGCCAGTAATAAAATAATTTAAGGATACACAGAGTACTTACCAACACGATCATCGTTTCTGAGAGAAATAGTGAAGGTGAATGCATATACGAACAAGTTCTCCGTTTAGGATTAGAACAAACTCAACCCAAGAGCCTTCGATGACGTGGATGATTACGTTACTGTTGATCATCTGTCAAACATCGTCTAAAGCCCACCCTGACAATTTCATTGGTCCGAACAGTTTCTGTTCGGGCATAATTACTCCTCTATGGAGCGAGTCCAGACCGAATTGCCCGAGCAAAAAAATTTGTGGGCGGGGCTAAATTCGGCTGGCATCCAGGCTAAGTCCCAGCCACACCGACCCTGTCTTCCACCTTATTCTATGAACTTTGTAACATGAATTCTTTTACTAAGTTTTTACCATTACAGCTAGCTGTCGAGATGAACGAATCGTGAAAGTGTTGATTATAGCATTATTTTTAGATCTTTTGCCATCACATGAAAGGCTGCAGTGAGCATTGAGTACACAGACAGTCTGTTGTTCGCGTGAATGCAGTGATCTCGTCATTGCAATGCAATTTTTTCTCACAAAATGCTTTGACCACAACTAACAGCAAACACAATATCGACTTGAATACAGTAAGAGCTTCATTGTGAAGCATAACAGTGTCATTCATTATGACGGGAGTTTGGACAATTGTGCAGATACACTCGCGATGTGTGATTGACAGCTCCGAACATTATAAAGAGAGTGTTCTTTGATCGCTGTCTGTAATCATTTAAATAACAGATTTGTTTCATGCTACTAACAGAAACCATGTGACGTTTATCGTTTAGTCACTGGCTTGATTCACTGATGCATAAATAGTATTAAACGATTTAGAAAGAAAGTCTGTGAACTTGAATAATTAGACACATCAGAAATCACTGATCACAGATCAGGCATTAATGAACACTGTTACTCACTGTTTGTGGCAGTGCTGTCGAATCTGTATCATAAAAGTATTTTTGTAAAGCCTGTGCTGACATTGTGACTAAAATAAACTGAATCCATTTTCTCCAAATTCTCTAGGCGGGCAAAGCAGAGGAAGGGGAGGTAACCGTAGAGATGACGTTTCCCCGTATGATGACATACAGGGAAGATTCCAGATCGGCTCATCTGAGCTTTCATTTTCTCAAAGGCAGAGCAGGACACCCAGAACTCGGTTTACACCTATCGAAATTTCTAGCCACTTGGGGACCATATACAGGCTAGGGGAAATTAAAGCTCTAGCGTAAAGTTCTGCCAGGAAGATTCAATGTTACGTCACTTATCACATTCAGGCCTAACCAATCATGTCCTAATTCTCATAGTATAAAAGATGGTCACTTACACATGTCTGAGTTCACAGATGCAGATCCCAACATTTACAGTTGACGAGCCAGACATTCCGTAGCGGTCGATCGATGGTCCTACTATAGTTAATAATGTGCAATACAGTGGCTTTTTAAGTCCATGTCAGCCAATCATTCTGTTCATTGGGTTGTCACGGCAACAGACGCAAGATTCCTTCACTTACGAGAGAAAAATCTCGCGTTCAGAATCAGAACAATCACTTTCATGGAGGACTATCTGGGCATGTTATCAAAGACACGGCTGCGACCTTCATCACTATTCTGGCATCATCACTACATCAGCATTCATCATATATGACGTATATGATTATGCATTTCCGATGTCGATCAGGTGTAGTATTTTACTCTTTCTCAATTTTGTCGCAAGCATGTCTGTATAGAGTAGACACATTGTATGAGATGTACACGTGCTTGTGCAATGTGATCGCTCGTTGTTGCTGCTTGTGTCGTAAACAATCCATAGTGCCTCGTAAATTATTTGCATGACACCGGTTACCGGTAATGATTTTGTTTTAGAAAATCTGAACAGAACAGATGGCACAGCATATTAGCCTCTATCATTCTCCCCACGAATGCAAAGAAATCTTAAACATGGGTTTTAAAGCAACATGTACCCAGTTAATTGGGGCTTCTTGATTAACTGAGTTAAGCTGAAATCGCATTGGCTCAGTGTTATGAGATCGCTAAAGTTGAATTAAATATGCTAATATGCTCACTTGCTCAGCGTAGTTTTTAAAGTTCACCACCGACATCAGTGCATTGATCTGTTCTCATTAAATGCACTACATTCATCTTTGCAAGCGTCGTGAGTTTGTCACATACAACATGTAATTGAAACTAACACAACATAGTTTCAAGCATAGAAGTGTTTTGGGCGTGTCATCCAGCAGAGTATATTATTATTTTGCTCAAATTTACGGGGCACCCAGTGTTGAAATAACTTCCTTTCATGATTTGACATGGCTTCCTTTCTTATGAGAAAGAACCGTAGCGTTCTGTGCTCCTATAAAGGTGTCGTTGCATATTGCATTAAACACTCACCTAAAGGATTATTAGGAACACCTGTTCAATTTCTCATTAATGCAATTATCTAATCAACCAATAACATGGCAGTTGCTTTAATGCATTTAGGGATGTGGTCCTGGTCAAGACAATCTCCTGAACTCCAAACTGAATGTCAGAATGGGAAAGAAAGGGGATTTAAGCAATTTTGAGCGTGGCATGGTTGTTGGTGCCAGACGGGCCGGTCTGAGTATTTCACAATCTGCTCAGTTACTGGGATTTTCACGCACAACCATTTCTAGGGTTTACAAAGAATGGTGTGAAAAGGGAAAAACATCCAGTATGCGCCAGTCCTGTGGGCGAAAATGCCTTGTTGATGCTAGAGGTCAGAGGAGAATGGGCCGACTGATTCAAGCTGATAAAAGAGCAACTTTGACTGAAATAACCACTCGTTACAACCGAGGTATGCAGCAAAGCATTTGTGAAGCCACAACACGCACAACCTTGAGGCGGATGGGCTACAACAGCAGAAGACCCCACCGGGTACCACTCATCTCCACTACAAATAGGAAAAAGAGGCTACAATTTGCACAAGCTCACCAAAATTGGACAGTTGAAGACTGGAAAAATGTTGCCTGGTCTGATGAGTCTCGATTTCTGTTGAGACATTCAGATGGTAGAGTCAGAATTTGGCGTAAACAGAATGAGAACATGGATCCATCATGCCTTGTTACCACTGTGCTGGCTGGTGGTGGTGGTGTAATGGTGTGGGGGATGTTTTCTTGGCACACTTTAGGCCCCTTTGTGCCAATTGGGCATTGTTTAAATTTCACGGCCTACCTGAGCATTGTTTCTGACCATGTCCATCCCTTTATGACCACCATGTATCCATCCTCCGATGGCTACTTCCAGCAGGATAATGCACCATGTCACAAAGATCATTCCAAATTGGTTTCTTGAACATGACAATGAGTTCACTGTACTAAAATGGCCCCCACAGTCACCAGATCTCAACCCAATAGAGCATCTTTGGGATGTGGTGGAACGGGAGCTTTGTGCCCTGGATGTGCATCCCACAAATCTCCATCAACTGCAAGATGCTATCCTATCAATATGGGCCAACATTTCTAAAGAATGCTTTCAGCACCTTGTTGAATCAATGCCACGTAGAATTAAAGCAGTTCTGAAGGCGAAAGGGGGTCAAACACAGTATTAGTATGGTGTTCCTAATAATCCTTTAGGTGAGTGTAAATATGCGCTATCTATTAATAATGAATTAGTTAATTAATAAAATCAAACATATAGTAATTGTGCACTTTGTGTTACTCCAGTTAATTTTACTATATTTGTGTTTTATTCAGCTACTGATATCTGGATGCCTCTGTCTATTTTTAGGAACTTTAGAATATAGTGTTACTCACTTGGTCCTTCTGTGCTAGGACGTCATGGCTACAATTATGAATAAAACACAAACGTGTATTCTCGCTTATATTCACAGCACCGTATGTCGGGTAAAGTTTGCATACAAAACAAGGTTTGACTTGACATTCGATAGCAGCACTAATTTAATTCCATACTCAATCCGACCCGTTTTACATAAAGATTGCATCCGGTATAGCAACTAAATCGCAGCATGGGAACAGAATTATTCAAATCTTTTATGAATACAGTAAGTGAGCAGAGCGCTCTCCCTTTATAAACGCATGAAACTATCAAACGCTTCAGTTCAGCTAAACTCCTACACTCTAGCGGAAACTGTTGTGGTCAATCTAACTACACTGCATCATGAATCTATTGCATGTTCTACTCTTTGTTGGTCGAATGTATTCACTAGCAGACAGAATTAGCCAGTGAACAAGTGCTGAACCACTCAATCTTGATTGCGTGTATTCTGTGTTAACTCCTCCAATTGGTCATTGCATTCAAGCACTCAACAGACATGTCAGTGATTGGCTATGCTCAACACTGCTACTCACATTGTAAATGTCAACATTTGACAGTCTATCAAGACTAACACAATATGCAGGGGAGTAAATATATAGCGTTGACTATTTGACACAGTCTGCACATGCGTATTGATTCCTGGCCACATCGCAAATGACAAGAGCTCTCTCGCAGTGAGGTTTTTTCTCTTCACTAAAGCTGGCACACATGGTGTAGCTTATAATCTTGTGATTTGTTGCTTTTTAGACTATGCAAACATGATCCTGATGTCACGCTGTGGGAACTCAGTTGCATTAATGTCAGACTGTATGATAATCAGACCGGATTGGAGTTTACATCAACCCATTTACATTTAATTTATTTTAGGTTACATTTTTATTATGGCTGTTGGTGAGCATGTCAACCTTACTATCAAAGACAACAGATTTTAGCCTAGGGTCAAAATAATTTTTAGGATTCGGATATTTGTCTCAGACCGCCAAACGTGGCCAAAATCGTACATATGAACCTGGCTTAGGGTATGAAATGATGACTCTTGCATTGGTTATCTTTTTTTCATAGGTTCGGTAGCTTTACTGGGTTCAATAGCTAGCTATGGTTTATTAGCTAGTAAAGCATCATCATATAAAACAATTTTTCCTTCTGTAAGGGCATTGTCTGAGGTTTCTCAATAGTATGTATTAGGGATGCCACAATTCTCAATATAATATTGAACCGTTCGGTATGGCATTCACAGTTCAATACGCGCTTGTGAATTGCGTTTTTTTCAGTTTTGCATTGAATTAATTATTTTTCTACAAATTCTATAATTTGCCTCCATCCCAATACTGAACAACGCGACATACATTCACATCTTGACATCACCACTTGACAAGAGTCAAGATGGCGCCGAGGACGGCCGCAACGTCGCAAGCTCTGCTGAAGCATTGTAGTTTTTTGTTTGTTCTGTTTATAGTTTTTGTGTTTTTTGTCTTGGATGTTGTCTGCCTTACTACGTACGACAGACAGACACTTTTGGACATTGGTTCGGCAATCGCACACCGAAAACCGGACTTTAAATTCATCAACGACGACACGCCGTTTACAAACACAGCAGCGGAACCCTTTGTCTGGGTGGCCCAGCCGCGGAGACGCGGCCGGAGAAGGGGCTGTAGAGCTGGCGTACTCGTCAGAGTAAGACGCCGCGCAAACCGACCCCCGCTTCCCAGTATTTTACTGGCAAATGTTCAGTCTCTGGACAATAAACTCTGCGAGCTGAGAGCGCGGATCTCTTTCCAACGAGACACGAGGGACTGCTGCATTATCTGCCTTACAGAAACTTGGATGTCCGCTGAGATTCCAGACTCAGCCATCGAAACCACGGGGTTCTCCGTGCATCGGATGGACAGAGAAAAAGATCTCTCCGGGAAAAGCAAAGGCGGGGGTGTGTGTTTTATGATCAACCGATCCTGGTGTGACCAGAGGAACGTACACTCTATCAAGTCTTTCTGCTCTCCTGATCTGGAATTTCTCATGGTTCTGTGCCGACCATTCTGGCTACCGAGGGAATTCACCGCGGTCATCATCACAACGGTGTATATTCCCCCACAAGCCGACACAGACCGGGCACTAAAGGAACTGTATAGGTCAGTGAGTGAGCAGGAAACCACGCATCCTGAGGCTGCGTTTATTGTGACCGGGGACTTTAACAAAGCCAACTTCAAGCGCATCGCACCCAAATACCACCAACATGTTAGCATCAACACGCGAGGGAACCGTGTTTTAGACCACTGCTACTCCCCCTTCAAGGAGGGTTACAAGTCCCTCCCTCGCCCACCATTCGGCAAATCAGATCACGCGTCCATTCTACTTTTGCCCGCTTACAGGCAGAGACTGAAACAGGAAGCACCCGCCCTCAGAACCATCCAGTGCTGGTCGGACCAATCGGACTCTATGCTACAGGACTGTTTTGATCACGCGGACTGGGAGATGTTCCGGTCGGCCTCTGATGACGACATCGAGGTCTACGCTGATAGCGTAACGTGTTTCATCAGGAAGTGCGTAGATGACGTTGTTCCGACCAAAACAATTCGGCTGTACCCAAACCAGAAGCCGTGGATAAATGGGGATGTTCGCGCGGCACTCAATGCGCGGTCCCTCACCTTTAACTCCGGTAATGCGGAGGAGCATAAACAAGCAAGTTATGCCCTCCGGAAAACAATCAAAGCAGCAAAACGCCAGTACAGGGACAAGATTGAAGGACAGTTCAACACCACCGACTCCAGAAGCATGTGGAGGGGAATTAATTCCCCTGAGGGGAATTAACACCATCACAGACTATAAAGGGAACACAAACTCCACCGTGAACACCGCTGCCTCTCTCCCGGACGAGCTCAACACCTTTTATGCTCGCTTTGAGGGAACTAACACCGCCCTCACGGAGAGAGAGCTCGCGGCTGAAGATACAGAGGTTAGTGCACTCTCCGTATCTGAAGCGGATGTAACCCGATCCTTCCGGCGGGTGAACGTCCATAAAGCTGCGGGTCCAGATGGGATTCCCGGCCGCGTCATCAGAGCGTGCGCGCACCAACTGGCTGGAGTTTTCACGGACATTTTTAACCTGTCCCTCTCCCTGTCTGTGGTCCCCACATGCTTCAAAACGTCCACCATTGTTCCTGTACCTAAGCAGTCAAAAACACTCTGCTTAAACGACTGGCGTCCTGTTGCTCTGACCCCCATCATCAGCAAATGCTTTGAGAAACTAGTCAGAAACCACATCTGCTCTGTTCTCCCCCCCTCACTGGACCCACTGCAGTTTGCATACCGCAAAAACCGCTCCACTGATGATGCCATTTCATCAACAATTCACACTGCTCTCTCCCACCTGGAAAAGAGGAACACATATGTGAGAATGCTGTTTGTAGACTACAGCTCAGCATTCAACACCATTGTGCCCTCCATACTTGACATTAAACTCCGGGCTCTCGGCTTAAACAGCTTGTTATGCAGCTGGATCCTGGACTTCCTGTCAAACAGACGCCAGGTGGTCAGAATGGGCAGTAACATCTCCTCACCACTGACTCTCAACACTGGAGCCCCTCAGGGCTGTGTTCTCAGCCCACTCCTGTACTCTTTGTACACACATGACTGTGTGGCAACCCACAGCTCCAACACCATCATCAAGTTTGCTGACGATACGACGGTGGTAGGTCTCATCACTGACAATGATGAAACGGCCTACAGAGAGGAAGTGCACACTCTGACACGGTGGTGTCAGGAGCACAACCTCTCCCTCAACGTCAGCAAGACCAAGGAGCTGGTGGTCGACTTCAGGAGGAATGAGAGAGAACACCGCCCCATCACCATCGATGGAGCACCGGTGGAGAGAGTCAGCAGCTTCAAGTTCCTCGGTGTCCACATCACAGAGGAACTCTCATGGTCCGTCCACACCGAGGCCGTTGTGAAGAAGGCTCATCAGCGCCTTTTCTTTCTGCGACGGCTGAGAAGGTTTGGAATGAGCCGCCACATCCTCACACGGTTCTACAGCAGCACCATAGAGAGCCTGCTGACTGGCTGCATCACCACCTGGTACGGCAACAGTACCGCCCGCAGCCGCAAAGCCCTGCAAAGGGTAGTGCGCACGGCCAGCTGCATCATCGGAGGTGAGCTTCCCTCCCTCCAGGACATTTACGCCAGGCGATGTGTGAAGAGAGCTCAGAGGATCATCAGAGACTCTAGCCACCCGAACCATGGGCTGCTCTCACTGCTGCCATCAGGCAGACGGTACCGTAGCATCAGATCACGCACCAGCCGACTCCAGAACAGCTTCTTCCCACAAACAATCAGACTCCTTAACTCTTGACCCATCGGGATCATAACACACACTGGACAGAATATCACTCAGCACAACCCACTGTAGATACACACACATTATATACACATTTATTTATCATTTATTATTTATCATTTATCATATAGCACCTATTGTACATTGGATCTCTACTGTGAATAATAATGGATACTGTACATTGTATATTATTATTATTATAGCTTAATGTATACTGTTTAATGTATGTTTAGTGTATATTGTTTAAAGTATATGTATATTGTAAGTATGTGTATATTGGTTAAAGCTGTGAGAACTACACTCACATTGTGTAAATTATTTATTGTTTATTGTAGTGTTTACTGTGCTGTGAGTAATTGTGGGCGCATCAGATGTGTAATCTGATGCTGCTTTAAATGTTGTACATGTCATGACTGCTATGTTGCTCGGAACTGCACCAAGAATTTCACCTGCTGTTGCACTTGTGTACATGGCTGTGTGACAATAAAGTGATTTGATTTGATTTGAATTGATTTGATTTTGATCACACGTTAGTAGTAGAGTTATACTCACGGAACACTATAGTTATTCACAATCAAGAAAGTTCATTATTTGCATGCGTTTTAAAGCCTGGCCGGCTCATTCGCGTGTGCGGTTTTAACATGTGCTTTTCCGAGCGTGCACTAAACGCCTGTCAAACACGTGATTACTGAACTAAGTAGTTGTCTTACTGCGCTAATACTGTCAAACACACACATGGTTAACTGTTATTCGGTGTACAATCTATCTAGATCCCACACACCTTCTACCTATTTTTAGTTTACAACCTCAGGCTAGGTAAAGCAGGTCAAATCCTTAACTAGATCATAAATATAAATTTATACTCACTCTCTAGAACAGGGGTGTCCAAACTTTTTTTAAAGGGGGCCGGATTCGATGTTGTGGACATACCCGGGGGCCGGTCCCTTTTCTATTATATATATATAGACGTTTATTTCTTGGAAACGACAAAAGCTTGAGCTGACAGTAGAGTAGCTTGAGATAGGACACAGGAAATTTATAGATATTTAACAATAAAAGTTTACCAAATTTTACCAATTTAACCAAAAAGTTTTAATGGGTGAAATTTTTATATTATTACGGAGTTAGAACTCTTTTCTTATTTAAATTTTGTAAGTGCTCTATTTAGATACACTTCAAAGCATTCTTTTCTGACTTGGTACTTGGTCTTTTTTCCAGTCCAAATATCTAAAAATTCTTAAATCAAGATGCTTTTACTAAGGAAATTTACATATTTTTTCTTGATTCCAGGGGGAAAAAATCTAAATGAATTGAGTTTTTGCTTGAAACAAATTAAATTATCTGCCAATGGATTAGAAAAATAATCTTCCAAAATCTACCTTAAAGATTCCAAACAGAAAAATAATTTTTCTTACCCCATTGGCAGATATATTTGCTTGTTTTAAACAGAAAACAATAAAAAATATCTAATGTCATTTAACTTATCTCGTAACATCTTGATTTAAGAATTTTTAGATATATTTAGACTCGAAACAAGACAAAAATACTAAATGACAGCATTGTTTGTAGTGCACACAAGGCATAAAGTAATACATATATATATACAAATGCACAAAACTGCAAGTTTATGACAAAAATAGTCTGCAATTTGGCCTTTATTACTCACATGTCTACATTACAAATTTAATAAAATTATATATTAACCTACATTTCTGACAAATTACCGGTTACAGGTGTTACCACAGTAAACACATGATAAATTTGTAATGCGAATTGTTGTTTGAAAAGTATTTTGAATCGGCTCAGCTGATTTGCACGTTAGTGTTGTTGATTAAGTCAGCGCTGTGTAATTGGATTTAAATTAAATTAAATCACAGAGAGATTCGCTGCTCGTACCGGAGAGGAGACCTCTGCGCCGAACTCGAACACTTCTCACGGGCTGTTTAGTGGGCGCGTGATCGAGACACTCAGCAGGTAAACATATTTGTTCAGAGTCAGAGCTTGCGAGTTGCGCAGAGCACAAGCAGCGCTGTTTCGTTCCGCTTTGGGCGCTGTTTCCCTGGCCTAAAGTCTAGTACTGACACCTTGTGGTGACATCGTGAAACTGCATGATTTGTAAATGATCCGTGGCGGGCCACATATAATACATTTTAATAGACGCGCTGCGGGCCGTTTGACATTCATCCCCGGGCCGCATTTGGCCCCCGGGCCGGACTTTGGACACCCCTGCTCTAGAAGAACAGACCCCCTCTGTGTCTGGTTCAGATCAACTCGTTTAGAAAGCAGAGACGTGGCAAACGGTTTCTTTTATAAATCAATTAAAAGTAGATTTATTTTTCCATTAACAAAAAGTTTTACATACAATCAAATAAAAGTTTACAAAAAGAAAAGTCTTAAGTAACAAAAGCGGCAGTTCACAAGAGTCACCAGCAGATGTCAGGCTCGGATCATCAAGCAATGGAGAAGCAGACAGTCGGTTATGTCTAAAGTGAAAGTAAAGTGTCTGTATATTAGATGCACGCAGGACTTAAATTGACAGCAGGCAGCCCTAGTGAACACACTGTCCTTAAAGGGACAGTTCACCTCTAAAATTATGTAATTATTTACTCACTCTAATATTGTTCAAAACCTGTATTCATTTCTCGATGACAGAATTGTAATTTTTGAATTAACTATCCCTTTAATGTTAATACAACAACAAAAGACAAAGAGAAAATCCCTCACTGCTCTTGACTGAAAAACGAATACAGTAGCTTTAATAAGAATCAGTGTATATTTTATAGTGAAGTCTATGTAGTGTTTTATTTTTACATTTATGAATTCAATTTCATACTTAAATGCTGCTGTACAGCTCTGAGCTGTCAGTGTAAATCTTTATATATATTTATTTTATATTATACAATACACTAGGAATGTGTACAAGTTTTTTTTTAAAGTAAAGTTTTAAGTTTAAGTAAGGTTTTTCAATTCTTTTAAGTAAAATAAAGAAAGAGTATTGCAATAAAAAATCGTCTTTTTTCTCTTTAAGTTAATTGTTAAAAAAAAAAATTATATATTAGTTTTTAGTTTTACACTAACTCAATTAAAATGGTCATGGCCCGTCTCTCTTTTTTCAGATATCTCAGTGTCAGGCAAGGAAAAAATTGATAAAGGAGAAGGTGACGTACAATCCTATAGTTGTATGTATAAAATTACAAATATTACAAACGTTTTAATATGTGATAGACTTTAGTCCTGAATGTTTAAAACATTGACTCTCATTTCAGGTCACAGAACCATTGGAGTTAATTGGGATGGATCTGATAGGCAAGTTAACTCCAACTGAAAATGGCCACCAATAGGCTCTATATGTGTAATGGTGGACTATTTTACAAATGGTCTGAAGCCTATATCCTCTAAAAACAAAAAGGGCCGAAGAGGTCATGGGGTGCATCCTAGATTTTTTTTTTTTTTTTTTTTTTGACAAATTTGTAGCACCGAAGCGCCTTTTAACAGATCAGGGAAGAGAATTTGTCAACAAGGATGGTTCAACACAAATCAAGTCAAAATAAAAGGATATGACCATAAGAAATATCTGAAAATGCCACCTGCCTCACCTCAGCCCACCCCTACCCACATAATTCACAATACAATGGCACAAACACAAATGAACCCAGCACCAACTCCTCACGTTTGCTCTGCAGAAACCTTCCCTGAGTCAACATATTCAGAAGAACAAGGTAAATATTAAGTGATTTGGCTAAATTTCACTCTGATATTTGGCTATATTTGACTCTGTAAACACTGTGCTTCTTTTAGTGATACATTATATATGAAGGGAAAGAAACAAGAAGTGCTGTGGAGCAAAATGGGCCCCTACAAATTGTACACCAAGAACTTAATGGGTCTGGCACCAGGCAAATGGTTAGAAAGTGAGGTAGGGTTAAGGATGCATTTGGATTTTTGTACGTTTACCTTTCTGTTTTGGTTTCTTGTTTTAGCTATCCAATAGCCTTTACTTTGATTCTTTTTGTAAACAGGTTATAAATGCCTATCTTCTAATTCCTCAAAACCGATTAAATATGTCAGGAATCAAAAGGGCATATTTAATCGATTCATACCAGATGAAAGAAATTTGGAAAGGAAGCCGAAAGGGCTTGAGAAGGGATTTTGCATTTAAACACAAACTCCAAAAAAGTATTTTTGTATTGTGACAGCACTTTTTAAAATGCTATTGTATTGTTTGTCGCTTGATCCATCCAGCTATGATGTTCTTTCCGGGGCTGTTTGTGTCAATGACAACCATTGGACGTTTATAGTAAGTAACATTCTAAACTGACAAAGAAGGTAGATACATGAATACATGGTAATGAGAATTAAGAGTAATTATCTAATTGACAGTAAATGTTTTTTTTAGGCAATGTTCCCAAAATTGTCAAAATCAATATACATTGACCCTTTTGGTGCTAACGAATCCGCAATTTCCAAATGCAAGGAAGTTACAAGGCAAGTACTGTATGCAAAGCTTCTTAAAACGGTGAAGTATCTGTTGTATATTATAATGTATTATTGTGGCTTAATGATGAATGCTTTCACACACACACACACACACACACACACACACACACACACTTCTATTTAATAGATCTTTCCTTAAGAAGAAAGGTCTGAATATTTCAAGGTGGGGATGCCACTCAGTTGTGCATCCTACCCAAAAGTGATTCCTCATCCTGTGGTCCATTTCTTTGTAAAGTAAAGTATATGTATTTATATGTATTTTACAGTGTCTATTGATAAAACATAATTAATGTATGGCATAACTGCTTACATCAGCTTGCAGAGCTTCTTCTTATGGAGGAAGAAATAACCTTTTCTTCAAATGAGGAAGGCGTTGTTTTAATCTGCATGGAAATTGCAAAAAGGCTTTTAAGAGAAATAGAAAGAATCCTTTACATTTTGATAGCCTAGAGTAGGCTACCTTTTTTATTTGTAATGTTTTTCTGGCCATGATATGACTCCCTCTACATATTATAAATGACCTTTCACAGCTCTGTCATTCATGTGGAGAGAAACATACACAAGAAGGCCAAACTGACCAATCGGTAAGAACATTATACGTATACATAGCAAAACACACACTTCATTAACATGTAATTTCATTAACATTATTCTGTTGTTTGTTCTTCCTCCTTTAGATTGAATGTACAAAATGTGGAACCATTGGGACTGTGTGGGCAGACCTTCCACAGCTGGCAAATACAGCTGTCTTGCATGCATGTAGTGCATTTGTCCTGTCTCTTTTTTTCTTTTGTTATCAATTTGTTTGCTTCAATACCTGTTACCTAATGTATGTTTGTTGAACATTCCCCCAAAACAATTTTGTGGGTAATTCACTGGATCCTACTTGTATGTCACTAATTCTAAAATGATATTTGCATAGCGATCATTTTTCACCACTCGTAAGGAACATTTATGGAGTGTCCTTTATGCTTTAACTCTTATGCTTGACATGTCCTTTAACCAAAGCAATATTGCTGCTCAACTTAAATAAGGCCACAAACTAGGCTTCATAAAAATACGCGAATTGTCCCGTATTTTACATAGGTCCACACATAGTTCAATAAACACATACGGATTTCGCAGTGTGGAGAATACTGATAGCAAATCTAAAGAAATCAATTTCCCAATAAGTAGTACAGGAGCTAATTTGTGCGTGATTGCGTTTCAGCGGCTTTGTTGCCATAGCGGCGGAGTGTGCCTGTAAACTTGAGCGTTTTTTTTAAAACATATCGAGCTCGCGTCACGTCCACCATTTGAACGCAAGAGGATCTCCAGATATAGAGCTGAATATCAAAAAGATATCAATGGGTCTGTCCAGTAACTCATGATGAACCTCAGGCCAACTGCACACTTTATGAGAAGCATTTCAGTTGCTCAGACTGACTGACTTAAAGGTCCCATGGCATGGCATTTTTCTATTATTTTATAATGTTTCCTGAGGTGTACTTATATTGTTAGTATGATTTTTACATCATAAAATGTCATAATTAAGAAATAAAAGGCATTTTTTCTATACTGCTGTTTGCCCTGTGGCTGAAGGCCCTGTTACAAGAGGCGTGTCTGCTGTGAGACTTCAGTAAAAACGTCCACTGTTGTGATTGGCTGACATCTTTGCATTTGATATGATATGAGCGGAGGGGGCGTGGTTTAACGAGGTCTACGAGGCACGAGCAGGCACGAGCTGCTGCCAGAGAGATGGATGGACCGGAGTTCACTTCACATCGGTTCTGTCAGTCTCAGTTCAGTGAACTGTTTTAGTTACAGCATATACTTCAGGTTATTAGTCTATTTCTAGTCGGAGGGGCTGTCACTCATGTCAGAAAGTTAGTAACTTTAGTAAATTATGGATCAGCGCTGACTGGAGACGCAAACCGTTTAGAACGATTCAGTCCGATCTGGTGAACTGATTCGGTTCACTAAAAAGAACCGGTCAAAAGAAAGATCGTTCGCAAACCGGACATCACTAATGTACCAGAGACTGAGCTCAGCGATTGCTAACAAAGTTATTTATAGTAACTACTGAGTTATGAGAGCTGTGCTGTCAGCGCGAGTTTATTGTGTTTGTATCTGAGAGTTCTGAATAAACACGAGTCCCACGCCGAGTCCGTCTTCATCATTATTACCATCTTTGTAACACATGCAAAGTACCATTACAGCTGTCGAGATGAACGAGTTATGAGTAAGTGTTGATAATACCATTACTTTTAGATATATTCCTATCATATGGAAAGCATCAGTGATGCGCATTGAGTACACAGCGCAAACAAAGACACAACAGCAGTAATCGAGTGATCCAGTAATCCAGTTTATTGTGGGAATAGCTGGCTAGCCTAGCCCAGATACCCTCACGCTTACCCCCCTTCTGCTTAATCTCGTGCCGCGTTTGGTGCCTCCGCTGTGGGCCAGATGCAGTACTGGGGGTCGGGGATGTTGGAGGCCGACTGGTCAGTGCAGCCCGAGCCTCGGCGTGTGTAAGGTTTATCTCTAAAGATGTTACTCTGCTGATGTTGAGCAGAAACGACTGTATGCACATTGTAGAACAGATAGACGCGACGAGGACGTACAAAAACACTGACTCACAAGATAGAAAACACGAAAACACCGTTCTGTCGGGAGAGAGAGAAGCCGCAGCGTGTGCACGAGCACGAAAAATAAATAATTAGCAACACATCAGAAATCACTGATCACAGATCAGAAGGAACTGAAAAAAGACTTCTGTTTTCATGTGTACATCCAAACACTGAGAAACTGCCAGCATTCACTCGTTCACAAGTAATGATCTCTCAAGCGCTTGCATGGGCGTGCCAGATTCTCTGGGCTGAGGAAAGGGAGGTAGCCGTTCCTGCTTGGACGTCAAACCAGGAGACTTCAGGATTGGCTAGTCTGGCCTGTCATTTTCTCAAAGGCAGAGAAAGACAGCCAGAACTCGGGTTTACACCGATCAACATTTCTATCCACTTGGGGACAATATTCAGGCTAGGGGAACTCATATTAATGTTGAAAAACCTCATAAAATGAAAATTTCATGCCATGGGACCTTTAAAGCAGCAGCGCTGACACACACATCTGTGCTTCTAAAGGTCGTTTTTTTAATGGATAATATGTTAATATAATATTCCATACATTATCAGAGCTTGGCAGACAGAATTATTATTTTTTAGACAGGTTAATTAATAGATTATAGCCTAATACAGGTTATTATTAATTTATAATTTAGCTAGACTATATTAATCATGCAAAATAAATAATCCTGTCATATAAAGTTTATGACATTTAAAAAAATATTTAGATAAAAATGGGACAAATAATTACATGATAATATAGTCCTAATTCAAGTAAATTAATAAAAATAAAAAAAAAATTGAAATTCAAAAAAGTGGTTTGTTCTGTTGCAAGTTCACATACTTGATCTCATGTTTTCTTATGGTTTATTATTGATCTGTCAAGTTGTCAATGTTGAAATAATCATTTCATGACGTATTCTTTATTTCTGTCCTTTACGCAATTGTTTTTTTTTTTTTTTGGGGGGGGGGGGGGTCGTGAATGGGTGTCCCTTTTGCCACACTGAAGGTGGCAACCCTAAATGTAAGTGTCATTGGATTTGAATTTCATCGAAAAGAATGTAACAAAATGTGCGCGTGGTCTGTGTCGCGAAATGAAACCACTTTAAAACTTCTCTTAAACTGCGTCTGAAACATACAGCAGAGCAGCGAGTCCCATAGGCATAATTTACGTGTGGGACGGGTGGGACATGTCCCCACCACTTTTTGCCAGGCTCGATATTGTCCCCACCACTTTTTAAAAGTAATTGAAAAATAGATTGCGGAAGGTGTGTATTAAAAAAATATTGCGAAATGACAGCGTTTCCATTAACTGATGTTATGCGACTAAAACAATTTTTTTCCTCACGTGATAAATCATTCCAAATATTATGCCACGCATGTTGTTAGGTTTACGTGCATCCCAGCCACCGCACGCCATTATTATTAATGGAAGGAGAAGCGTGTGTTATTCAAGCACTGATGGCAAGGAAAGCCCCTTATACTTGAGCGGCATGAAGTGTTTCTGGGTGTTTCTCTCTCTTATCTGCTTCAAGGTCTTGATAAATTGTGGCATTTTATATTCTATTGTTTTTTATGAGTTTAATAAAGAACTCGTATTCTGTCCAAACATACCGCGCCATCTGGAAAAAATTATCGAAGGTTACATACGGCAGGTTATTGTGACGCATTGCTGCCAGCCTGCCACATACAGAGACGAGCGAAATGTTTGAATTTGCATGGTGGTAACTCAAAGTTTTACCACTTCGTTACGGGTAACAGGTGCCATGGACCGCTCATGTTAACATCAGTGACATCACTTTAACCTAGAGATTACGGACCCCGGTGCACAAATATCATAACAGGCCTACTGTAATATATTGTATGCTATACTGTAATACATATATTCTAGAAATGTATTAAAAACAAAGACGCTTTCAGCATTAGGCTACTCAAAGGCCGCAGTCCGCGGAAACAGGCCAGTAGGTTCGTTAAGCACGTCAATCCATTCCCCGCGATCTTATTTTGCTTATGTATTAAAAATACAAGTAATTAGTTTATGAAACCTTGATCAAAATTGAAATACAATTTATAGAAAACGAAATTCACTTTAAAGAAATTATTTCTGCAAAACAACACTCAATAGAAATCATGTCTGACCCCACTCCATGTCTCCAGACATATTGCGCATCTTATAGCCTATACTCATGCCGACGAAAGCGCCTGCGAATTCTTTAATATTTTTCATTTTTGCAGTTTTTTTTTTACCACTTCGTTATTTTGGCTCGGAATTTCGTTTGTTGGAAATATGAACTGAATTTAGGAATTAAATTTGAAATTACAACTTTGCGTTTGATAAAAAATATATATTTTTGAAGCGTTTGGAGTGGAGAAGGCTACATGCAAAACGTAACCTATTTAGATTCATAGTTAGGCTATATCTTTAAATATTAGCCTATTATATTATTGTTTTAATTTGTAGGCTATATGTTGATGATGAAAAGTGAATTGTATTTTAATTTTGATCAAGGTTTCATAAACTAATTGCCTGTATATTTAATACATCGGAAGCAAAATAAGAACGCCGGGAATGGATTCAACCCATGGCCTGTTTCCGCGGCCGTTGAGTAAGGTTGAAAGCGTCTTTCTTTTTAATACATAGAATGCAGGCCCGGAGTGGCCATCGGGAGAATCGGGAGAATTCCCGGTGGGCCGCTCTGTCCGCTCATAAATTGGGCCGGCAGACTCGGCTGCTTTCTCTTCGTTTTCTCTGTATGTCTATATGTGTTAAGTTACTGTGTGACTGATATAACAACACAGCACATCACACTAGATTTGAATTTAAATCAGCGCATCAGACCGTGCATTAAAAAGTGCCGCTTAGAGCACGCACGCGCTCTCTCTCTTTAAAGCTACACTGTGTGATATTTTCCCCCATCTAGCGGTTAAAAGGTATATGACCATCCAGTGAATATTTTCTCTTCCTCTCAATTCCGATTTCGTTTTAACTCCTACGGTGGCCGATTTAGTCCAAGATTAATATGGCTTCATGTTTGACCTCGTCCACATTCGACACGGTGCCATCGAGTGTTAAAACGCGAAAGGCAAATCTTGAATTCACGGGTATGTCCCTCTTTGGCTGATGTACTTTCAAGATGGAGGGGCAACATGGCGACCTGCATTCGAACCCATTACCGTATGTATTTTCAATGGCATATTATAAACTTACGAGAATACTTTATTACTTGAAAGAAGTAAATATGCATTAATGAGCACATATATTTTTGAAAGAACTAAGTGTTTTTAGCTAAGAACAAACTAAAAAAGTTACACAGTGTAGCTTTAAACTCAATTGCGTCGCGTGTACTCAAGTCGTTGCCATTGAGAAAAACAAACAACAAAACCGTCATTTAATGATGTGGGGAGAGTAAGCTAATCGCGGAAGAATAAAATGGATAGTAAAAAGATGCCAGGGGGAGCTGAAAAGCCAAGTTAAAGGTCCCATGGCATGAAATTTTCATTTTATGAGGTTTTTCAACATTAATATGAGTTCCCCTATCCTGAATATTGTCCCCAAGTGGATAGAAATGTTGATCGGTGTAAACCCGAGTTCTGGCTGTCTTTCTCTGCCTTTGAGAAAATGACAGGCCAGACGAGCCAATCCTGAAGTCTTCTGGTTTGACGTCCAAGCAGGAACGGTTACCTCCCTTTCCTCCACCCAGAGAATCTGGCACGCCCATGCAAGCGCTCCAGAGATCATTGCTTGTGAACGAGTGAACGCTGGCAGTTTCTCAGTGTTTGGATGTACAAATGAAAATAGAAGTCTTTTTTCAGTTCCTTCTGATCTGTGATCAGTGATTTCTGATGTGTAGCTAATTATTTATTATTCGTGCACACTCAGCGGCTTCTCTCTCTCCCGACAGAACGGTGTTTTCGTGTTTTCTATCTTGTGAGTCAGTGTTTTTGTACGTCCTCGTCGCGTCTATCTGTTCTGCAATGTGCATACAGTCGTTTCTGCTCAACATCAGCAGAGTAACATTTTTAGAGATAAACCTCACGCACGCCGAAGCTCGGGCTGCACTGGCCGGTCGGCCTTCAACATCCCCGACCCCCAGTACTGCATCTGGCCCACAGCGGAGGCGCCTTACGCGGCGCGAGATTAAGCAGAAGGGGGGTAAGCGTGAGCATATCCGGGCTAGGCAGCTTTCCCCACAATAAACTGGATTACATTCGATTAATGCTGTTGTGTCTTTGTTTGCGCTGTGTACTCAATGCGCGTCACTGACGCTTTTCATATGATAGGAACATATCTAAAAATAATGCTATTATCAACACTTACTCGTAACTCGTTCATCTCGACAGCTGTAATGGTACTTTGCATGTGTTACAAAGTTGGTAATAATGATGAAGACGGACTCGGTGTGACTGGGACTCGTGTTTATTCAGAACTCTCAGATACAAACACAATAAACTCGTGCTGACAGCACAGCTCTCATAACTCAGTAGCTACTATAAATAATTTTGTTAGCAATCGCTGAGCTCCGTCTCTGGTACATTAGTGATGTCCGGTTCGCGAACGATCTTTCTTTTGAACCGGTTATTTTTAGTGAACCGAATCAGTTCACCAAATCGGACTGAATCGTTCTAAACGGTTCGCGTCTCCAGTCAGCACTGATCCATAATTTACTAAAGTTACTAACTTTCTGACATGAGTGACAGTCCCTCCGACTAGAAATAGACTAATAACCTGAAGAATATGCTGTAACTACAACAGTTCACTGAACTGAGACTGACAGAACTGATGTGAAGTGAACTCCGGTCCATCCGTCTCTCTGGCAGCAGCTCGTGCCAGCTCGTGCCTCGTAGACCTCCTTAAACCACGCCCCCTCCGCTCATTTCAAATGCAATGATGTCAGCCAATCACAACAGTGGGCGTTTTTACTGAAGTCTCACAGCAGACACGCCACTTGAAACAGGGCATTCAGCCACAGGGCAAACATCAGTATTGAAAAAATGCCTTTTATTTCTAAATTATGACATTTTATGATGTAAAAATCATACTAACAATATAAGTACACCTCAGGAAACATTATAAAATAATAGAAAAATGCCATGCCATGGGACCTTAAAAAAAAAAGAAAGGCATTGGAGGATGACGCAGCCAAATGTGCCAAACTTACAGATATTTTTTCAAGACAAATGAGCACACAGGAACTGGCAACTCATATATAGTCAAAATACTATATAGAAAGACGGTCGGGTGCGGTTACTTATGAATGGGAGAAACTGCAACGCGTAATGAATATGTCCCACCTTCTAAGTAAACGAGCCAATCGGTTGAATCAAAGATCCATTGGCAAATGACTGTCAATATTATAATTTTATTTATCAAATTGATACGGATATATAAATAAAAATTATAGTGCAAAAATTATATTTCTTACTGCAGTACTGCATTTTTGTTTGAATGCAAACCATTTTTTTAGGTTGGTCTTGGGCATAGACTCCCGGGCTATTGTGGTGCCCTACGCAGCGCGTGATGCGCGTAATGGGAGCGGCGGCACTGTCCCCACCACTTTTCAAAGCAAAGTTACGCCACTGGCAGCGACAGAGGAAAAAACAAAGCCTGATATGATGCAAACATTTAACGCGTTTTAAATCTGTTCAGTGGAAAATTCGCTGTGATGAATCTGTCGCCTGCGTTCACACCAAACGCGAATAGAGCGTCAAAATCGCGTCTACCACGTGTAGTTTGACGCACGAACATTTTGAATGCATTCACGCGTCCGCGGCGAATTGGACGTGTGTAGAAATTGAGCGCTGAAAGCGAAATTGACGCGCGTTCAAGGCACTCCAGGAGAAATATGTCATAAAACACCACTCTGCCTCTTTTCATTTTCATTAAAAATATATATTAAGCATTAATAGCCACACAAATGGGGTCCAGGCAACTCCTACATTATCTTTACTGCATGTATATTTAAATATCCTTAAAATATAAAGTTATGAAACTTCTCTTTGCCCTCAGTCAAAACGATTTGGCAGACAACAAATTATAGATTCATGGGAGCAAAGATCGCCCGTTAGATCCACACAACGAACCACTACAGGACATCAGAGCCAGCGGCAGACGTCAGAAGGACTGGCCGAGGAAAGGCTGCCCTCGCTGGGGTTATGAGCAGTGATTGCCCGGTGATCGCCTGGATCTCACAACTCCAAAAACACAAGATTATTTTATATTAACCCTTTAAGACCTAAGGGTATTTTTACAATTAATTTTCCGCCTGGTGTTATTTACTAAAAAAGCTTGTAAAACATCAACCCTGTTGTGCACAGACAATTGACACACCTCTTTTTTTTTCAAGACAAGTTGCACTGTCAGTATATTTGTGTTGCATTGATGTCACCTGAATGTAAAATAAGTTATGGGACCATAAAGACAAATGAAAACATAAAACGGAAATTGAATCACTCAAATATTTATTGAAAACACACACAAATAAATAAAAGCTAAGCATATTTCCTCTGGAAAACAGTTTGTTCAAGTCTTTGGAGTCCTGGAACTCAGGAATAAACATGATAACTTATACAGAACCAAAACTATTTACATTTTTCCAAAAAAAGTCCAGGCGCTTTTGGCCTCTTTGGATTTTGGATATTTACTGGTGCCAAGCCTCAAAACAGTTCCTATCAGGAACTTCTCCTCAAATTTTCTCCTCAAACTTTTTCCTCAAACTTTCTCCACAAAACTACTAAAAACTGCAGCGCGTCTCTCTCTCTCTCCTCAACACTAGCCGTGCGTCTCTCTATCAACAATAATAGAGCTGTGGTTCATGCGTAATGACGCACACCAACGTGGATGACGGATCAGCCTGTCATTGGTCAAACCCTCATCCAAAATGGCAGCTAGCATCGCGCTAGCGGCAAAAATGACCGAAAATTTATAAATTATGGACATCAAGTGGATATATCTTGGATGTAAGCGTTTTGATTTATTGCTGAACAACTCCAAAAAGATGCACATGTTCCAGGCTGGATAGAAAACCTTCTGTAAAGGCTACAAAGACACCAAAGACACCCCCGTGATGGCTAGCTCGTTAGCTTTCTGCTGGAAAAAACGGTAAGAAAATCGATAAAAGTTTCATGAAATAATATAGATATTTATCGGAGGTGCCGTGTGACGTCGTGGGCGAGGCCGTCGGGCTCTGAGGGTTAAATAGGCGCTCTCTTTATAAATAAACCACAGATTTGAGCTTTAAACAACTACATTCTCACCTGAAAAAGTCTTAAAACGACATTTTGTGACACAATAGTTGTATTTTTAAATTATGCAGGGTTTCTCATCACGTCACTTGACCACGTAACCGCAGCGAGCAGGCTCCTGATTGGTTAACGCGGCGCGAATTGACGCCAAAGTTCAAATTTTTCAACTCGGGCGTCAAGGTGCAGATCCACTTGTGCAACACTTCTGTCGCGCCGCACTCCACTTTATTCCTATGGGTGACGTCAAGCGACTTTAACGCGCCCGCAAAGCATTCCGGGAAGGCGGCGCTGCATTTGAACAAATGCCGCGCGTCAAAAAAGCTGACCGAAGCTCAACTTTACGCAAATGAATACGGAGGGATCGTGTCGATACAGATCCACTTTCGTGGCACGACTGAAGCGTGGTGTTGTGACGCTTCCCCTCATGTGTATGTTGATGGGCGTTCCTCAAGTTTACCGCTATGGGTGTGCGCTTGAGCCAGCGGGGAATGAAAAACAAAGGACCGGCGAGAGACTTCCCTCCGTCTCCATGTGCTCTACTTCTATTGGATAGTCGCGTCGCGTTCAACGGAATAATTTGCATAAAGTTGAGCTTCGGCCAGCTTTTTTGACGCGCGGCATTTGTTCAAATGCAGCGCCGCCTTCCCGGAATGCTTTGCGGGCGTGTTAAAGTTGCTTGACGTCACCCTCAGGGTGCTGATCCACTTGTCCGTGCAACACTTCTGTCGCGCCGCACTCCACTTTATTCCTATGGGTGACGTCAAGCGACTTCAACGCGCCCGCAAAGCATTCCGGGAAGGCGGCGCTGCATCTTAACAAACGCGCCTTTCCATTGACTTAACATTGAAATCTCTCGCGCCAGACGCTCTATTCGTGTTTGGTGTGAACGCAGCATCACATCTACTGGAAATCCAGGTAAAACTAGCTGCGTGCACGCGCCCGTCCCCAGATAACATGATCCCCAGATGATCCGTAATACCCACAGCCGATGTTTCGGTTAGTTTAGCTTAATGATGCTGCTCCTTATTATTTCATCTTTATTAAGGTGTATGTCACTGCTTTTGTTTTCTATGATACATTGGTGATGTGATTACTGATATTTTGGGCTGTTTATACCAGACGAGCGATTACACTCTGATGTGCATGGAGTGATGTTTATCATATGATCGCGTACAGCAGGGCCGTGCAGAGAGTTCGTCAGGGGCAGGGGCTCAAATGTAAAAAAGGGGCAATATGTACCCTGTTCGTCCCTGTTCGGGCGAACCAGCCTCTTACTGCATTTCGTTGCCTTGTACCTGTACTTGTGTAATGACAATACAGTTGAATCTAATCTAATACACATTATATATATATATGTATGTATGCATGTATGTATGTATATATATATGTATGTATATATATCCTTATGCTCATCAAGCCTGCATTTATTTAATCAAAAATACAGAAAAAACAGTAGCCTAATATTGTGAAATATTAATACATTGTATTCTTTTTAACTTTTTATTAATCAAAGAATCTTGAAAAGAGTATCACAGTTTCCATCATTGACATTAAATCCTCATATTAGAATGATTTCTGAATGATCATGTGACACTGAAGAGTGGAGCAATGATGCTGAAAATCCAGCTGTGATCACAGGAATAAATTATATTTTAAATTATTTTAAAATGAAAACCATTATTTTAATATATTTCGCAATATTGCTGTTTTTTATCAAATAAATGCAGGCTTGATGAACATAAGAGACTTCTTTCATAATGCTGCATAATATAAAAAAATGGTAATATAATAAATTCCTTTCATGTAACCATTTTGCCAGCTTACACTTCACATAATAGGCCTGTAGGAGCCGCTGGCACTTGGGTTTTGTTAACTTTGATAGTTTCATGAAATAGTAAACGGTGTATCAATATACATAAATACAAGTGAATTTAACACTACTTACCATTAATGCGACTTTTGCTGCTGTGGTTTTGTGCAGGGATTTGTTTGTTGTCAGTTAAAATCCATTTTGTCAGTGATGCAATTTATAAAATTAGACAAACCGCAGGAAATTGTTCCACAAACGTTAGTTCGTCTGTCCATGTAATTTTCAACCGATTTATGAATAAGAACAGAAAATTACCGTTTCACATCACCCAATGGAATTTGAACTTGCTTTGCCAGATCACGATTGGTTGGTGTCATGGGCGTCGGAAGCAAAAAAAATGTGGGTGGGTCCTCAGAATTTTTTTACTGGAATCATTAAGTACAAATATGCTGCTTGCTAAATGTATAGTTCGGAAAGACAAGATTACGGAAATCGCCTTAATATTGAGAGTGGCTGTAGTGTAGGGGAAGGACACACAGCATCTAGTTTTGACACAAATCGATCCACGGTTCGAGTCCGCCTTTCGCCGACCTCAATCTTCTCTTTTCCCATCACATATCAGATCGGAAAGGCATTTATTTTCAATAAAAAAATGAAGAAAATATTAGAAAAGTGGAAATAAAGCATCTAACGTGTTTAATAATAAGTGTTTATCGATTAGGGGTAGGTAAACAGACATGTGCTGAATGTTAGAGACAATAAAAGTGAGTGGGTCCAATATCATTGATCGTAAAAAGTGGGTGGGTCTTGTCCCACCCACATACAATGGTTCCGACGCCCATGGTTGGTGTATATACATGACAAACGAGCATTGGTGAATTGTGTAATACTTTAAAATATATATAGCTAATATATAGATTTTTAATTAAATCAACACATTAGCTCTGATTATGGATGAAAAAAAAAATATTGGTTTACTTTTTTCCCGCGAGGCCACACACTCTCTGAAAGGACCATATTTGGCTCGAGAGCCGTTTCCGAACAGTGGAAAATCAGCTCTCAATCAAAACGCACGCGACCCATAGCAACGCGTTATGGCAACGCCTCAACAGAAATTGTCCGACTTTTGAGCCTTTCGTTACTATTGTATGCATTGTCATGTTATAATAATCACATTTATTTAGTTTTATTGACCACGATATTATCATTGATATTTGTCTGAGAGGGGCACTTTTGATTCATTTTGAAAAAGGGCAGGGGCTCGAGCACCCAACCCCCCCCCAACCCCTCCAACCTTATTACATTTGAGAGCTACTTTCTAAAAATTAAAGTGGCTGAGAGCTTAATATATGACACTTAAAATCTCTTAAATAATGTATCTTAACTCTCAAAATGACAACAATCCAAACTGTTATGCAGTCAAAAACTCCCCAACTGCTTTGCAACCAGAAGCATTAGCTTAGCTTTGGATACCTGAAATTTAGGAAAGTAGTGACATATTTCATTATTTTATTAAAATTTCTGCATTATTAATACTTTTTCAGCTATGCTAAGACAACATCTCTAAAAGTAAAGCACTCTAGCTGCCTATCATTTCAGTAATGTTTTATATCCTGGCAATGCATACATTAACATAAATCTTGTATTGTGCTAGTTTTTGCCCTACCTCTACCAAATTACCAATCGGTTATACTCCATCTGCTGTGTCTGTGTGTCAGTGGTAAGTGTAGGTTGTTGTTGTCTTGTAAGTGACTCCGTGTCACGCAAAACAGTTTTTACATTACGTTTCTGGATTATCACATCACCATTGTCTTTCAAAAATAACAATTGAGACAACCCTCCATCTTCCAACTCCAGAAGAGAATCACTAGTCATGAGTCACGTAATCAACAATGACTAGTGATAAATGATGTTTCAGCAACAAAGTTCGGGAGGAGCACGTTCAAATGATCTATCTAATCATCATGTCATTCCAACCAGCTGTCAGCAATCAGTAATCAACATGTCTACCCAATCAGCACAAGTGGAGGATCATATAAATACCCAGTCAACTCACCAATGTTTCTCGACAAGTTTTACAGCATCCCTCCACCACCCCATCTTCCTCACACTCACCTGGTTACTTCCTAAACCAGACATACGGGGGGAGTACTCTGGGTTCGGGCCAAATACTAAGCTCGGAGCCCTCTCCTCGGACAGCACGCCAAATACGCATAGCCTACCATTCTTTCTATCTGACTTATTTGTAAGTGTGAACTCGTGAAAGTTAATCGCACAAATGCTTCCAAATAAATTGAGTTCAATTCAATTTTGGGAGCATATGGAGCAATTTCGAGCCTTGATAAACTGCTGTAGATCATTCAACTGTTACACTGCCTCAGAAGTCTGTCTGAAATTACATGTGCAAACGCTGCCTTCAAAGTCATTGCCTGATAGGGCAGCGAGGCAACGAGTCACTGTCCAAGTTTTAGGACACAGCCTATCTTCCCTTAATGGAAGTTTTGAAGCGTGAAACATAAATTGTGAGCCAACTCACTACACGGAAGGACATATGATAAATGTTTTTTTAAATACAAACATTATTTAATTTTCTGCATGAAATATACATCGCTAGACCATTAATGAAGATAAGCTAACATTTATATTTTATTTATGGCTGAAATGTTGCACGTACATCTAACAATAAGCAAAGTATTCATAATATTGTACTTTAAATAAGATTTTTTTTAAATGTCAGAAAGATATCAGTTCTGTTTTTGTTCATAACTATCTGTAGTGATGTTGTACAATGAGGGCGTTGTCATGACGCTGGAAATAGAGTCATCAGTGTCCCAATGTGTAGTGAGCCAAGGTCCTTACTGTCCTTCCCAGTGCCCGAATTCATGTACGTGATATAGTGTTTTTTCACCAAACCCTATCATATACCCCCAGAACACTTGGTATATACGACACATGTCGCATGGGATCATTCTGTGATTCTGCATCTTTTTTAAAACCTTGATGCTGGTCGCTATTCACTGCTATTTGAAATTTCTCCATTTATGGTTCGAAAAAGAAAGAAGAACATGCTGCATTAGACTTGATGACTTAATTTGAAGAAATTAAATATTTTTATTATTGCAAAATGTTTTTCAGACTTCTTTGCAGCTTTTTAAATATGACCCCAGGAATAATGAAATGTATTATTCTATTTCTTAAAATGTCACATCAGATTTTTCCAACCAGCCCCGCCCCTTCAACAAAAAAAAAAAATAACATCAGAACACCAAAGATAGTACAAAAAAATACAAGCTATATATTCAGTACAGCATGTGTGATTGTAGAATCAGAAGAGCTGCTGGATTCAGTGCAGCAGGAAGAAGGAGAGCAGAGAACCGCAGAGGAACAGGAAGCTCTGGGTGACGCTCTGAGCACCGTTACACAGGTTCCCCTCGCAACATGAGATGCCCTCAACACTACTAACCGATGTGGTATCACAAACTGATTTAGAGGCGCAGCCTTTTACAACCAATGACTGGCCTCCAAAAGTCCCTGATGAAAAGAAAGAAAACAAAGGTTAATTCAGACTAAGCTGGACGTCGGTATATGTGATCTGTACCAAATGTTTAAACCTAAGAGAGAAAAAAAAACATGTGTCCTTTTTTTTCCAGATTCTCACCTGTTGCTTTAATGCAGCGATCTTCAGTCCCTGAACATTTCACTGTGTTTGAGCAGCTCCGATCATCACAAGAGTAACATGTCTTTCCATTTGGCACATTAGAGGGATCTGCAGGGGGAAAACGAGAATTCTTTTATTTTATTTTACGTACAAAATATCTAATAAAACAAGACTCATTAAGCAGCTCCATTTAATCAGTTCACGACAGACAAGCCACACCCTGCATTTTATTTTCTGATTGAATATCATATGGAAGTAAAATAAGTGTTGACTTTACAGAATTGAAATGCACATCATTAAAGCACAATACCTGGAGCATCTTGAGCATTACACTGGTCCGTGTTACAGCAGGAAGAAGTCATCTTCACAATGCCGAAGTTTATGGACCCACTTTGACATGCAACAGCACAATCTTTCGCCTTCACTTTAGAAGTAATGACACCTAAAAAATATGAATGATACAGGAAAGACTCACATAAGACTTCAAATGCACATTATTTTGATGGAAAATGTATTTATAAATGTCAAAATTTAGCTAATTTCTCATTAAATAAAAAATCAGAAATGAAATATCAGAAATTAATGTTGAATGCTCTGAAAAACAAGTAGCTGTTCTGTCACAGCTCCAGTAAATAACAGCAGCATCCCCATCAGTCAAATATAACGGTACATTTCAGTCATATTGGACTTACCAGCTTGTGTCACTACTGTTAAACTCTGGCACTGAGAAGATCCACTGGGACATGTTTTTACCGTTTGTCCTGCACAAGAACCCGTCATACCCATGCACTCATAACACCTGAAAGAGTGTCCTTTAGTAATAAAAAAAGAGAGAAAGAGACATCAATTATCTGTATTTGTACCCAATAACATCACAAACACTATTTGTCGTTTTACCTGCAGTGAAAAGAATGAAGAGAAGAAAAACTGAGATTTGCAGATCCATCTTTGATCAGGAGGTGAATGAAATAGTGTGCCTGTTTAAACGCTCCTTTAATAGCTTTTTAAAAAGGGGAGGGTCTTCATGAGAAAATGAAAGTTCAACATTAAACATTTCTTGAAACAGAAACTTAAGTTTACATGATTTATCTGCAAGTTAAAGATAAATGAAGGTTTAAGAATTACAAGAAATGTATAAGTTTACTTAAACTAACCTTCTTAAAGTGATAGTTGAACCACAATGGAAATTCTGTCATCATTTACTCACCCTCATGTCATTGTAAAACACAGAAAAATCTTTTGTTCTATTAAAATTCAATTTATAGAAAGACTTTAGGGTGTACCATTCAGTAAAGAGGGTGGGAAGTTATTGAAAAGCCAGGAATCAGTTTTAAACAATAAAGTATTACAATAGATGCAATTCAGTATATGACCTGCACTTGCACACTGGATGGGGCATGATACTGTACACCTGTTTAAACAGAAACTTAAGTTTCATTTTCTCTGAAATCATTAATGATCAGACCGTAGACATTGTGAAAGACAAAACCTGAATCTTTAATGACCTAGAACACATCAGAGTGAGTTTCATCATTTTATCACATTCTCATGCAGATAACTAAAAGATGTTTATCTTGAACAATATATATGTTTTTACATTATGGCATTACATAACATTATGGCATAACATTATGACTAATATTGTGTTGGTCCCCCTTTTGCTGCCAAAACAGCCCTGACCCGTCGAGGCATGGACTCCACTAGACCCCTGAAGGTGTGCTGTGGTATCTTGCACCAAGATGTTAGCAGCAGATCCTTTAAGTCCTGTAAGTTGTGAGGTGGGGCCTCCATGGATCGGACTTGTTTGTTCAGCACATCCCACAGATGCTCGATTGAATTGAGATCTGAAGAATTTGGAGGTCAAGTTAACACCTCAAACTCATTGTTCTGCTCCTCAAACCATTCCTGAACCATTTTTGCTTTGTGATAAAAGGATGAAAATATTATATATATATATATATATATATATATATATATATATATATATATATATATATATATATATATATATATATATATATATATATATATATATATATATATATATATATATAGGTTAATAATATATAAATAATAATAATTAATGATAAATATTTGGATTAGTTTTAGAATTGAATATGTAAGGAAGTGTTGTGGTGGTTTCTTTTTTAATAGAAAAAATCCTTTGACCACCGAATGTTTTCAGGCCTGTTGTGCCCTGATTGTTAGTTGGTCACACCACAGAACCAACTGAAAACTTGTCATCTAAACGGTTTTATGTATTCATTTTAAATAAGAAAGCTTCCATACTCAAGATAAGAAGGACATTCTCAACTTCTGTTAAAGTTTTTGCAATGCAAACATGGACTTGTAAATGTGTTTGTTTGTGTGCAATGTGTGTCTGTGATTGTGTGGGTATCAGTGAGTGAAAAAAACAAATATGATATTTGCATGTAAGACCGCTGAATTTCCATCGGCCACAATCATTGAGTCCAAAGGTGGCACAGTCCACGAAGATATGCTTTCTGTTGTGTGAAGATATCATTCTTCAGACTTCTCGTCCAGACTTGTTGAAAAAGCAGCTGATCAGTCTTTAGTCTTTGTTCTCATTTCATCCCTGCACAAGAAGGCGCATGAAAGGGTGTTGCAATAATCCTTGATATGCAAAACATCCATTAAATACTCCACACCTCGAGAACTTGAGGCAAGACACAGGAGTGAACTTTTTGCTGCAGGGATTCTGTGATTAAAAAATAATTTAGCGCAACAAAGAGAAAAAGCACACATGGCATTCGTCATTGGTCAGAAATTTGATGTGATCAGATTAAAATAAGCCCTTTAATCGATATACTCAATAAAGTAGTCAAGGTTGAGGATAAAAGAAGATCCCACAAGCTCCGTACATTGTTTCTGGAAACATATAAATAAAATGCATTATAACAAAACAACAATCATCGTTGATTTTAACCCCCCCCCCACCCCCCCACCCCCCCACCCCCCACACTTTTCATGAAGAGTTTTAGCAAAATATTCAGTGTAACCAAATACAGAAATTCAATTGAATTCATGTCCAAGACCATTGTTACAAGTAAAATGGACAAAATACAAAGACTCGAAAATCAAAATTCAAAGTTCATCTAATTTTTCACTATTTTAGTGTTAGTGGAATTTAAGTATTTTTGGTCTGAATTTCTCAAAGGAAATGTAGCAAAAAGTCAGTGCAATTTATATATTTTAATAGATTGTATGCATCAATAAACCATATAATAATAACAACAATAATGGCATATACTGTATATATAATAACCACTGTGTTTGTTCAGGAATCGTTACAGTTTTTTACAATCGCTATGACAATTTAACACTTTTAACAATTTTCCTAAACTCTTAACGCATTTAGCACAACATCTGTCTGTGTAGGCTTGTCACAATCACCAGTGAGAGTGCCCCTGATTACCACCTGAGGGCACTCCACCGCGGACTGTCACTCCATCACAAACTACATTACCCATAATTCTTTGCCCGGACTCATCATCACTCATTGTTTGCACCTGTGTCTCATCACCTCATTACCCCATTACCCCAGCCTATATAAACCATGGGTGCGTTCCTTTCGACCATAAGTGGACTGCGAAGTCGACTTCAGAGGGTATTCTGCCATCTTAAGTGAGATTCCAATCCAAAGGGAGAGAACATGTTCAGTCCGAAGGGTACTGCGAACGGCGTAAGGAAGAAGGGAACATCGATACATCACTTCACAGGAAGTAGAGAGTGAAAATCACTAGTGATGGGCTGACCGAGGCTTCGTGAAGCACTGAAGCAGTTGAAGCAAATGTGTCATATTGTTTCGAAGCTTCGAATCAATCTGACACCCGTCTCTACGGCGCCATCTAGTGGTCATTTCCATGTGTTGATCTGAAATACCTTGACAATGATCCATGTAAAAACAATTGTTTTTAACATCTGTCTGACAACTACATGATCTTGGTTTTGTAACCTGTAGCCTCGTCATTGTAAAGAACTATATATATTTTGTTTGTTATACAAAATGAACATTAATAAAATAAATAAAGCCACAATGTGTCACATTTGTCACAAAACATTTTTATTCAAAAATATGAATTGCTCTGCTGTTGAAGGACTCAGCTGACTTCTTTTTTTACATATAATTTCTCCAGCCTTTGAAAAAATCCTCTCACAAGGGACATTTGTTGCTGGCATGCACAAATATTTTTGGATGATGTAAATATATGGATGATGTATTGTTGCAGAAGGCTAGCTGCCTATCACAATACACACATCTCACTTTATTTTGTGCTTCCAAATGGAAATGCTCCCACACCACAGATGTACGGCATCTCTTGCGTGCAGCCTCCATTTTTATATATTCTATTAATATATCTATCTATATATCACCTATGAATCTATATCTATATAATTCTATATATCTAACTTATGCTGTGCTATCTATCTGTCACTATCTAACTTAGCCTATATGAATGTGTCACTATATCTATCCTAACTATATGTCACTGTCTATACCTATCAGTCAATAGCCTATATCTTATTTAAATCTAGCCTAAATATAACTAACTAAAGCGCACTATAAATCTCACTGCTATCACAAAATCACCGCTATCACAAAATCACTCTCCTCTCACAAAAACCCACGAGGTGAAGATGGATTTACTTCACTTTTAAACTTTGTGGTGAATTAGGTTTTTACAGATGTGTGACTGTGTGGCTTGTTCCCGCCCCCTTTAATCAACGCAGTTTCGGAAGGCGCCACCTGATGAAACACTTTGAAGCTTCATTTAGCCATAGTCACGTGACATGGGTGTTTCGAATCACAGTTCGGAGCAGTGTTTCGAAACATCTGCGCTTCGGGATCTCGGCAAAGCCCCGAAACGTCTGTTTCGCGTCTGCCATCCCTAAAAATCACCCAAATGTCTTTGCGCGTCGCGTGCATCTAGTGATGGCCAAATGAAGCGCTTCGAAGCATTATTGCTTTCTGATACAATTGTGTCGAAAATGGTTCATTACTCGAAGCTTCATTCAGATAGAAATTGCAGCACTATCTCCTGGTGAAGTAAATGTAATGCAACAAAGCTGACAACCATAAAATGCAAGTAGGCTTATATGTTAACGCCCCGTTTATTACGTGTTTACCGAGGCGATCAAAGCTGAAGCAGTGTTAGTGCTGTGAAACTCATTTAGGTGAATTTTACAGATACTGATTAATTTCATGTGTTCACCTTGATAATAAAACTGTGTGTGTGTGTGTGTGTGTGTGTGTGTGTGTGTGTGTGTGTGTGTGTGTGTGTGTGTGTGTGTGTGTGTGTGTGTGTGTGTGTGTGTGTGTGTGTGTGTGTGTGTGTGTGTGTGGGCATGTTTTTGTGAAATATCAGGACACAAATGTGTATAATGACATGGGTATGACACAGGTATTACAAAAAGAGGGTGAAATATGAGGACGTTCCCCATGTCCTCACTTTTCAAAATGCTTATATATCACACAGAACAAGTTTTTTTTCACAGAAAGTGAACTGCACAGTCTCCTGTGAGGGCTAGGTTTAGGGACAGGGGCAGTGTAAGGGGATAGAAAATACAGTTTGTACGGTATAAAAACCATTACGCCTATGGAATGTCCTCACATTTCACAAAAACAAACATGTGTGTGTGTGTGTGTGTGTGTGTGTGTGTGTGTGTGTGTGTGTGTGTGTGTGTGTGTGTGTGTGTGTGTGTGTGTGTGTGTGTGTGTGTGTGTGTGTGTGTGTGTGTGTGTGTGTGTGTGTGTGTGTGTGTGTGTGTGTGTGTATTTCTTTAGACAAGGACAGAAGATCAGACCAGCTTAAAAAAAGTTGGAAACATCACAGAAATTCTAATGGTTTCTATTAAAATACCAATAGGAACCATTGGCTTTTACCATTTAAACCACTACAGAATTATTTTTGGTACTATGTTTGGGACATATTCCATTAGGATTTAATGCCCCCACCAATAGAACCCAACATATATCAGTAGAGACCACTATATTTCCCATTACAATCAATAAAATTCCCATAAACCATTAAATCCAATAGAATTTCTGTAATGGTTTCTATGTTTTTTTTTGCAGGGCAGTATCATGTGTGAAAGCCCTGTACTTGTGTAATGAAGCAGAGGGTTTATGAAGTTTCTGTCTTTGATGCATTTTTTTATGTAACAATGTTCATATGTTCTCTAATTAATAATAGTAAAAAGAAATAAAATAAAAAATATGGCAGAGGGTGACAGTGAAATAAACTCAATCCACTCTCCTCAACAATAACGCCAATCCAAACACCGACTACTACAACCCACGGTGTTGCCATGGTTTGGCTTCACTTTTATAAGAAATACAGCCGCCAGGTTTCAAACCTGTCAACACTGGATCGGGCTGTCAAAGCAGTCAGGTGGTTCACTACAGGAGTGAACCAGTGTGTTTGCTTCAGACGTCATTTTCACGTGACTAATGACGTAATGATACAAGCTCCGAAGCAGTGGTTCATTGCAAGGACCTTTCGAGTTTGAAGCAAGCTTCGGAGCGTCGGTGTCAGACGTAACATCACTACGTGCATCACCTGTCTGAACTAATGATGGTGCAGAGCCATTGGTTGGAAGAGTTTTTAAACAGCTCTGCGATTAAGGAGTTTTCATATGCATTTGAATATTCATAGTTATTATACAAACTAGAGTATTTATGAATGGTTGTGGCAATAACTGTTACATTTGTATATTATATTTGATGAATATGTAAACAAATTAAAAGTGTTGAGAAGCACCCGAGGGCTGTCATGTTTTTTATTTGACTTTATTTACCTCAGGAATGTTTATTGTGCAGCTGCACTTGGGAAAGAAAGCGCACGAGATGAGACCGCTAAAGACCATTAAGAATAGCCTACATACATAGTTAACCAAATCAAAGTATTTTCATATTGAATGACAGGTGCAGCTTCAAATCTGTTCATAGTCAATACAGGTTATAAGTAAACTAATAAAACTAATGGACAATGTTTTGATTATATGTTTTTTTGATAGCCTATACTGTGTGTTTTGTAACTGTATATGCTTATTATATGGTTTTCAATTTGAAAGTAAAGTAAATTACAATATTAATTTGTTACATCGTAATCTGCACCCGTCGTTGCCTTTCTTTGATGACGTTGCAGGGAGTTCCAAATGAGCGATTATTGTCAGCGAAGTCCACTTCAGCTGATATACCGTGCTCAGGGAGTAGGGAGCAGTGAACAGTGCGTAGGGACCCTGTCGAATGGAATGCACCCCAAGTTCACTCTGTCATTCACTGTGAAGTCTTGTTTGTTGTAAACTGCATTTCTGAGCGGTTTCCCTGGTTTCATGTATCTGGTTTTGGTTCCCTTTCGAAAGGGAACTCGCGCTGCGTCAGCTTGACGCTACGGGGAACGCCTCCAGCGTGACAGGTGTCTGAGCTACAATCGAATCACATCAGTCCTACTGACCGGCGACAGCCGATGATGTCATCAGGGTGCGACCAGGAAGTATATAAGGGCGCCTCTGCCAACATGACACCGCTTCTTCGTCTTCAGTGACTGTCTTGTCTGGTGTACTACATAGAAAAGAATCACGTTAGTTGAAGGATGAAGTGCGCACAGAAGACGCGGCACTTTAGAAAGTGCGCGGATCCGTGTCCGAGGTATCTGACGCCTGAAGACACGCATAATCTCTGTGTGTACTGTCTGGGGGAAGAGCACGCGCGGGAGGTTCTCGAGGGAGCCTCTTGCGCGAATTGCGAGCGTTTTCCCATCCGAACGCTCCGCTCTCGCCTGGCCCTCTTCTCGAGGGAAGAGGGGCCAGCGTCTGGGGACGGTCCTGCTCACGCTGAGGCTGAGCGGCGACGTAGGTCCTGGGGTTCCCAGACGGACCTGGCTCGTCGCCTGGAGGAGGGTGTGGTCCTCACAGACGATCAGCCAGGTCGCGAGGGGCGGCTGGCGGAGGAGGAGTCGGATCTCTCCTCCTCGTCAGCTGATGCTCTTCCAATCGAGCAGAGGATGGCTGGGCAGGGTGGTGATGAATCGGTTGAGGCCGAACCCTCTCAGCCATCTTGCCCCGTGTATGCGGAGTTGATGGATGTTATGGAGCGCGCCACCAACAGGCTGGAGTTACATTGGCGGCGTGCTAGGAGAGAACCCGAGCGTCCAGGTCGACTGGATGATCGCTTTCTCTCTGGCCATAACCCATCACCTCTGGGGAGCCTTCCATTCCTCCCCGATCTGCACGGGCAGATCGTGGGGGCATGGAAGAACCCATACTCGGCCAGGATAATTCGGCATCAGCGTGGAAGCTTCGCTGATGTCGAAGGATTGGCCGAGTCTGGGTACGTGTCGATGCCTCCTATCGATGAGACGTTTGCGAACTATCTCGCATCGGGGAGGCCATCGACACTTAGAGCTCCCACCCTGCCGTCTAAAGCGATGAGAAACACCTCGCGCTTGAATGGCAGGGCGTACACGTCAGCGGGTCAGGCCGCTGCAGCACTGCACACCACTGCGGTGCTGCAGGCATACCAGGCCGACCTGCTGAAGGATCTTGATCAGGGGGAGGGCCTACCCCCTGACGCGATGGCTGAGCTCCGCCTCACCACAGATCTGGCTCTCCGTGCTTCCAAACAAACGGCGGTCGCCATTGGGCGCTCAATGGCGGCTATGGTAGCTACGGAGAGGCATCTGTGGCTGAACCTTGCGGACATCGGGGTGAAAGAGAAGGCCTTTCTCCTCGATGCCCCGGTTTCGCCCTCTGAACTCTTTGGCACCTCCGTCGAGGCGGTGGTGGAAAGATTCAGAGAGGCGAAGGCGCGCTCAGCTGCATTTAAATCATGCATTCCGCGGAGATCCGGGGCCGCACCCAGGCAGGCGGGAGGCCCTGGTCCGTCATGGCCCGAGGACCAGCGACAGGACCAGCGAGCCAGTGTCGCCTCTCGTGCGCCCCCTCAGTGGCGGAGTAGGGCGCAAAAGAGGCGGGACTCCCGCACTAGGAGTCGGAAGGACGCTGGAGAGCGAGGTCGGTTCCAGCGAAGAAGACCACGCTGGGACAGGTCTCCTCCCCCTAGGGCGCGCTGAGACTAGGGAGGCGTCCTTCTCCTAGTTCTTTCTCCCCAGGCGCTTTTACACCAGGCCGGGCGGGCCCATGATGAGCGGAGAATCCGTCAGACTCTGACGGCCTGCCTGGCTTGGTGCGTGAGTGCGCCTCCCTCAGCCCCGTGGTAGTATTACACCTAAGCATTCATATGGGAATAAAGCTTGTGGGTCGATATCATGGTGTGCCGCAGGAGAGTGGGTAAGTCCCCTATAAATGGGAAATTATTTCATATATTTCTGACTTATGCTCCCTGCTGAGGGCTTCGGGGATCGCTGGATATTTCTAAAAGGGCCTGTAGTTCCCCTGTTAGGTTGGCTAGAACGATTACCAGTTGCTTAAGCTTGGTATAATTGAGCTAGTAGTGCTAGTGGAGGCCAGCAAATACTATATATGCTACACGCTGTGTGTGCTGTACACCTCTTTATTTTTCCCAGTTCTAAAAATGCGTTAGAATTAACGCTGGGTTTGCTGCTTTTTCCTGAGGGTTTGTAGCGAAAAAAAAAAAAAAAAAAAAAAAAAAAAAAAAGAGGGGCTTGTTTTTCTGAGGAAAGGCTAGGCATTTTTTCTCCTAGTATTAAACTACTAACTGTTAGCGGCCTCAGGGTAAGGCGGTCTGTTTTTTCTCTCAGTATAAATTTCTGGAGAATGCAGGATCAGACTATGCTAGAACTACAGTTAGATCTAGGGCCAGATCTATGTAATGACTGGCACTTTACTCAAGTGCCCTTTTTGCTATAATGCAATAATAGTGGCCCTGTTCGGGATCTCGGGTATAGATCTAGATTGGCCTAGGCTTTCTAGGGATTACGGAGTCGCGCGCCAAGAAGCGCTAGCGCTCCGGGTAGCTGTTCCTTTTTTGAACTTAGCTTTATTATTTGTCCCTAATGCAGCCTCCTCTTACGCAGAGTAGTCCGGCCAAGGCCCGCCCCCTTGCCTGCGTTCTGGGGCCTTTGCTAGTAATGCAGGTTGGTGCTGTGCAGAATTGATAGCGACTTAGCCAGTAGTCGTGGGGCAGGGTTAAGGCGTTTTTTCATGCAAGTACGAAAATTCCGTATGCATATTCAACCCGGCCCTCCAGAGCTAGTGTTTAGAGGCCGCCAGTTTTTTGGCAGGCGCTGGCCTTTTTAATATAAATTTTCATGGCCAGTTGGTCGTACTCCCCTGACAAAGCAGGGTAGATTTGAGTACCTCCACATCCAGCTCTGTATCATTCTGCCTCACCCATGGCTCGGGTTGAGCAGCACTTCACAACCTTTTTGTTTATGTAGGTTTGGTTGTGAGCTCCCTTGTAGCCAGAGCATTTCCATGGCTGACGCCCTCACATGGTATGATAGGCGCTATCAAAGCTAGGACCTTCATGAGGTGGGTGGCGTATGTGGTACTCCCCCCGTTTAGGGGGTACAGGGCATTTGGTTTGCCGAGTACCCTGCTATGGACAATGTGATTAGGTTCCAGTGTTTGTAGGCGCTGCCGATAAGATTGCACCATTGTACAGTTGGCTCCAGAAGGAATTGGAGGCCTTCGGGATGGGTCACCCAGCTAGGCTGGGATGATTTTTAGGCCAGCTGGCTGTGAGTAGCCAGCTGGGGCAGTCTTGGCAGTAGACTCCAGGTCAGGTGGTAGGCCTCAGAGTTAGGCCTCCTTGCGAGTGAGTCCCGACGTTTGGGGAGGTTGGCAAATTACTAGCTGCAACCTTGAACATAGGTAGTCAGCCTTGGTAGGCCTCTGCAAAGTTCGGCCCCTTGTGTACACTATATATATTACTCCCCAACCATGTCGGTTTCAAGTAGCAGTTCCCAACTATAACCCTTGTCAGCAGTTGGATGTTTATTTTTGTCAGCCAGCAGAGAAGCTACTGTCAGCCCAAGGTTATAACATTGCAGTTTTTCACTCTTGTCACCAGGAAGCTGTCCCTGCAGGCCTGCTGTGAGGTGGTAGGCCCCATTAGGCCTCCCTGGAAGCAGGCTCCCATTCGCCAGTCGCTGTGTCAGCTAGCATGGGCTGCTAAGCTGTTGTTGGGTGGTAGGCCGCATCAGGCCTCCCTAAGACTGGTCGTAAGGTAGTAGGCCTCACCGGGCCTCCCTAACGGCATGTTCCTGGGCTCCAGTCACCTGAGAAACAGCTAGCACGGGTCGCTATCAGGTAGTAGGCCTCACTAGGCCTCCCTGAGGCTTGCTATCAGGTAGTAGGCCTCACTAGGCCTCCCTGAGGGCGAGTTCCCGAGTCAGGATACTCGGCTAGCTGGTGTAGCTTGACCTTCAAGTAGTAGGCCTTCACTAGGCCTCCCTGAGAAAACGAGTCTCCGTTTTCCAGCTACTTTGACAGTCGGCTTCAACTGCTATCAGATAGCAGGCCTCGCCAGGCCTCCCTCTAAGCGAGTTCCTGAGCATGACCTCTCAGGCTTCTCTGGCATACACTGGGCCTCACTAGGCCTCCCTAATGGGGCTTTGGATCTCAGTTCAAAGACTTTTGACTGGCATGATGCTGACAGCTAGTGGTCACCCTAGCGCGACTGGTGTCGCTTCTGCTACTTGGTCCCCAAGGAGGGGATTTCAGCCTGCAACCTGGTTTACCTACCGGGCAGCCCCCTTTAAGCTCCCCTCCTTTCGGAAGGGTCATATGTGAGCCAAAGCTGCCTGGGCCTGATCGGGTGGTCGTAGGCCCCTAGGGTGGCCTCCCAATTAGATCAGTTTTTAGGCCAGTCTGGCCTCCTGAGTGTTTCTATCTGATAATAGCTCAGTAGATCCTAGGATTGAGCAGACTACTCCCCTCGCTGGCAAGGGTAGAAAGCGCTGTGCTGAGTGCTGCTCTCCGGGATTCCCGTCTCTGAGATCCGGTCCGAGGAGGCCACTGCCATTCTGCAGTCCCTGGGACTGGATGCCTCTTCAGGAGGCGAGTGTCCAGAGGCTCTGTTATCGAACAGACAGGGATGGCCCGGCTGAAGTGCCCGTTGAAAAAGGCACCAAGCTAGGCCTCCTTGGTGGCGGTAGTGGCTGGCTGGGGCGCCCTAGGGCCCCCTAGCCACATTCCCTTAAAGGAGCCCCCTTCTTTCGAATGGGTTGGATCCGGGCCTTTGAGCGGCCTGGGTAGAACTTCTCTAAGTGTTCGAAGCTTCCTACTCGGGCTTATAGCTTGGGCTATGACCGTAGGGAATGCTGTCACTGACAGCCTTATGTGACCAGAGGGGGAGTGGTTCAGGCATTTCAGTTGAATTTGTTTGTTCTGACAGTGGTCACTGCCAGTAGGCATGCACTCCCCTCGGCATGGCGGTGTTGGTATTTCGTTCCCCGTAGCGTCAAGCTGACGCAGCGCGAGTTCCCTTTCGAAAGGGAACGTCTCCGGTTACGTATGTAACCTAGGTTCCCTGAGAACAGGGAACGAGACGATGCGTCGCTTTGCCATGCCTCAGGGTTTGCCTGCCGGACAGTCCCTGAAGACGAAGGGCGGTGTCATGTTGGCAGAGGCGCCCTTATATACTTCCTGGTCGCACCCTGATGACATCATCGGCTGTCGCCGGTCAGTAGGACTGATGTGATTCGATTGTAGCTCAGACACCTGTCACGCTGGAGGCGTTCCCCGTAGCGTCAAGCTGACGCAGCGTCTCGTTCCCTGTTCTCAGGGAACCTAGGTTACATACGTAACCGGAGACGATTTCTTGCCTGTTCCATGGATTACCCGTTTGCCTGTCTCTCGTGTCTTGTTTACTGTATTCAGTCCTTCCAGAAAAATGCGGCTTTTTTTTGTGATTGTTGCAGGCAAAAATCCTTGATTATGCGGCACGTTTTCTTAAATGCGATGAAAAATGCGGGATATTTATGCAATTTTATGCGATAAAATTGCGGGAACTTGCAAAAACTGCGGTTTGATGAGAAAGAGAAAAAAAGCACCACATCACAGAAAGTGCTGGAATATTTAAGTTCTCATCTTGTTTTATTGAAGACCTTAATAATGGCTCAAATTTACAAAACATTTAGTCAATCAAGTTCTGTAGCTTTACAAAAGGAATATGCTACAACTTCTGAAAAAATTAATAAATAACTTCCTGTTTTACAGATGTCGCTATACAAAACAGACATTTGAGTGCTTCCAATGCACAAAGTGCAATCTCTTAAAGGGTTAGTTCACCTAAAAATGAAAATTCTGTCATTAATGACTTCCCTTTATGTTGTTGGACACAAATTAAGATATTTTAGTTGAATTCCGTTGGCACAATGTACACTCTCAAGACCCATAAAAGGTAGCCTACTAAAGACGTCGTTACAAAGTCCATCTCACTACAGTGGTTCTACAATAACTTTATTAAGCGACGATAATAGTATTGTGTGCAAAAAAAACTAAATAACGACTTATATAGTGATGACTGATTTCAAAACACAGCATCATGATGCTATGAATCATCGAGTCGATTCATGATTCGGATCGCGTGTCAAACTGCTGAAATACGTGACTTTGGCGATCCAACCCGCTGAATCGACTCATTGATTCATAACGCTTCAAACCGCTGAATCAACTCATTGATTCATAACGCTTCAAACCGCTGAATCAACTCATTGATTCATAACGCTTCAAACCGCTGAATCGACTCATTGATTCATAACGCTTCAAACCGTTGAATCAACTCATTGATTCATAACGCTTCAAACCGCTGAATCGACTCATTGATTCATAACGCTTCAAAGCTTCATGATGCTGTGTTTTGAAATCAGTCAGCACACAGGGAAACTGCTTTGCTCTTTTGCTGTTATTTTTGTTGGCCAATGGGAGTTTGTGCTTCATCATGGTTTCACCGGTATCTATGGTTTCTCCACGGGGTTTGAAGCTTTTCGATGACGTTCGCGTCGGGTAATCACGTCACTTCAAAACGTTCCCATGGCAATAGGCGGAAATGGCGGCTCTTGTGTGAAGTAAACGAAAATGTTTCAACTTTCTGCTAATATATATGACTTTTTTTGCAACGAAAATGCGGGGATTATGAAATCATGATAGCCCCGCATATTTTGCACGCGGAAATAGGCAATTTATGCGGCAAAAGTGCGGCGTATTTGAAAAAATGCGGCCCCCGCATGAATATGCGGACTTTGGCTGATTATGCGTTAAATCACGCGATCGCATAATCGCGTTTTTCTGGAGGGACTGTGTATTGGACTGATTACCTGTTATGACCTCTCATCTGTTTGTTGACTACGAGTAGTGATGGCCAAATGAGGCTTCCTGAACCACTGAGGCTTTCCAGCACATTGGTTCACCAAAAGGTTAATTTACCCGAAGCCTCATGAAACAGTGTGCTCCCTAGTGACACCTGCTGTGCAAAACAATGTATCGCACACAAATCTATTCATCATGAGCAACCAAATTGTCAGAGTATGGGCACACCCTTTTTCTATTGCCTGTGTATTAAATAAAGTATTTTACTCTGCTTGTATTAACCTATGCACACACAACTCACACAAACACACAACTTTGTGTTCAACTATTCAGTAGTTCTTTGGGTTAGTGATGACAGTGAATGCCCCAAATGATTGTAAAGAAATTATTGTGAGTGCAGTGCTAATTGGGAGTGCAATAGTGCAGTGCTTATGGAACTGGGAGTGCAATAGTGCAGTGCTTATGGAACTGGGAGTGCAATAGTGCAGTGCTTATGGGACTGGAATTGTGGAACAGCAAACTGCAACAGGGATGGGAAAAGTGTACAGGTTTTTATTTAGAAACAACAATTTTTTAACAGTATTTGGACTGAGAAGGTTTCTCTTTTTGGAAACCACCTCTCCAGCCTTAGAAAACGCCCTTTCACAGGGCACCGATGAGGCTGGACAACATAAGAACGCCAGTGCCAGCTTGTATAAATTTGGATATTGGAGCTTCTGTTTGTTCCAATAACCCAGCGGATCCTCAGTCCTTGGCAGATTTGTCTCTGACAAATAACGATCCACCTCAATTGTAGCATCTGCGGTCACACTGGAGCTCCGTCTGCTGTTATCCACTGTGCTGTCCAGCAGATGCCAAAGGTCACCTATAATTATATAAGGGAAAACACTCACTTCTCAATGGTTCACATTACATGACATTACAAATGTGAAAATTCACATAAGACATAGACTACTTACCACAGGTTGTAGATTGCCCAGCTTGTGAGGCAGGCAGCTGAGCTTGGGGTGTTGTATCAGAATTTCTGATAACATTGACACATTCTGACTTCAGTCTTGTGATGGCTTCTTGCAGCTTCCCTGGACTTAGGAACCCTAGTTTTTTTAACCTAGGGTCCAGCAATGTAGGCATTGTCATTACACTAATTGATTCCATTTGTAATGCATGCTCTCTGACGCGACGGACAAGGTTGTCAGCCAGCTGCCTTGCCATATTTGATGTTAAGCCCTCTGACTTTCTTGCAATTGTGTGGTTTAGCATCTTAATTAGGGGAATAACCTTTGAAGCTGACACTCTTTTTTCTGCAGAATGGCCTGGTGGAATGGGGCCAGTATGTCGAGAGCATCTTTCATGGTGTCATACTCCAATGAAGTAGGAGGGCTCACATCTGTCCTTAAAGAGGCTAGAGCTGCCCCCACTGGCTCTCTCAGGTCATACAGCCTTTCCAGCATGCTGTGTGTGCTGTTCCAACGGGTGTTCACCTCAATGATCATTTTCAGAGTTGGTCTCCCCATCTGCACCTGCACTTGGGCCAGTCTTTCTTTTCCTGTTGTGCTGGTCCTGAAGTAGGTTACAAGCTTCCTACATTTGGTGCGAAGCTCATTTAAGGCTACCACATCGTCAAAAGACTTTTTCACAATTAAATTCAATGCATGTGCAATGCATATCGCATGCCTAACATTTAATGCCCTGACACAGGCAATAATTTTGGCTGCAGCATCCGTGACAAGGCACTTCACCTTATCCTTTATTCCCCACTCCTCCATGACCATAGTATGGGCAATAGCCAAGTTTTCTGCCGTATGGATGTTTGGGAAATGTTGCACCCTGTAAGGAACGGTTTTGGTGCTAAGACAAAAGCTGAGATACACATCCCAGCAATTGAACAATAAAAGTCACTAATCTTGAGAGAAGATCTCACAGAAACTGTGTGACAACACCCTGACAAACATTCCTCCCCCCTCCCCATTTTGCCCTCTCCTTGCCCTGGTTTCAAGTCACCAAATGCAGATATACCAGTGATGATGTATCTTGTAAATCTATTGTTTTATCCCTTTCATGTTTGATGTCTTTTTAAAGGTATCGGTGCGAATGGTAAAATGGTCTCATTTTCACTGCAGTCACTAGTAGTATTAGAAAGATTGAAAACTAATGAGAATTCAGTTCTCCTTTTGAGGAATTTCTTCAAAGATATCTGATCCACTCCCCCAAAACCAGGTGGGGGTGTTGCAAATAGTAGTCAGAACCCCCATGTAGTGCTGGATCAGTGTTTTTGAGACACTGACCCAAACTGCATGTGGTGTGCCAGACATGATGACTCTTTTAAATTATTTTCATATTACTTTGCAATTGTGTTTTATGTTTTTACGCTGATCAGTTGTGTACCATGGATTCTAGTTTACTTATTTACTTTTCCGGTCTGGCCAAAATAAATGTTAATCTTGATTTATTCTGTATCTTTCTGAAATCATTATTTTAGTCGTGTCCGTGAGGAGTGAGTAGCAGTTACCCCAGATCTCTCTGCCAGGGCAGATCATACTGGGAACCCCATAGCGGGAGCATTGAGCCATGCATGAGGGAAAACCTGATTTCTGAATGCCACTGTTATCATAAGTTGCAGTTTCCATGACTATCACTAAAATTACACGTTTTGTTATGAGTAAACATGTGTGACTCACTTAGAGGTAAGATAGTTCACCCTGCAATCCTCTGTAATATCAGAACTGACTAATCTGTGTCCGTTAGAGCAAGCGAAACCGGACGCTTAGCCTATTTGAGACTCCAGGTCCCATGGAGGAAAAAATATTTGAAAATAAGTGATACTAAGGAAAATCAACGATCTAAATTAACTCGCAACTAATCGTAAAATCAGCTGATAAACTCTAAACGTAACACACTTTATGGAGTCACATAGAATGGAAGTCAGATAAAATTATTAATGGAGTCAGATTTAAAATGAGATATCAATAAATTAAGAGAACTTCACCAAAATGCTGAAAAGGCTTACACGCAGAATTCCTTTTGACCAAGCCATTAGTATCCGGTTTTTGGGCTAAATGGATGGAAATTTACGGTGACCTGTCCTCCGTGATCTCCAGGTGGCGAGTGTCTTTTCAGTTAAATATTGGGATTGCCACAAGCGAGAAGTTTGATCTTCTTCTATTTCTTCAGCTGTTATGGTAAGTCCATTCTTATTTGCCTTTTAGAAATGTTGGGAGTGTAAAGTACTGAATACTGTATAAATCTGATGGGGTGTGAAAAGTAGACAACCATATTGCTTATCAGGGACATGAAAGCAACAGCGTAGAGTAGAAATGATATCCCTTGCTTTAAAATTCTCCTTGTTTGCATACGCAGCAAGAAAGGACATTTTATTTCTGTACTCAAGAGAGCTCTGTAAATTAAAACCTTGAATTCTGAGGAAAATGTCCAGTTACATTTGTTTATTTGCTTTGCTGCAACAACGCGACAAAGAAAAATAACAAATGGTCACGTTAACTTGTGAATGAAATCTTGTGAGTAGATTAGTTAAAATAGCATTGAAACGATCTCACTGGAATCCTTTGTGTGTAAAATGTGAAGGTGGACAAAACTGGTTCAGGTCTGATGTCACAATTATAAATGTCTTATAAAATATAGCGTTTTACTATGGTCTTACTTCAGACTTTGCAATCACTGCACTTTTGTGTGTTTATTAGTGTCTCAGAAGAGAATCTTTGTCTTTCTCCATCAGACCTGTGTTTGTCAAACCTTTCTTTTCATATGCAAATAGATTCTCTAAAGAATGCAATTGATAACTTCTCAGCCTAAAACAAGAAAATTGTGCCCAATTCTATATTGTGTAGTCACAAAAATCTTTGAATTGAGCAATGATTTGATCTGTGCTCTCAGTGTTTGCAGTTTATTGAACGTTCACAGCAACTAAGTTTATAAATGGGTTCCAGTTTGGCCTTGTTTCTGTGCACACAATGATCAGGCCAGCACAGCAGTAGCTGCAGGGCCAATCTAAAGATCAGTGAGATGATAACAGATTATTCTGGACAAATGACTCAGCAGAGATCCTCTTGAGACCAGCAAATAAAATTATGATTTAATTCATACTATTTTAATATAATATGATTTATATTATGATTATAATGTAAATTATATTATAATGGCCAGAAATGGTTTTAATCTCAGGATAATTCAGCATTATTTAGAAGAGGAAAGAATGTTGGGAAAGTATGAGAAGGATTAGAATGTAGAAAGATGGGATGTGCAAGTAGGGAAGCAAGAGCATTATTAGTGTTGAAATGATGGGAAGGAGAATATAAATGGGTAAAGAAAGAATTGTTAAGGGAGAAACTGAAGAGAAAGAACTTCTGTACCTTCTATTTGTGCAAGAATTTAAATGAGAAAAAATTACAATGCCCAGTTAAATGAGTAACCTGATTGTTGTAACTTGAATAGGTTGAATTCAGGCAAGGCCTAATAATTTACATTTCATTGATCTGCAGCCCAATGAGAAAGAGGAGGTACAAGTTTTCCATTGCAATGAAACTCGCAAGTGTTAGCGAATTCCTCTCTGGGTGCGTCAGATTACATGGGAACTGATTGGGGAAGTCATTTTACTGGGAATGTAATGAAAGTTGTGTGTTATGTTAACTTAAGGCATTCACCCTACAGGGGTCACACATCACAGAGATCTGGTGACCTGATTCTCTAAACACAGATCTGACTTGTATAAACAGCATCATTTAAAGAGATTGCCCCAGGGGACCTGGGTGTGATAAAATCACAATGCAGCAGATTATGTAAACACAACTGCAACAGCAACTTAAGGTGCAACTGGTCTGACTGCATTTAGTCAGATCTGACCATTATAAATCAGTTTATCTGACCTTTTTTCTTCACAGAAACATGATCATGATAATGATACATGTCTTTGTAAACTACAACAAATGTTCTCATAATGGCATAAAACCAATACAGGTTAAAGCCATCTACAACAACTATCTGGCTAAGACCAGTAAAGAAAAAATAAGATAGCCTCATCTATCTTAATTAAATTTGTGTAAAGGTTCAATATTAAACTGTATTTCTCTCTGTGCTTGTTTTCCTTTTAGGAGAATGGCTGCCACCCTTCAGATCCAGAGAATGGCTGCCACCCTTCAGATCCAGATTCCACTGGGTCTGAAGCCAGGGCACACACACACAACTTAACATCTAGGAGATGGGTGTGAAGAGACTTCATGAAGCCATTCACACCTCACAGCACACATAGTTAAATGGCTTCGCAGTATAAAAACTGGAATCAAATTATACAACACAAATTATGGTAGGATAGACACCACCCATCTCCTATACACATACACACATACATACACAACACACATCCTTAATTCTATCACCGCACAACATATTTTTCCTGGCATAGATCATGGGACTATCCAGGCCAAAATCATTCACATAATGCAAATTTATCATACACTATTAATCTTCATACATACAGGACAAAATGAATTAATTTCAGAATTCCCTTTTTATTTGGTTTGAACAATTTTATTTTCATAATTCTCTTTTTATTTTGGTTTGAACAATTTTCCGGCTTATAGCCATGTCAACTCCCTGTATGTAAACACTGCAAGATACATAAAACATGTGCATGGCTTTGTCACACATTAATTGATGGACAATTAATTGATCAGTAAACTGATGGACAAAATGTTTAATATGTCCAGTCCTTAGCATTGTTGAAAACTGGAAGGGCCCCTAGTTTCCAACATATGACTAATGACAATGCAAACATATCTAAAGACTTAGATCTGGGATGCAAGCATTTCTATAAATTAAGTAAACAATTCTCAGTCAGACCTGCATCATTGAGTGTGACTTAGCCTGTACATCAAATGCGCAGAAGATGAGTGCAAAAGTTAAACTAAAGATTTTAAATCTCTTTTTTGTAAATCTCATTCTCTAAGTAATCTGATTGAAACATAAGAATTCAATAATTATTTGCATTTAAAACAACTGATACAAACAATTGTATAATGGCAATTATCCAATTGTGTATTTCCATGTTTAATTATGTGATATATTTTAATTATGCATACTGCTGGTAAATATACTGTTCTATTGACGGTTTTGATACCCTTCCTTCAATTCATCCATACCATGTTTAAATTCCACTTCAATATCACTAGTGGTATTGAAGAATCTGGCCATCAAATGAGACTTGCTCACTAAATATATGACACTGAGAAATGAGACCGTTTTTTTTTCGGGTCCCATGGAGGATATTAATATTTGAAAATAAGTGATACTGAGAAAAATCAACGATCTAAATTAAATCGCAACTAATCTTAAAATCAGCTGATAAACTCTAAACGTAACACACTTTATGGAGTCACATAGAATTGGAGTCAGATAAAATTATTAATGGAGTCAGATTTAAAACGAGATATCAATAAATTAAGAGAACTTCACCAAAATGCTGAAAAGGCTTACACGCAGAATTCCTTTTGACCAAGTCATTAGTATCCGGTTTTTGGGCCAATGGATGGAAATTTACATAGAATATAAAGTTCTGGAGTGCACTCTCTAGTCTATACAGTATGATGTGTGCATGTTGTGATGTAATGGAGTGAACGCTGTGAGGCGCTATTGTATCACCATTTTTATGTAAAGTAGACACGAGTATAAGCCAGCTCAGTTCAACCACATGTGGTCTCCTGTCATCAACAGAGGTGGGTAGTGTAAATTTCCATCCATTAGCCCAAAAACCGGATACTAATGACTTCTGCATGTAAGCCTTTTCAGCCTTTCGGTGAAGTTCTCTTAATTTATTGATATCTCATTTTAAATCTGACTCCATTAATAATTTCATCTGACTCCAATTCTAAGTGACTCCATAAAGTGTGCTACATTTAGAGTTTCACGAGTTCACACTTACATATAATTTATGGAGAGTAGTTTAAATGCGTATTTGGCGTGCTGTCCGGGGGGAGGGCTTCGAGCTCGGAATTTTGGCCCGAACCCAAAGTACCCCCCCGTATATGTAAGTGGCTGATAAAATAAAAGTGTGGAGAAGGGGTGGTGGAGGGATGCTAGAAAACTTTCAATGAATGGAGGTAAGACTGCTGCGTGTATATATACCTCTTACTGTTGATTAGCTGAGTGCTCTCCACCTGTGTCAATTATCTGAACGTATTCCTCCCGAACTTTGTTTATAAAACATCATTTATCAGCTGATTTTACGATTAGTTGCGATTTAATTTAGATCGTTGATTTTCTTTGTATCTTCCTAGTTTTCATATTCGTTCATCGAGAGACCCAATATCGCAGAGAGACAGACGCATCCGGACCGCGCGCTCACGGGCACAAAACAGGTTACTTCTGTAATTAGTCAGAGGGTGCAGAGTGAATATTTTACCTTTAAGTGGTTGCACATGCTCACTCAACAAAAAGTGTAATTTTAGTAATATTCACAGACTACAACTTGTTAATCCAGCGATTGTCAGGAATCGGAATATCGCGCACGCTGCGCCCCATGCTTCAGTCGTGGCGTCATCGGTGTGATCTATCATAACCCTAGATTTTGCGGTAATAAAGGAGTATACATCGATCCATACTAGAATAATGATTTCAGAATCATACAAGATAAATCAAGATTAACATTTATTTTGGCCAGACAGGAACAGTAAATAAGTAAACAAGAATCCATGGTACACAACTGATCAGCGTAAAAACATAAAACACAATTGCAAAACAATGTGAAAATAATTTAAAAGAGTCATCATGTCTGGCACACTAAATGCAGTTTGCACCACACGGGGGGTTCTGACTACAGAATATTCCCCCTGAGAGTTAGATTATCCAGCCTTAAATACTTCAACTAGAACAAAAGGGTTGTAAATATTTGCAACACCCCCACCTGGTTTTGGGGGAGTGGATCAGATATCTTTGAAGAAATTCCTCAAAAGGAGGACTGAATTCTCATTAGTTTTCCAATCTTTCTAATACTACAAGTGACTGCAGTGAAACTGAGACCATTTTACCATTCGCACCGAGACCTTTAAAAAGACATCAAACATGAAAGGGATAAAACAATAGATTTACAAGATACATCATCACTGGTATATCTGCATTTGGTGGCTTGAAAACATGGCAAGGAGAGGGCAAAATGGGGAGGGGGGAGGAATGTTTGTCAGGGTGTTGTCACACAGTTTCTGTGAGATCTTTCTCTCAAGATTAGTGACTTTTATTGTTCAATTGCTGAGGTGTGTATCTCAGCTTTTGTCTTAGCACCAAAACCGACTCTTACAGGCGGCCCCTGGCCCATTGAGACAAATTCAGATTAGTTCCCAAGGGGACATACTTGGACATTCCTTGTTTCCATATTTTGGATGTAATTTCCGAAGTGTTCATGGTGCTGGTCCTTGAGTTAACAGCACAAGTCAATGGGTGCCAGATTCAAGCAGTCACCTGAAATAACAACGTTAAGACAGGCTGAACATGAAGATGAAAACACTGCTGAAATACACCTCAGCGGCACAGTCCCTTTAGGTGTAGGCCTACTGTGCTGATTGGATGCTGTAGCAATTAGGCAGGATATCTGTTATCCCGTTTGTCAGGTTTGTTTCCACCTGCCGATGATTGTGAGGGTTTTCAGTCTGTAGAATGACTTGTTGTCCCAAGTCAGTTGCGTTAGTCAGCATGAGCAGAAAGTGTCAGTGGAAAGTGTCTTTACACTTTGAGGAAACATCTGTGTCCTCCCCAGGATTCTTATCAATAGCTGACCCTTAGAGAAATCCTCGGTCACCTTCAAGCAGAAGTTTTGGTATGCCGGGCAGGTCAGATCTCCATGGGTGAAGGAATAATTTCACTGATGATGCTCCATTGTGTGCTAGACACCTGAACAAATTCTGAATAACCATGCAATAAATGAACACTGATGAATTTTTGGTTATTGTGAGATGGAAAAAGAGAGTTGTTGGATAATCACACGAACATCAACATAACAACACATGATAAACTCTGTCAGAAGTGCGAGTGGTAAAAACGGTCTCATTTCTCAGTGTCATATATTTAGTGTGCAAGTCTCATTTGATGGCCAGATTCTTCAATACCACTAGTGATATTGAAGTGGAATTTAAACATGGTATGGATGAATTAAAGGAAGGGTATCAAAACCATCAATAGAACAGTATATTTACCAACAGTATGCATAATTAAAATATATCACATAATTAAACATGGAAATACACAATTGAATAATTGCCATTATAAAATTGTTTGTATCAGTTGTTTTAAATGCAAATCATTATTGAATTCTTATGTTTCAATCAGATTACTTAGAGAATGAGATTTACAGGAAAAAAAGATTTAAAATCTTTAGTTTAACTTTTGCACTCATCTTCTGCGCATTTGATGTACAGGCTAAGTCACACTCAATGATGTAGGTCTGACTGAGTATTTTTTAAATGCCTGCATCCCAGATCTAAGTCTTTAGATATATTTGTATTGTCATTAGTCATATGTTGGAAACTAGGGGCCCTTCCAGTTTTCAACAATGCTAAGGACTGGACATATTAAACATTTTGTCCATCAGTTTACGGATCAATTAATTTTCCATCAATTACTGTGTGACAAAGCCATGCACATGTTTTATGCATCTTGCAGTGTTTACATACAGGGAGTTGACATGGCTGTAAGCCGTAAAATTGTTCAAACCAAAATAAAAAGGGAATTATGAAAACAAAATTGTTCAAACCAAATAAAAAGGGAATTATGAAAATAATTCATTTTGTCCTGTATGTATGAAGATTAATAGTGTATGATAAATTTGCATTATGTGAATGATTTTGGCCTGGATAGTCCCATGACCTATGCCAGGAAAAATATGTTGTGCGGTGATAGAATTAAGGATGTGTGTTGTGTATGTATGTGTATAGGAGATGGGTGGTGTCTATCCTACCATAATCTGTGTTGTATAATTTTATTCCAGTTTTTATACTGGGAAGCCATGTATGTGTGCTGTGAGGTGTGAATGGCTTCATGAAGTCTCTTCACACCCATCTCCGAGATGTTAAGTTGTGTGTGTGTGTCCTGACTTCAGACCCAGTGGAATCTGGATCTGAAGGGTGGCAGCCATTCACCTGAAAGGAAAACAAGCACAGAGAGAAATACAGTTTAATCTTGAACCTTTACACAAATTTAATTAAGATAGATGAGGCTATCTTATTTTTTATTTACTGGTCTTAGCCAGATAGTTGTTGTAGATGGCTTTAACCTGTTATGGTTTTATGCCATTATGAGAAAATTTGTTGTGGTTTACAAAGACATGTATCATAATCATGATCATGTTTCTGTGAAGAAAAAGGTCAGATAAACTGATTTATAATGGTCAGATCTGACTGTGTGTAAATGCAGTCAGACCAGTTGCACCTTAAGTTGCTGTTGCAGTTGTGTTTACACAATCTGCTGTATTGTGATTCTTATCACACCCAGGTCCCCTGGGGCAATCTCTTTAAATGATGCTGTTTATACAAGTCAGATCTGTGTTTGGAGCATCAGGTCACCAGATCTCTGTGATGTGTGACCCCTGTAGAGTGAATGCCTTAAGTTAACATAACACACAACTTTCATTACATACCCAGTAAAATTACTTCCCCAATCAGGTCCCATGTAATCTGACGCACCCAGAGAGGAATTCGCTAACACTTGCGAGTTTCATTGCAATGGAAACTTGTACCTCCCCTTTCTCATTGGGTTGAGATCAATGAAATGTAAATTGTTAGGCCTTGCCTGAATTCAACCTATTCAAGTTACAACAATCAGGTTACTCATTTAACTGGGCATTGTAATTTTTTCTCATTTAAATTCTTGCACAAATAGAAGGTACAGAAGTTCTTTCTCTTTAGGTTTTTTTTCTCTTCAGTTTCTTCCTTAACAATTCTTTCTTTAACCATTTATATTCTCCTTCCCATCATTTCAACACTAATAGTGCTCTTGCCGTCTTATTTCCATTCTGGAAGCTTTTTTTCCTACTGGCACATCCCCTCTTTCTACCTTCTAATCCTTCTCATACTTTCCCAACCTTCTTTCCTCTTCTAAATAATGCTGAATTATCCTGAGATTAAAACCATTTCTGGCATTTATAATATAATTTACATTATAATCATAATATAAATCATATTATATTAAAATGGTATGAATTAAATAATAATTTTATTTGCTGGTCTCAAGAGGATCTCTGCTGAGTCATTTGTCCAGAATAATCTGTTATCATCTCACTGATCTTTAGATTGGCCCTGCAGCTACTGCTGTGCTGGCCTGATCATTGTGTGCACAGCAACAAGACCAAACTGGAACCCAGTTATAAACTTAGTTGCTGTGAACGTTCAATAAACTGCAAACACTGAGAGCACAGATCAAATCATTGCTCAATTCAAAGATTTTTGCAACTACACAATATAGAATTGGGCACAATTTTCTTGTTTTAGGCTGAGAAGTTATCAATTGCATTCTTTGGAGAATCTATTTGCATATGAAAAGGAAGGTTTGACAAACACAGGTCTGATGGAGAAAGACAATGATTCTCTTTGGTCTGTTAATTTTCTCAGTCTCTTCTGAAACACTAATAAACACACAAAAGTGCAGTGATTTCAAAGTCTGAAGTAAGACCATAGTAAAACGCTATATTTTATAAGACATTTATAATTGTGACATCAGACCTGAACCAAAACCGACTCTTACAGGTAGAGTATCCCAAAACTGTACTCAAGTAAAAGTACTAGTACTTCTATAAATATTTACTCAAAGTGATCTTATTAGTTAGGCTACTTGAGTAAGAGTAAAAAAGTCACAGAATAAATGTGTACCAAAATAAAGATATTTGGGTTTGCAGCGACCTGAAGGTGAGTAAATTAATGTTCATGCCTGCTATCCATTTAGTGCAATATTATAATTATATCGGTCATGTAGCTTTTTTAACGTTACGGGTAGACAGGCTAGATGCTGAAAGGATAGAAGTGGTAATTGCTATTGATGAGGAAAAAAAAAACAACGCTCTCCATTGACTTTGTATTGCTTGAAGCGACCTCCTTGTCATTTCTGATTTATAACAAAAAATAGAACAATGTCTAAAAGCTGATATGTGACAGGATGTACAGCAAACAAGCTAAAGAAACACAAAAGTATGTTTTTATTAGAGGTCGACCGATTCATTGGTTTTGCCGATTAATCGGCACCGATAGCTGATTGGTGGAACAATCGGTCATCTGCAAAAATCCACACCGATAGTTTTTCCGGGTTGCGTCCATTGCTGGAGCGGCTAAGAAGAGTTTGCTGTCATTACACAGTAGGTGTTTTACCACTACATATTTCAGTAAGAGACATCTTTATGTTATATTAAGCCATACAAGTCTTAACAGGGGATCCCTTTAAAATATATTCTTGTGTCCTGCAGAAGAAAGAAAATCACGAATACTTAATTTACATATTGTAGAGAAGTATAATGTTAATTGGGCCTGTGACCACTAGAGGGCACGCTAGTACAACAGGAGGCGATATACCACAGAATAAGCGAATGCTGTGTGTGGAGGTTCAGCTCGTGTGCTCCGTGTATACATCTGTTAATAAAGACACGTTAATTGTACAGCTTCTCTCCGGCTCCCTATTCTGTTGCACTACAGAATATCACACATATAGATTTACGTATTGCCTACATTCAGCTGTGAATATGTAGAGTTGTTAAGCAGGTCAAGACTAGTTGTTGTTTCTCTTAAATATTCTTTATTGTTGAAAAATTATAAAGGATCACAATAACTGCAATTATGTGGTACACATACACACTGTGGGACATGTAAAAACATGCTTAAACAGAACCATAACTTTAATTTTGTTTATCAGACATGAGATATTGTGAAAGACAGAACTGAGCCTCAGAATCAGACAGAATCAGAGGCAGTTTCATAATTTCCATGCTGGAGTAATATATGAATATATAAATATATGTCTCTCTTACATTTTTGATATATCAAAATAGTTTGAGATACTTCAGTACAGAAATATTGAAAATAACCACCTAAGCATAAATTCTTAGAGCTGTATCTGGCAGATGGTTATGTTGAAGACCAGACAAGAGCACAAGGACCCAGAGATTTGATGCTAGTGTATCCCAACCCTGTTCCCCTGTTCTCCCTTATCTGACCTTTATTGAAAATGTGCACTGTTGGTGTTCCTCTAGGAACAGGTTTGGGAAACACTGCTTTAAGCTCCAGGATGCCGAACCAATCCGGCTGCCAGACAAAGGGAAGCAGCACGCAGGGAAGTCTCAGGTTGCAGGATAGGACTGGAAGGGAAACACAATATGACTGGATTGAACAAGACTCAGCAAGATCACAACAAAGAACAACAATAAGGTCATATAGGTAGCTACATTGTTGTTGATAAACAAATTTACACATTGTCACTGTCAGGTGGACTTTTTTAAACACCATGTTGTCAAGTTGGTATTGTGGCTTTATATATGGTCAGACACTTGTGTGTCATCATAATATTACCATTTTATGAAGATCAAGCTCAAAGCCTCTTCTGAGAGAGTGCACATTAAGTTTTCATCAAATGACAGGTTATAACGTTTATTGTAGCTATATGGGTGCTCAGTTTTTCTTGTTGTTGAATACATTTGTCCAAAATCTCATGATATAAAAGATGAAGCGCCATTTATCTTTGCTTCAACTAGATGGTCTAAGACTAAGACCAGACTAAGAATATAAAAAAAGAATATGAATCTAATTCATTGGTTTAATTTGTTTAGCAAATATATATTTCCTTCAGTTATTTTCATGCTTAATTATGCCTGTTTTACAAGCTTCTATTGCTTTCACTGTTCATTCAATTGCTCTGTCATATTTTATCTTTCATTTAATAGCACAGGTCATATTTAGAACTGCTTAAGCAAGGCTCAATAGAACAAAGCTACAAATTAAATAAACAGTGCTTTTCAGGTAGGTCTAACAGTTAGTTTTCTACAATCTTGCTGATAAAGTTTCTTTACTCATTCGGCAACCCTGCGGCCTGAACCACTGTAGGCAACCCACCCTAACAGATGGTGCAGAAACCCAGGATTCCTTGCAGAGAATTTTCTGAAATTTACTTTGACTGGTCATCAGAATGAGGACATTTTTTCACAGTTGACCTTGTGAATGGATTAAAGCTGACCTTCTGACCAAGGAATGGGTAAGTCTGTTTTCAATGTTTAATGGTTGAAGGAATTGCATGAAACAGAACTTAGAAGGTTTTAAATAGCTTCAATAGTGCCATTACTGTACATTCCGAGAATATTCAGATAATCTCCTCGGGGATGGAAGGGAACATTTCTAAAAACAGTGACATATTGTTTGCTTTATGGAGTGAAAAAGTTGAGCCTACCTTGTCCAAACTCAAGAAAGAGTATATTGTGATTAAAAGTCCAGATGATGAAATGCTTAAATGGTGGGACATAACTGGCAAACATCAAAAGAAATCGAAACATGGTGAAATAATTGAGGCTTTAAATTTCATAAGTTGTAAAAAGGCTACATAATGTGACCCCATTTCTATTATCAAGTCTAGATGCTAAATGTAAAGAAGTGCATTCTAAAAATGCAGAGGAACAAAAGTCTGAGGCAAAGATTCAAGATCTTCAAACACAGATAAATTACTAGCTGAGCAGTTAGCCCTGACTGAAAAGTGTAAAAATCACAAGGAGACCATTGCAGATCTCAAGGCTAAGCTAAATGCTAAAAAGTGAATGTCTCTCATAATGCTTAACAACGGTGGGACTAAAATGCATGTTCACTTCTTAGATAAGGTGACTTGCTCTAATGAATCTGAAACATTTAGTTCACAAAATGCATGTGCCACTGCACAAGAAAGTGTGCCTATTTCTGTTCTTAAAGGTCCCATGACATTAAATTTTCATTTTGTGAGGTTTTTTAACAGTAATATGAGTTCCCCTAGCCTGTATATGTTCCCCAAGTGGCTAGAAATTTTGATAGGTGTAAACCGAGTTCTGGGTGTCTTTCTCTGCCTTTGAGAAAATGAAAGCTCAGACTAGCAGATCTGGAAATCTTCCCTGTATGTCGTCATATGGGGAAATGTCACCTCTACGGTTACCTCCCTCCTCTGCTTTGCCCGCCCAGAGAATTTGGAGAAAATGGATTCCGTTTATCAGTCGCAATGTCAGCACAGGCTTTACAAACAGACTTTTAACATATGGATTTGACAGCACCGCCACAAACAGTGAGTAACAGTGTTCATTAATACCTGATCTGTGATCAGTGATTTCTGATGTGTAGCTAATCATTCAAGTTCACACAGACTTTCTTTCTAAATCGTTTAATACTGTCAGTCCTGCCGCTGGCCGTCTTGATGCCCTTAGCGCAGTGGTGGGCAATTCCAGTCCTCGAGGGCTGCAGAGTTTAGCTCCAACCATGATAAAACTCACCTGCCTGTAGCCTTCTAGTAATCCTGAAGACATTGATTAGCTGGTTCAGGTGTGTTTGATTAGGGTTGGAGCTAAACTCTGCAGGGCAGTGGCCCTCGAGGACTGGAATTGCCCACCCCTGCCTTAGCGTAATGCATCAGTGAATCAAGCCAGTGACTAAAACGATCAACTTCACATCGTTTCTGATAGTAGCACGAAACAAATCTGTTATTTCAATTTTGATTAGATGCTAGATTAGCGATCAAAGAACACTCTCTTTATAATGTTCAGATCTGTCAATCACACGTCGCGAGTGTATCTGCCCACTTGCCCAAACTGCCGTTATAATGAATGATGCTGTTATGCTGCACAAAGCTCTTACTGTATTCATGTTGATGTCGTGTTTGCTGTTAGTTGTGGTGAAAGCATTTTGTGAGAGAAAACGTGTTGCAATGACGAGATCATTGCATTCACGCGATCGACTGTCTGTACTCAATGCTTGTCACTGCAGCTTTTGATGTGATGGTAATAGATCTAAAAATAATGCTATTATCAAAACACTTTGACGATTCGTTCATCTCGACAGCTGTGATGGTAAAAAAAATGTGGTAAAAGTATCCGAGAGGGTTCTACATGTTACAAAGTTCGTAGAATAAGGAGGAAGACGACAGGGATGACTGGGACTCGTGTTTATTCAGAACTCTCAGATACAAACAAAATAAACTTGCTCTCTCAACAACTCAGTACAATATAACTTTCTCAGCAATATTTCTCCAGCTCTAAGGTCTCTCTGATCCACATGCAGTCTGTCTCTCTCTCTCTGGCAGGCTCGCAGACCTCTCTAAACCACGCCCCCTCCGCCACATAATCTAATACTAATTTCAAATGCAAAGATGTCTGCAAATAACAACTGTGGGCGTTTTCACTGCAGTCTCACAGCAGACACGCCCCTTCAAACAGAGCATTCAAGCCAGAGGGCTAATATCAGTATAGAAAAAATGCTTTTTATTTCTAAATTATGACATTGTTGATGTAAAAATCATACTAACAATATAAGTATATCTCAGGAAACATTATAAAATAATACAAAAAAAACATGCCATGGGACCTTAAAGGTGATGCAGCACCGTAATAGCGCAGAGTCATGTACCAGAACGCATGGTGTGCAGGCATTAGAGAGTCATGAATATCCTCAAACTCCAGGAGAACATAGCAGACAACCCAATGGCAAAGAGAACAGGTTTTGCAGTTCCTGTCAGAAAATAGTAGCCTGGTCTTACCAAACTCTCGTACATTTCATTTGTACAGAGATTCTGGCCACTCTCCATTGACAAGCGTTTACTTCCTTGAAGGCGGGTTCATCAAACTATTGGATCTGCCCAGAGCCACTCTGGATCGCTAATGTTTGGTCATGACGTATCTCATCTCAAACTAGCGCACAACATCAACGTCATCGTTCTCAGCCACTCCCTCTGTTCGCTGATTGGATCGGTAAAAATTTGTTCGGAGTTGACTTGACTTGACTTGACTATATGTTCTTTTAATCACAGGATCCCTGCTGCATGAGTTCACATCCTTTGTCCTGCCTCAGAAAGAGGGACAAGCGTTTGCTCTCATCTTCAGTGACTGTTCTTGAGGTGTGAAGTATTCAATGGAAGTTTTGCATATCAATGATCAGTGCAACACCATTTGATGAAGTTCTCATACAGGGCTTAAATGAGAAAAAAAGACTGAAGGCTGACAAACTGCTTTTGCAACAAGTCTGGACGAGAAGTCTGAAGATGACATCTACACACAACTGAAAGCATGTCTTTGTGGACTGTGCCACCTTTGGACACTTTATGAGTGTGGCCAACAGTACCAAGGGGGGAATTGTAGGATTGAAAATAATCAAAGATATTTGATATTTGAAATTGAACAAAGAAATTTGCTTTACTGTTGTCAACCTCCATCTGTCTTATCAGAAGGGCCATTTGGAATTCCAAAGGATGCTGAAGGCCTGTAGGCTAAATGTGTGCCACACCTTTACAGTGGGGGAAGTTGTAATTATCCGATTGGTCAGTTTGAATGTCTCATGTTTGGGTTTAGTCGCATGGTCAAGAAAAGGATAAAAGAAGATTGTAACTGTGGCTCTGTCTCTTTATTCTCTGGCTCTCTTGATTCTCTGGCTCTCTCTTCTTAGGGCCTTCTCTTTGGCTCTTCTCTTCTTCTCTCCCCCTCTCTCCTACCACCCATATGTCACAAAGGGCATTCTTGGTTCAGCGCTCGGCGCTGAGTGGAATGAGCTTTAGAAATTAACAGAATCTTCAGAAAGGCGCTCTCACTCTGGAGGAAATATTACATCTCTTTCTACGCAAACTGGGCCACAGGTGGTAAGCACAATTACATTAAACCAAAACTAACTTAATTAAAATGCCACAGCCCATACTGTTTTTAAAAAAATTATTATTAGAATATAGACATTAAGACAATCAATTATCCAAGTACTTTTAACATGCATTTGACAGACGCTTTTATCCAAAGCGACTTACATTGCATTCAAGGTACACATTTTACATTTTGTCAGTTCTTGCTTTCCCTGGGGATCGAACCCATGACCTTGGCGTTGCTAGCGCCATGCTCTACTGTTTGAGCTAGACGAAAGCCTCTAAACCTTTTAATACTTAAAGTACATTTAAAATCAGGTACTTTTTTACTTAAGTAGGGTTGTCATTGTGGTACTTCTACTTTTACTAAAGTAAATATGTCTCTGGTTATTTTAGCCTACTTTTACCTAAGTACTGAGACTTCCTCCACCACTGGTGATAGAGAATTCAGAGTAGCATGTTCGTTGCGTTTTAAAGGTAGATAAATTTGGGTATCATCAGCATAGCAGTGAAATTATACACCATGCTTTCTGAATATGGAGCCCAGAGGAAGTAAATACAGGGAAAAAAGGATGGGTGCGAGAATTGAACCCTGCGGCACTCCACGAGAGAGTTGAGCAGGCGAGGAACAGAAATTACCCAATTTAACAGAGAAACTTCTGTTCGTTAAATACGACTTACACCAGTTTAGGAAAGTTCCCTGAATGCCCACAGAGCATTCTAGTCGTGAGAGGAGAATTTTATGGTCAACTGTATCAAAAGCCGAGGTTAGGTCTAACAATATTAGGATCACGGAGTCACCGGAGTCAGTCGCTACTAGAATATCATTAGAAACCTGCAATAATGCTGACTCAGTGCTGTGCAGAGGCTTAAAACCAGACTGGAAAGTTTCAAAAATATAATTTGAGCTAAGGAAAGATTGAAGTTGAAGAAAAACAGTTTTCTCCAAAGCACAAGCATTTATTTATAAAGGACACCAAACATGGTCCAACCGAGTCAAAAACTTGTTTTAAAATACGGGGAGGAAGAATGTCATGAGAGCAAATGGAAGGTTTCAAATGTTCAATAATTTCTCTGAGAGACAAAAGAGAAACTTTATCAAAAACACTCCATATGGCTGAGGAACGACAGAGCTTAGCAGACGGTTGTAACTGAGATCTTAGAGAGGTGATTTTATCACAGAAAAACCTACAGAAACCTTCACAAAGTGACACAGAGGGATTTGAAATCACATTAACAGGAGGATTTAGAGCAGTATTTAACACAGAATATAAAGCTTTAGAACTATGGTGATTTTTTGCAATTAAATGAGAAAAGTACTTAGATTTAGCAGATTTCATAGCTTTCTGAAAACAATCAAAGCAGTTTCTGAGCATTTCAAATGAGATCTGTAATTTGTCCCGTTTCCATTTTCGCTCAGCTCTTCTACAGGCTCGCCTCAAAGAGCGGATGTTATCATTGAGCCATGGTTCAGTTTTAAGTTTTGATTTCTTTGGTTTTAGAGGAGCAGTGGTATTTAAAACCTCAGAGCAAGCAGTATTAAGCAGACCAAGATGTTGTTCAGCATCCAAGTCAGGTAAAGATGACTCCAGAGACATAGATAAATACACTTCGTTAAAGATGCTAGTGAAGTCATCATGAAACTGGGGGGTAAAGGAACGCGCCCATTGTACAGTAGGAGTAATGTTAGATCTTGATGGAGGAAAAGGCATAGAAAACAATACTGGCATATGAGCTTAGATCAGAGTATCAAAAACCTGAGCATCAGTAATGGAAAAACCATGAGAAAGAACCAGGTCCAAAGTATGAGCATGAGTATGCGTAGGATCTTTCACCCACTGAACCATGTTAAATGAATCCATGAGATTAAAAAACTCCATTGTTAGAGGTTTTGCCTGACAGCACACATGAATATTAAAATCCCCTAGCAGAAGAATATTATTATAATTAGTTACACATTCACCCACAAAGGCAGTAAATTCATTTATAAAATCTTTCACTCGGTGAGGGGGCAGATAGACCAGCGCTAACAGAACAGGATCATCGCATTCCAATCTCAACAGCTGTACTTCAAAGCTACTGTAGATTGTAGACAGAACAGAACGACAGTAGCTACTGAAACTGTTTTTCAAAATTACCGCTAGCCCACCTCCGTGGCCAGAGAAGCGAGGAGAGTTAAAAAAATGTGCAGCCTGTTGGAATCAAGTCAGAGAAAGGACTCAGATCACCAACCTTCGTCCAAGTTTCAGTGATGCACATAATGTCCAAGTCGTGGGTAGTAAAAAAGTCATTTAAAAGGAATGTCTAATTGACTAGCGACGAGCATTAATCAGAGCCATCCTGGAAAAAGATGCAGAGTTAGAGATAGCGGGAGAAGACACTCTGTTCAGAGAGCGAAGATTTTGAAGCGTGACTCCACCGCGGCGAACACGGAGAGGAGGGTAGCAGGGGATCGTCCAAGGAGATTCCGGGAGAATTGGTCGAAGCCAGCGAGCAGGTGGATCGAACGAACGGCAAGCAGCACACTGTTGTACTGAGAAACCCCCCTAAAACGTCTATCATACAAAAGAATAGATTCCTAATATTATATTCATAATAATAGAATAATGTATTTCCTTGCATATGTGATAGAGAATGCGTTATACTCATAGCTCAACAGCCGCTGGCTGAACTGAGCGACATGAGTCGCTTTGGAGTGACGTCAACTTCCCTCTTCGATTGATTGGCTAGATGAGCTGTCAATCTAGAACTAGTGGACCTGTAATGAATCCACAGAGTCATATAGATCCATTTGCAGCTTTATTAGTGACAAAGTCAGACAGACAGAGTATAGATCGGTAGACAGGAATGGTATGGGCAAGGCAAAGAATACTCAGGTAAGCTAGTGCTGATGATCGGGGCAGGCAGCGAGGTTTCAAACACGGGTAACAGTACAGGGTCATGGGAGCCAGAGTATGTTCAGATAGCCAGGAAACAGTCCAAGGTCGAGGTAGCCAGAGAGTGATCGAAGAGTTCCAAAAACAGTCCAAGATCTAAACCAGAATAAACAGAATGAGTAGACAATTGCTCAGTATGTATGCCAGGGCAAAACAAGACTTCGCACTGAATGGGTGTGAGAGAGTGATTCTTATACATGTGGAAATGAAGTGCAGGTGTGAGTGTAATCAATAAAGAGCGATGTGTCATCAGTCCAGGAGAGCAGCATTATGGGAAATGTAGTTTTCCTGGCCATGGTCAATACTCTGGAAATGGAGCCCTCTGTGAATGCGGAGGTGACGCAGGAAACTCCTGCGTAACAGAGCCCCCTCCCTGCGAGCAACTCCTGGCGCAAGGAGGCAAACAGCGACGGGGTCTACCACGTTGTCGAGGAGCAGGTTTATTTGGGTGTGATCGGTGGAATTCCTCCATGAGTGTGGGGTCCAGGATGTCCTTGGCCCTGATCCAGCACCGTTCCTCCGGGCTGAACCCCTCCCAATCGACTAGGTACTGTAGAATGTTACCCCTACGTCTGGAGTCTAGTTGTTCCTTTACCTGATATGCCTCGGGTCTACCAGGACAGGTGGAGGGGTCTGTGGTGTGGCTCTCTCCTCTGACACTCTCTCGGGACTGTTAGCGGGTTTCAGCAGGGACACATGGAACGTGGAGGCAATGCGATAGTTAGTGGGAAGTTTGAGACGAAATGACACTGGAGTGATTTGTTTTAGGACTTTAAATGGACCGACATATCTGGGACTGAGCTTATGGCAGGGGAGTCGAAGCTTGAGATCCCTTGTGGACAACCATACCCATTGACCTGGACGGTACTGTGGAGCAGGACGACGATGCTGGTTGACGTGGTGTTCCTGGTGCCGGACTGCATGTAACAGGTGGGTGTGCGCTTGATCCCAGACTTCTTTGCTCCTTTGGAGCCATCCGGTGACAGAGGGAAGTTCTGTGGGTTCCCCGGACCAAGGGAATAGTGGAGGTTGGAAACCTAGTATGCACCGGAACGGAGTTAGACCAGTAGCGGGTTTGACCAGAGAGTTCTGGGCGTATTCAGCCCAGAACAGGTAACGGCTCCACTCTGTTTGCTGCTGCTGACAGTATGTGCGCAGGAACCGAATGATGTCTTGGTTTAAACGTTCTGTCTGCCCGTTGGGTTGGGGGTGATATCCGGAGGTCAGACTGATGTTCACATTGAGGTGTTTGAAGAAAGCCCTCCAGACTCTGGAGGTGAACTGTGGCCCTCGGTCTGACACGATGTCATCAGGCAGGCCGTAGAATCGGAACACCTGATTGCAGAGGATTTCAGCCGTGGCGAGTGCTGTGGGCAGTTTGGGTAAGGCCACCAGTCTACATGCCTTGGAGAAGCGATCGACTATTGTCAATATGGTGGTATTTCCCTGGGATTCTGGGAGATCTGTAATGAAATCTATAGCGATGTGGGACCATGGACGCTGCGGAATGGGCAACGGAGTTAGGAGTCTGGCAGGTAATTGACGAGGCGTCTTGGAAGTGTTGCAACTGGCGCAATTTTGGATGTGGTGGGTTGTGTCGGCAAGTAGAGTGGGCAACCAGAACCGGTTGCGGAGAAGGTGAACAGTGGCGGTGATACCGGGATGACCGGAACTGGGCGTCGCGTGTACCTTGTCAATGAGGCGGGTGAATAAGGGAGAAGGGACATACATGCGATTAGGTGGACCATTCAAGGTAGGTGGCTCCTGGCGATTGAACTGTTCAATCTCAGTGATGATGTCCCATTGCACAAGAGCGACGAGTAGGTTCTCAGGAAGAATATTCTCGGTGATCGTGGGTTGGAGTGTCTCATCGGTCTGGCGAGAAAGAGCGTCAGCCTTAATGTTCTTGGAACCAAGACGATACGTGATAGTGAACTGGAATCTTGTAAAGAATAGAGCCCACCGGGCCTGACGGGGATTCAAGCATTTGGCCGCCCGGAGAAACTCGAGGTTCTTCTGGTCGGTGAGGACGATGAAGGGTTCCTGTGCTCCTTCTAGCCAGTGCCGCCACTCCTCTAAAGCCAGTTTCATGGCCAGTAATTCACGGTTGCCCACGTCATAGTTGCGCTCAGCGGAGGTTAATTTATGAGAAAAGAAGGCACAAGGATACATTTTTTCAGGCATGCCTTGACGCTGGGACAGAACTGCACCTACTCCAGTGTTTGAAGCGTCCACCTCAATGATGAACTGACGTGTGGGGTCTGGGTATCGCAGGATGGGAGCAGAGGTGAAGCGTGTTCGGAGCTCATCAAAGGCTTTGATGGACTCAGGTGTCCAGCTTAAGCGATGGTGGTGACGTTGGTCATGGTGGTCAGAGGGGTGGCCACTGTACTGTAGTTTCTGATGAACCGACGATAGAAATTTGCAAACCCCAGGAACCGTTGCAACTGTTTGACTGTGTGGGGAACTGGCCAATTTAGGACCGCCTGAACCTTTTTCTCGTCCATCGCCACACCCTCTGGACTGATGACGTATCCCAGGAAAGACATTCTTGTGCGATGGAATTCACATTTCTCGATTTTGGAATAGAGCTGATATTGAATGAGTCGTCTGAGAACAGATCTGACATGCTTGACGTGTTCCTCCATGGTTGAAGAGTAAATCAGTATATCATCGATGTAGACGATTACCCACCTCTCCAGCATGTCCCGAAAGACGTCATTCATGAACGCCTGGAAGACAGAAGGACTATTGGACAACCTGAATGGCATAACGAGATACTCATAGTGCCCATTAGTGGTAGAGAAGGCCGTCTTCCACTCGTCTCCTTTGCGTATATGAATCAAGTTGTAGGCATTACGTAGATCCAACTTGGTATAATACTTGGCTTGAGGAAGTTGTTCGAGAGCGGCTGGCACCAGGGGCATTGGGTACCTGAACTTGACTGTATTTTCATTTATGAACTGACGTGTGGGGTCTGGGTATCGCAGGATGGGAGCAGAGGTGAAGCGTGTTCGGAGCTCATCAAAGGCTTTGATGGACTCAGGTGTCCAGCTTAAGCGATGGTGGTAACGTTGGTCATGGTGGTCAGAGGGGTGGCCACTGTACTGTAGTTTCTGATGAACCGACGATAGAAATTTGCAAACCCCAGGAACCGTTGCAACTGTTTGACTGTGTGGGGAACTGGCCAATTTAGGACCGCCTGAACCTTTTTCTCGTCCATCGCCACACCCTCTGGACTGATGACGTATCCCAGGAAAGACATTCTTGTGCGATGGAATTCACATTTCTCGATTTTGGAATAGAGCTGATATTGAATGAGTCGTCTGAGAACAGATCTGACATGCTTGACGTGTTCCTCCATGGTTGAAGAGTAAATCAGTATATCATCAATGTAGACGATTACCCACCTGTCCAGCATGTCCCGAAAGACGTCATTCATGAACGCCTGGAAGACAGAAGGACTATTGGACAACCCGAATGGCATAACGAGATACTCATAGTGCCCATTAGTGGTAGAGAAGGCCGTCTTCCACTCGTCTCCTTTGCGTATATGAATCAAGTTGTAGGCATTACGTAGATCCAACTTGGTATAATACTTGGCTTGAGGAAGCTGTTCGAGAGCGGCTGGCACCAGGGGCATTGGGTACCTGAACTTGACTGTATTTTCATTTAGGCCACGATAGTCGATGCAGGGGAGCAGTGTGCCATCCTTTTTCTTAACGAAGAAGAAGCCTGGAGCGGCGGGTGAGGTAGAGGTAGTCAGTGGACGGGAGCGCTGATCGCAGATGCTTGAAACCCTTGCAGGGCTGTTACGAGCTCCTCGGTGAGTGAAGTGAGGCGATTCAACTGAAGCTGGTGTTGAGCTAGCTGGGCAGCCTGTGCAGAGATCTCAGTGGTGAGCTGTGAGACGGCTGCTGGTCCTTGAGGTGGTGAAGTCTTCTGTAATGAATCCACAGAGTCATAGAGATCCATTTGCAGCTTTATTAGTGACAAAGTCAGACAGACAGAGTATAGATCGGTAGACAGGAGTGGTATGGGCAAGGCAAAGAATACTCAGGTAAGCTAGCGCTGTTGATCGGGGCAGGCAGCAAGGTTTCAAACACAGGTAACAGTACAGGGTCGGTCGTGGGAGCCAGAGTATGTTCAGATAGCCAGGAAACAGTCCAAGGTCGAGGTAGCCAGAGAGTGATCGAAGAGTTCCAAAAACAGTCCAAGATCTAAACCAGAATAAACAGAATGAGTAGACAATTGCTCAGTATGTATGCCAGGGCAAAACAAGACTTCGCACTGAATGGGTGTGAGAGAGTGATTATTATACATGTGGAAATGAAGTGCAGGTGTGAGTGTAATCAATGAAGAGCAGGTGTGTGATCAGTCCAGGAGAGCAGCATTATGGGAAATGTAGTTTACCTGGCCATGGTCAATACTCTGGAGATGGAGCCCTCTGTGAATGCGGAGGTGACACAGGAAACTCCTGCGTAACAGGACCAATGGTGATGCTAAGACCCACCCCTGATTTGCAACTTTTGGAATCGCAAGCGCAGAATGTGGAAACAAGAGCAAAGGAGAAAAGAGCACAGGCATACAAAAAATTAAAATAAGAGCAGAAAACATGATTTTGTGTGCGGTTCAGATAATTTTGAATTCGTGATTCAGTTTTTAGCAATATAATTGTAAACTTGTTTAAATGTTTGACTCACGCTGTGGCCAGGTGGACGAGCGAGAGACATGGGAGGAGCGAGCGAGATCGGTGTGCGTGATTGAGAATGAACGTCACCTGCGAGGCACACCGGTCTCGAGTCCTCTCATGAGGGAGCACGGAGGCATATAAGGACGAGCGACTCCAGTGAAGGACAAGAGAGGACCAGGCCTGGATTTTAAGTTGTGTTTTATTTACGTTTGGTTATGTGTGTGTGCAGCAGTCATCCGTGAGGGGCTGCCGCTTTTACTTTCATTTTGTGTTCATTTACTTTATTAAAGCTGTTTATTGTTCGCCGGTTCCCGCCTCCTTCTTCCCACATGAACAAACTCCGTTACACGCTTATTATTTTTATTTCCGTGACCGCTTTGTTTGTGATTCTGGTTAACTTTGCATTGATTTTTCTGTTTTGTGCGTTAAATTTTCACGTGTTTTTTTTTTTCTTTCATGCTTATTTTTTTGATGCATGACCGCAATACATTAGGCAGGATTCTGATCCCATACTGGCAATGCCGTCAGACATAGCGTAAGCATTTTGAACTGCGAGAGGCACTACACTTTTTCCTTAAGTTGAATATGGAAGGCGATCTGGTGGAAGCTAGATAACCTCTCTGTTTGATGACAGTATCTGCAGGTATTTGCCGTTAGCATGTAGCAGTTTTGCGTCTAGTTGCATTAACAATTCATTAATGATTCATTTTTGCATTCTAGCTTGTCTTTTCATCTCCTTGTGTTTCCTTCGGCTTGCTTCATGAGTGGATTCTAAGACTGCTCACCTCTCTGGTAGCTATGTGCGTTAACTGTTTTGTGGAAAACAGATTGTTTATCTTCGCTCGGCTTAGGGATTGGCTGATTGTTTTTAGTTATGTGCAGTTCCCTGTATCCCAGCTAACTGGCTATTTTATATGAATGCTGTGTACCCGTGCCTGTGAAGGGATAATAGAGCACATTGTCCTTTTCCGGTAAGTGTCCTCTTGCATGTAGTTACCATAGACCGTAAAAAAATATGGACGAAGCAAATTCATTGACTTCCGCTGACCAGAGTTGAAGCTTTCGGAGGCCGCACACGGAGCTGACATCTTGGGACCGAGACTGCGCGGTAGTGATCTCGGGACCGGAGTTGCGCAGTAGAGAGCAGGAAGTAGAGGCGCGATTATCAATAGCCCGCCCACACTCTCACAGATGCAGAACAATTCATTATGATGGTGTGAAATAAACAGTTATGGAAATGTAGAAATGAAAGCTAAGGCTCCAATCTCCTCCCAAAAATCCAGAAAAAAGTCTGTTAGTGCCTCAGTGACAACTTCACTTAGAGAAGCGTCCAACCTCAGCTGTCAATCATGATGTCACACCCCCCATTTTTATAGTATCAAATAACTCACTAAAACTAAACTTATTTAAAAAACGAACACTTGAAATGAAATCATCGTGATAAAAACTGCCTAAAATGACAGAAACCATCTTTAGGAAACAATTATTTGAAGTGTAATTAAATTGTTTAGTGTGTCTCGCATCCATTCTAATACATGGAGAGGTAGAGTTCATGAGCTATACTAGGACCGGCCACCGGGGGGCGATCGAGGCGTGGAGGCTTCAGTTTCTGAGAGGAGCACTACAGGCTTGGTAGTTACGAGCTGGAAATTCTAGCAGGTGATGCATACATTTTAGTAATTGTTGTGTTTTTCTTTATGTTTGTATTTGGCCCAGGATTCTCCCTCTCATTCGTGGCGATCGTTTTCTCTGCTGTCGCTACAGTTACAGCCCTGTCGCTTCTCTGCTGCCCCACTGCGAGAACGCCGGTGTCTTTAAACTAATAGAGGGGGTTGTTGCTGTGTCTGGTTTCATTGATTTATAGTTTGCTTTTATTTTGTGGTTTACACCATAGACTGTAAAAAAATATGGACGTAGTGTCCGTGACGTCACCCATAGGATTCTGATGAGCCGTTCTGAAGCGCAAAGTAGGGACGAGCTGGCAACGCTTCATCGCGCAACACTCCCGGATAACAGAAAATGGGCAAAAAGGCGGGACGTGGGCGGAGCCGAAGTGACGCAATGACTAACAGACAGCAGATAAATGGCTATCCACCTGTCACTCGAAGTGGCCACGCCCTTAATTATACAGAACTTTAATGCTTTATATAATGTAAACTAATGAGTTATAAAAGAATTCACCCCCTCACAGTTGTTATGAAGGGCAACATTTGCTGTATAGACCAAAACCACAATTTGTACCAGGCTGTAAACATGTTTTAATCTGCTGTAAAGTTGGGCATTTTAACATGGAGCTCAATGAGATTCTGCTCCCTTCTGGAGCCTGTACCTTGCGGCCAGTCGATGAATTGCAGTGTATGTCACTTCCGTATTGGCTTCAAGAGAAACTGCGGGAGGTTGCCGCTTGGTTTACGCTCACTGATTACTGGAACAGGAACACAAACTACTTGTTTGCTCCATGCGAGCCCTGTCTCCCCTGTTGTTTGAATTGTTAATTTGTCTCTTCTTTTTTTTCCGTCTGAATATTTGTATATCATTTATTGAACACAAATTTTGATTTGTGATTTTGTTTATTTATTATTGTTGTCTGCTCCATGACTGTAATGTGACACCATCCAACTGTGGCTTAATTGAACAGTTTATTTATTTATTTTTGATTTCCTTTCAGGAGCTGGGGTCCCACGGGTGAAGGATCTCTTGTGGTGGTGCTCCTACAGTGTTTGCCATGTGACACTTTTGAAGTGTTTTGGTTGTGTGATCTGAGTGCACGATGGTGTGTGTGAAAAGTGTGCTTTTGGATAACTAGTTTGGTGATCACTCCTCCTTTGGTGAACCTCAGCCCTGTAAGTATGTGTAGTTTGTTGTGTTTTTGTGAGTTACGCAAAATATTAGTTATGTAAAGTGTTGTGTAGGCCTATATGTCTTTGTTGTTTTGTTTTTGAGGTAACACTTTACAATAACAGTACATGAATAATCATGTATTAATACATGAATTAATAGTTTATTAAACATGAAATCATGATTAGTGAAGATATGAACTGTAACATGTATGGTTAAACATATGTATATATAAATATAAATAAATATATATAAATAAATATGGTTATATTTGTATTTTGATATTTCTATTGTTCAGCCTATCGTGTTCACTTGGCCATGTTGGGTGTCCAATCAGAGCTCTAGATTAACGTGAAGGGGGCGGGAATTCGAGAGAGCGAATGGGAACTAGGAAGAAGGAGGTGAGCGCATGAGGGAAGAGCGTGCGATCATCTGGTATCATATTGTGTCGCAAAAATATAGCGTGAAAAACGTTGTAATGTGTTACAATAGTTTCTGTAGATAATGTGTTGTCAAAAGGAGAACTGAAAGTTATACTACAGAGACGGGTAAGAATTATTTCTCCACTAAATATTCTTGGTTGTGTTTATTCCAGCCGTCATTTACTAATACAGTGAATGGACTATTTACAGAGACTGAACAATGTCTGTCTAGCTCGGATGGATTGTGTGTTCGGTTGGCGAGTCGTCAGCGCGAGGATTTGTGGTAGTTGCAAACGAGGATGATTCCAGATAGACTTCTGAGAAGACGGAGTGCTCGGAATTCCTTTGTCCCTGGGGAAATCACCGCGATCGTGGGTTTGATGGACATCTAACGCCAAAGGGTGAAACACGCTCTTCTTTCTTGATATTGTAAGGTATTTTTTGTTGGTTTGCTCAGTGTTGAGTGAAGCGGTCTCTTATTTTTTGACCACAACGTACCCCAGCATCTAACAGGCCTGCAACGTGAAAGTTAAAGGTCCCATGGCATGGCATTTTTCTATTATTTTATAATGTTTCCTGAGGTGTACTTATATTGTTAGTATGACTTTTACATCATAAAATGTCATAATTTAGAAATAAAAGGCATTTTTTCTATACTGCTGTTTGCCCTGTGGCTGAATGCCCTGCTTCAAGAGGCGTGTCTGCTGTGAGACTTCAGTAAAAACGCCCACTGTTGTGATTGGCTGACATCTTTGCATTTTAAATGAGCGGAGGGGGCGTGGTTTAACGAGGCACGAGCAGGCACGAGCTGCTGCCAGAGAGACGGATGGACCTGAGTTCACTTCACATCAGTTCTGTCAGTCTCAGTTCAGTGAACTGTTGTAGTTACAGCATATACTTCAGGTTATTAGTCTATTTCTAGTCGGAGGGGCTGTCACTCATGTCAGAAAGTTAGTAACTTTAGTAAATTATGGATCAGCGCTGACTGGAGACGCGAACCGTTTAGAACGATTCAGTCCGATTTGGTGAACTGATTCGGTTCACTAAAAAGAACTGGTTCAAAAGAAAGATCGTTCGCGAACCGGACATCACTAATGTACCAGAGAAGGAGCTCAGCGATTGCTAACAAAGTTATTTATAGTAACTACTGAGTTATGAGAGCGCTGTCAGCGCGAGTTTATGGTGTTTGTATCTGAGAGTTCGAATCCCAGTCACACCGAGTCCGTCTTCATCATTATTACCAACTTTGTAACACATGCAAAGTACCATTACAGCTGTCGAGATGAACGAATTAAAAGTAAGTGTTGATAATAGCATTATTTTTAAAATAAAATAAAAGCGTCAGTGACGCGCGTTGAGTACACAGCGCAAACAAAGACACAACAGCAGTAATCGAATGTAATCCAGTTTATTGTGGGGCTAGGCTGGCTAGCCCGGATATGCTCATGCTTACCCCCCGTCTGCTTAATCTCACGCCGCGTTTGGTGCCTCCGCTGTGGGCCAGATGCAGTACTGGGGGTCGGGGATGTTGAAGGCCACCGGCCAGTGCAGCCCGAGCTTCGGCGTGTGAGGTTTATCTCTAAAGATGTTACTCTGCCGATGTTGAGCAGAAACGTCTCAGGTTACTTGCGTAACCTATGTTCTCTGAGTAGGGAACGAGACGCTGCGTCACTTTAATGACGTAATGGGACGCCCTCTGGGTGTGCCGATTGTCTGAAGCCCTTATAGAATCACGCCAATTGATTGGCTGATGGCGCGCACGTCGCCCCACCTGACGTAGTCACCTATATTAACCGCGCGCGCGCGCCATCTGCTCCTCAGATTTCTCTGCCGAAAAGGAAAGCCTGTCGGCAGCGCGAGGAGCTTGGCAGCGTACGCAGCGTCTCGTTCCCTACTCAGAGAACATAGGTTACGCAAGTAACCTGAGACGTTCTCTTTCATAGGTTCACTCGACGCTGCGTCACTTTAATGACGTAATGGGAACGATATACCAAACACGCCAAGCTAAAGCGCTGCCGTATCTGGCTCAAAGAACACCAGATAACCTACATGACTAGGTTAAGCAGACAGGACATGCGAACCCGGAGCCATGTCGAGATCCAAACTATAGAATCTCACAAAAGTGTGCGGAGAGGACCAACCTGCCGCCACACAAATATCTTCCAAAAGAGCCCCTCTAAAAAGTGCTTGAGAGGAAGCCACACCTCTGGTAGAATGCGCTCTAATATCAAGAGGTGAAGGTAAACCACGCACCTCATAAGCTAAGGAAATAGCCTCTGTCACCCAATGGGAAACCCTTTGCTTCGAAGCGGCAAGCCCGCGGCGGCCAGCACCGAAGCACACCAACAGCTGGTTAGATTTCCTCCAGCTGTCTGAACGGTCAACATAACACTTCAACGCTCGAACTGGGCAGAGCAAATGAAGTTTCTCGTCTTCCTCCGAGTCAAACGGAGGGGGGTGAAAGGAGTGAAGAGTAATAACCTGAGAGCGAAATGACGTGGACAAAACTTTGGGCACATAACCCGGCCTAGGTCTTAAGGTAACCTTGACTAAGCCAGGGGCAAAATCCATACAGGTCGCACTAACAGAGAGAGCCTGTAGATCGCCCACTCGTTTCAAAGAAGATAGAGCTAACAAAAGAGCAACTTTGAGAGTCAGAATTCGCTCAGGAGCTGACTCCAAAGGCTCAAATGGAGCCAAAGTTAGCCCTTCAAGGACCACGGAGAGGTCCCAAGAGGGAATGCCAGGGGAGCGTGCCGGTCTCAGGCGCCTAACCCCTCGCATGAAAGATGAAACCAGTCTATGCTTGCCTAGAGGGATTTCGTCCGACTCCCTACCGGCAGCTATAGCTGCGACATAGACCCGAAGGGTGGTGGCCGCTGCTCCAGCAGCAAACTTCTCCTGCAGGAACTCCAGAACTGAACCAACCGGGCAGTTAACTGGATCCGCTGCATGAGTCGAGCACCACGACTCAAAGACCCTCCACTTGGAGGAATAGAGCTTCCTTGTGGAGGGGGCTCTCGCATTAGCAATGATCTCCTGAACGTCTGCAGAAAGACCAGCGTTTAGTGTCGTTGGCCCTTGATGGGCCATACCCACAACTTCCAAATCTCCGGGTGAGGGTGCCAAATCCTGCCCTGAAGTTGTGTCAAAAGGTCCTTCCTGACCGGTATCTCCCATGGGGAGGAGTCCAGGAGGAGAACCATCTCCGAGAACCAAGTCTGGGATGGCCAGTGTGGAGCCACCAGCAGGAGGCTGGACCCACTCTCCCTTACTCTGTACAGAACCGCCGGAATCAGCTTGATGGGCGGGAACGCATAGAGTTTCAGATTGGGCCATGGATGCGCGAACGCATCTATCCCCAACGGGGCCGGAGAGCTCAGAGAAAACCAGAGCCGACACTGGGACGACTCCTTCGAGGCAAAGAGGTCCACTTCCGCTTTCCCGAACATCTCCCAAATCTGTAACACAGTTTGAGGGTTCAGCATCCATTCCCCCGACCGGAGCTTCTGTCTCGACAGATAATCTGCAGCGAGGTTTAAGACTCCGGGTACATGGACTGCTCTCAGGGACAAAAACTTGTCCTGAGACCACAGGAGGAGTCGGCGCGCATGCCTGTCCAGGGTGCGCGACCGTGATCCTCCCTGGCGATTTACGTGAGACACCACTGCCATATTGTCGGTCCTGACAATGACATGATGCCCCCTGAGTGAGGGGAGAAAATGCTGAAGGGCCAGGGATACCGCTCTCAACTCCAGGCAATTTATGTGCCAGGAGAGAACTTCCCCCTCCCAGATCCCCATAGCTGGTCTGCCCTCGAATACTGCACCCCAGCCGGTAAGAGAGGCGTCCGTCGTAACCATTTGGCGACGGAAAACAACCCCCATCTTGACCCCTTTCTGAAGAAAAAGAGGGTCCCGCCACATTGATAGGGCACGAAAGCAGCCGCGTGAAACCTTCAATAGGCGAAGGGCCGATCCTGTTGACCGAGCCCCTGAGCGTTTCATCCACCAGAGAAAGGGCCTCATATGGAGCAGTCCCAGGGGAAGCACCGGGGAAGCTGCGGCCATGAGACCCAGGAGCCTGCGACACGTACCCACAGAAACATGATGGCCTAGCCTGAAGCGGACCAAGCATGTTGTGATACTGGAAATCCGAGCAGGGGCCAAACGGGCCTGCATCGGAACGGAGTCCAGACGAACACCTAAGAAGGTGGTCTGCTGAGCCGGAGTAAGAACGCTCTTGTCTGTGTTCACTCTCAAGCCAAGAGATTGAACGTGTCGAAGAACGACATCTCTGTGATGACAGGCTAACTCCCTGGAGTGGGCCAAAATGAGCCAGTCGTCCAGGTAATTGAGAATACGGATGCCCTGGAGCCTCAGCGGGGCCAGAGCAGTATCCATACACTTCGTGAACGTCCTTGGTGCCAGGGCAAGGCCGAAGGGAAGGACTTTGTATTGATAAGCCTTCCCTTTGAAGGCGAACCTGAGAAACTTCCTGTGTCGTCTGACAACCTGAATATGGAAGTAAGCATCTCTCAGGTCTATAGTGACAAACCAGTCCTCCGCACGTATCTGAGACAAGATAGTCTTTAGCGTTAGCATCTTGAACTTCCCTTTGTAGAGGGCGAAGTTCAGGCGGCGGAGGTCCAGGATGGGACGCAGACCGCCGTCTTTCTTCGGAACAAGGAAATAACGGCTGAAGAAGCCACATTTCTCCTCTGTTGCCGGAACTTCCTCTATTGCCCCCTTTAGGAGGAGAGAAGAGAGCTCTTGTTGTAGCACAGAAGCCTGAGAGGCGCTGTTTACTACCGTCTGAGCGACCCCGTCGAAGCGAGGAGGGTTGCGACAGAACTGAAGCGTGTAGCCTGACTGAATCGTGCGGAGGACCCAGGATGATATCCCTGGCAAAAGTTTCCACTCGTGGAGGAAATTTGACAAAGTGGGAGGTATGATGAGGTGCGGTGGACATACCTGAGTTGGGGTGTCGAGCTGGACCTCTGAGGGGGGTGTGGCCATCCGCAGAGGAGAGCACTTGGCGTCCTGGCGCGGAGTAGGCAGTGGAAGGCTGGGCCGCTCTGGTTCCCGGAGAAGACCGGATGTGTCTCCGTCTGGACGAGCGGCGGATGGTGAGCCAATCAGACGTGAGGGGAGAAAGCAGAGAGCGTCTCCTTCCTTCAGCGCCGGAAAAGGCGAGGATATAGTCGGTTCTGTATTCCGAAGCGCGCTGGGCGGCGGAAATGACAGAGCTGGATAGGGAGGGCTGGTGGGGGGCGGGCAGAAACGCTTGCGCGGTCTGACCCAGCCCCGGTCGTGAACTGCAGCTCCCCTTTTTCTGACCGGAGGGTCAGGAGCGACTCGAAGTGGCCGAAGCAGAAGGTTTGCTGGGCCGCTTTGGGTCGATGCGTCTGTGAGGACGTTGACGGGGAAATGGACGACCGCGAGCTCCCCAGACCGTGGTGGGTGGAGGATAACTCTGGTCGCTCCTCCGGGCGGTAAACTCTCTTTTGAAAGAGGGGCGATCTCTGGACTGAGAGGGGGAGGGGGAAGGAGCGTCCCTCGCTCTCCTCGGCATGAACTGCTTAAGAGCGGCAGACTGGGATTTTGCAGATCTAAACTTCTCAACCACAGTGTTAACCGCCTCCCCAAACAATCCAGACTGGGAAATCGGAGCGTCCATAAGGAAAACTTTCTCCTTGTCGCGAATCTCAGTGAGATTAAGCCATAAGTGGCGCTCCGCCGCCACCGCGCCCGCCATAGAGCGCCCTACAGCGCGAGCTGTGTGTTTAGTTGCTCGTAACGCCAAATCCGTGGCTTTACGAAGCTCCTTTACAGCTTCCGGCGTCAAACCGGTGCCCTCGTCCATTTCCTTCAATACATCCGCCTGATATGCCTGGAGAATGGCCATAGTATGAAGGGCCATGCCAGCCTGACCAGCCGCCATGTAGGATTTTCCAATCAGGGCAGAAGTGGTCCTGCACGGCTTAGTGGGAAGAAGGGGGCGGGACTTCCACGAGGGAGCTGAAGATGGCGCGAGGTGAGTGGCCAGCGTGTCCTCAACCGCGGGAATAGCGGAATAGCCCTGTTCCTCAAAACCCACGAGGTTAGTGAAATCAGCGGCTGCCGCGTTAGTTAGGCGGGCTGAGAACGGCTGCTTCCAGGATCTAGAAATCTCACTGTGTAGATCACTGAAGAATGGTAGCTTCCTCCGCGGAGGCCTAGAATTAGGGCCGCTGAGGAATCTCTCATCCAACCGAGAAGATTGAGCTTCGCGGGGTTCATCCGGCCACTCGATCGCGAGCTTCTGTGTAGCGCGCGCGAGTACATCCACGAGCTCGTCATACGCCGCTGATGGCCGCGCTTCCTGGCCGCTTGGCGGGAGAGCGTCGTCAGTATTTGCAGCACCGAAATCCTCGGAGTCGGATGCTGCAGTGAAAATGACATCCTCCAGTCCGAAGGAAACCGCATCGCGTGCCTCCGGGCTGGGACAGAGATAATCGTGCGAGTATTCCACAGGCGGAGTCCCGCGCACGTGCTCGGGGGAGAGAGGGAGAGAAAGGGCGAGGCCCGTCTGCTCGCACTCCACATCCTCGAGCTCTACATCCGAACCCCAGGTCGCGGATCCAAGAGAGGCCTGCGCGGCCTCGGGAGCGCGACGGGGAAAAACGGATGACTCCCTCTCAAAAACCGCGAGCCTCGAGCGGAGGGTTTTGAGAAGGAGGTTATCGCAGTATTTACAGTTAGAGAACCCCTGAACCGCGTCGCGTGCGTGTGGAAATCCCAGACATTTAACACACTTACTGTGGGGATCGTCGATCGCGATGAAGCGAGTGCACGGCGGTGGGCAACGTCGGAATTCCATAGCACTTCACCACAAGGAGAACAAAGTTCCACAATCCGCGGTCGCTGAAGTGCTGAGGTAAATATCGACTGTTTTTGGGCCAGAAAAATCGATAACCGAAGGGCATGAAATGGCCGCTTCGTGAAGGCAGAGAAATCTGAGGAGCAGATGGCGCGCGCGCGCGTTAATATAGGTGACTACGTCAGGTGGGGCGACGTGCGCGCCATCAGCCAATCAATTGGCGTGATTCTATAAGGGCTTCAGACAATCGGCACACCCAGAGGGCGTCCCATTACGTCATTAAAGTGACGCAGCGTCGAGTGAACCTATGAAAGAGAACTCATGACTGTATGCACATTTTAGAACCGATAGACGCGACGAGGACGTACAAAAACACTGACTCACAAGATAGAAAACACGAAAACACCGTTCTGTCTGGAGAGAGAGAAGCCGCATTGTGTGCACGAATAATAAATAATTAGCTACACATCAGAAATCACTGATCACAGATCAGAAGGAACTGAAAAAAGACTTCTGTTTTCATTTGTACATCCAAACACTGAGAAACTGTCAGCATTCACTCGTTCACAAGCAATGATCTCTCGAGCGCTTGCATGGGCGTGCCAGATTCTCTGGGCGGAGGAAAGGGAGGTAACCGTTCCTGCTTGGACGTCAAACCAGGAGACTTCAGGGTTGGCTCGTCTGGCCTGTCATTTTCTCAAAGGCAGAGAAAGACAGCCAGAACTCGGGTTTACACCGATCAACATTTCCATCCACTTGGGGACAATATTCAGGCTAGGGGAACTCATATTAATGTTGAAAAACCTCATAAAATGAAAATTTCATGCCATGGGACCTTTAAGACTTTCATATGGGTTTAATTGAAGGGTGAGCTCATATTGCCGGCTTATTATTGGGTTGAAGAGTCTTTTGAGTTTTGAGAGAGTTTGGGGCTCAAATTTAAAGGTATAGTACCTAAAAAAAGTGAAAAGAGAACTATTCATAAAATGTTAATTGGATTTGAAACTACTATTTTTGCAAGTTATCTGTGAATTTGTGAAATTTCTAGTTATTTTATTTTATATTTTTGAAAACCCTGAAAGTGACCCCTTTATATTTATTTCAGTAAATTGTTAATTTACATTATTCTTGAGTGTTTTCAGTGTATTCATTTGATTTAAAAAAGGAATATATAGATTGTTATACTTCTTTTTGGGAAAACAATTACTTTATTGTCAGAAAAGAACTATTCATATTCCAATTCCTTATTGTGTCAGGGTCTGACAGCCTTGTCTGTCTTGTCTCTGTTCAATGTTTTCTTTGTTTGTCTTGTGTATGACCACATGGCTCTGTCTTTGTTTGTTTTGGCCATGTGCTCCTCTCGTCCCACCTCCTTGTTTCCTTTTACCACACCCCCTTGTTTAGTCCTTGTTTGCTTATTTGTGTTCACCTGATCCTCATGTGCTCTTCCCTTCATATTGAGCTCCTTTCCCTCTTGTCCTTGCTGGTTCGTTGTGTGCATTTGTTTTATGCCGTGTCTAGCTAAGGTATTCCTAGTGATTCGTATTTGATCTTGCCTAGTTATAGTCCTTTGCTTTATTTTCCCTAGCCTTATTTTTTGGATTTCTCTAGTTTTGATTTTGTTCTTGAGATTTTACTCTAGTCTATAGTTCTTGTCTTCATTTTCGCGCGTGCGTGCGTGCGTGCGCCCGCCCGCCCTGTGTCCGGAGTTTCCCCTGGTCATTGACTCTCCTGGCCTGGCTACCAGTCTGGTTCTGCAGCAAGCCACGTCACCAACTGTCAAGCCTGGTTCCCTGAGCTGTCTCCATCGTTTGCCATCACATCCTTGCTGTCTCTACCCTGACCAGCCAGTTCTCCCATTGTGTCCTGCCCCTATTGTTTGGACATTGTTCCTCTTTCACCGTTCTTGTCCTGTGTCCTATATTAATAAATTTCACCCCCTGCTCATTCTACATCTGGGTCCTCACTCTCAGGATCCTGACATATTGTTTGTATGAATACATGGTAAGTTAAAGGAACCCAAGGAAAGTAGTAGCAAACACTGTTACAATAAATAAGTGAAAGTGAGTAAATAACCACAGTTAGCTCACAACAAATGTGAAAATACAAAGTTTATTAATACAAACTCAGGGCGCTCCTTTATATATCTAGAGATGAAAGGGTTAAAAGCGCTACATTTGAATTAATACAATGTTGTACTTTTTATACGATACCCACGTTTCCTGCCTACCTTTTTATATAAGAGAGTAGAACCTGTGTGACCTAATAACATCCTTTGAGGTGTCCTTTATATTGCCCTGGGTGAAATTCCCAAGGGTGGCGTAGTCAAAATATATTACGTCTGAAACTTGTCACACTTGCAGTTCCATCTATCTAGTGTGGGTGGTAGGGCTTTCAGCATTTCAGCTTCTAAGCTCTGGAACAAACTACCACAACCTTCGTGTTGTCTCTTCACTCCAGACCTTTAAAACCGCTCCAAAACTCTCTTATTAACATTGTTTCGTTAATTGATTGTCTCAATTTTTCCTAGGTATATGACATTCTTATATATGACACACGTCACAGGTGTGACTATGACTTCGGATGCAGCATAGCCTAAGCGTTTTGAAGTGCGAGAGGGGCTACACTTTCTTCATAAGTTGAATACAAAAGGCGGTCCGCTGGAAGCTAGATATTTTACTTTTTAACATGCCATGTTTCCAGGGGCGTGGCTAAGGGGTGGCCATGGGTGGCCAGTGCCACCCCTGTTTGAAGCTTGGCCACCCCTCTGGCCACCCCTTATGTGCAAGTTGAAAAGCAATGAGAAAGAGGTGACTTTTACTTTGCCGCTCTGTCATAATTCTGAACAGCTCGATGATTTACGATTTTATTGGTCATGTCAATCACAGTACTGACCAAACACTGATCCCTAAACCTACCCGTCACTGTAACCTTAACCATTTTAAATAAGCTGTAGGGCGGGGTTTCTGGTGAAGTGGTTTGGCACTGTGGTTTGTGCACAGACCTCCGTGTGTACAGGGTAGAAGCCAGCGGTAATATTTCAAGTTCAGCACAAGCCGAGCAACGCAAGAGGATACGGTGATGATCAGGTTAGGAAAGTCAATGTTATTTACCTAAGTTTTACAAAATTTTCAGAAAAGTTTGTTAAAGTTGTGGTAATGCGAATGTTTCCTTAGCAGAAACAAATGTTTGCGTAGGCTACAATAGAGGGTATGCATCGCCCGCCGGAACACGCCCCCTCAGCCGGGACTGAGTGGCAGAAGAGCTGCTGCATGAATGGATTTTATTAAGGGAAATGCAAGTAAAAAATAAATAAATTAATAAACAGTTATCAGTGTCTCTACTTTTATTTACTTTTGTTTTGTACAAAATATTCAATCAACTATCACAAACTATGCGTCATTTAAAAGCTAAACACTCAATATTCATGTTCTGAACTTGTTTTTGCAATAAATACGCCAGAGTGGAAAGGGTTAAATTCAATACTAAAACACTCGCTATTTAAACATGAACAAAATAACCGCAGTACTCATATTTCATCTCCTATCGTCCAGATCAGATCGGACGAATCCAAGAAACTCTATCGTACATGACAGTGTAAGAGTCCAACTCTTCAAAATGCATCCCACTTTTAATCCAAAACAACAAAAAATAGGGGAAAAAAACTAACAAATCCTGCTTTATTTGCATGAGCGCTTTGAATTAGAGTAATCAATCATGTCCATTTCAATGAAAATCAGTATAGAGGGTATGCGTCAACGTCACTTTCCCGCCGGAACACGCTCCCTCAGCCGGGACTGAGTGGCAGAAGAGCTGCTGCATGACTGGAGTTAATAGGGGAAACCGCAAGTTAAACAAACAGTTATCAGTTTAAACTAAAGGTTGGACTCGATATAGTATTCCTTACAACTTGGCAAAGATCCAGTGATCCATGAATATTGACATGCAGCCAGGAATCGTGTTTTCCAGACATTTATATGAGCCTGATTTCGATACATAAATATCACTGTCATTTCGAGAATGAATCCCGCATGTATATGCAGATATGGGCCTATGTATTGAAGTGTGTATGTGGCCGCTTGTCAAGAATGGAAAACAAAAGTTGTTTTCAAATTCTGAATAGATTATAGGCCTATTAATATATTTTTTTATATCGCCTAGACAGCGCGCAAATAGTGCTCCCTTTATAATCACTAAAAGCTGTCACTCATTCAATGAACGCAACCTCACAAAGTTCCGTTATATAAATCAGTGAAGCTGACGGCACAATGAATCTTATTTACATGTCTACACTTTATTAGAGAGGATTAGCGCGTGTGCAGAACTGGACAACAACTTCAGCGGTGAGTGGATTCTAACTTCAACACCTGTGATTGGCCATTGCGTTTTTAGAAATCAACAAACATGTCTGTGATTGGCTACATTACACACCGAAGGGGAAACTTTAATCATTTGACGAGCGCAAATACAGAAACGCACTGACTCTTTTGCCAAATCTTTTTCGCTAATAAGATGCTATTATTACAATTTCTTACAGTGGATTACAGATCCTAGATCAGCAGTGTTGGGCAGCTTTTCCCTCTAAAATCAATAAGCCGAAGCAGTAAATCCTGAGTGCAAGTGCACTGCCTGGGCAGTGGTTTGAGTACGAAAATGACACGCTTCTCCCTCGGTCCGGAGGGGGGCACATGGATGTCCATAGGGTCCGTGGCCAAGCCTTTCCCGACCCTCTGGCATCGGGCCTTGTTTTGTGTGTTTTTCGCGGCATTCACGCTGTAAATGCTGTCTCTCAGTCGTTTTGCCACTCAATGTGGCGTGACCGCATTCACTCCAGCTGAAGGTGACGTCACGTGCACACCCTCCATTCTGGCAAACTCCCCTGTACTTTGGACCCTTCTGCTCAAATTAAACCCTCCCAGGTCTCTCTCCTTCAATCATAGCTTGGTGAGCTGTCAATCATTGCACCCATGGTTTTCGATGGATAAAGGCAGTCAATGCCTAGCCAATGCCTTGCCAGCAAAGGTTTGATTGATGGCCGTAGTAACCAATCAAAAAGCATCATCTTGCGCAGTGTTTGGTAGCATGGAATCAATATTGCTAGTGCTCACTCGTCTCTATGGCAGTAGTGCGTGCCTGCCATTTTTGCGCACACATGCAATGGAGCGCGCAGACTCTATGACTGACACTTCTTATCAACTAAATGAGTTTGTACACTTTTACAATTTTGTAAATAGTTGCTATAGTTTTTCAATAACTGTATATGCATTATAATGATCAGTTTATTGCAGATTAATTTGAATAAAAAACTACTCTTTACAATCACAAATGTTCTGAAATAAATGTCCTTTTTGAAAGGACGCCTAGACTTTTCTTGACATAAAAGCTTACAGAAGCTACATTACTGAGAAAATCATCCTCAAATTTGAATCAAAACATGATCAGGCGTTCAGTTTTATATTTAGGTTATTTTCAGGCTCTTAACATTAAAGTCTCATCATTTTTCCATAAGTGAATAAAAGAAACGTGAGAAAGCTTTTTGTCATTTCCCCCCTATAATTATCAGCATACATATTTTCCTTATTTTGTATGATATTGTAAATAATTTAAAAATATTTTTATTTGTTTGTGATTTAAAATTTCAGTAGAATTTGCTTTGGTACAGCATGTCACAGTCAGTAGTAAAGTAGTAAAAAAAAATTGGCCACCTCAATAAAATCACTGGGTCTTACCTGGCCACCCCTGAAAAAACCTTCTGGCTACGCCCCTGCATGTTTCAGAAATACAAAAGACATCAAATTTTTTGTCCAAGATGATGTCATAGAGTAAATCAGTCTTTTTGTTTAATGAACGAACACTGAGGTGCGTAAACCTGATGAATCAGGACGCACTTTGTCCGAATGTCTGGTTGACACTTGTGGATAACATAAGTTCGTAAGGCAAACGCCACAAGGGGTATTTTGTTGAATATCAGAACACATGGGACGAGAACATAAGACATTAATATCAGTCCCTGTGATGTTAAAGTTCCGCCGTGATCACGTTTGAAGAGCACGTTAGCTCAGATATATTAATGCCGTGCAGATAATAAGACAATAATTTCATCATTAGCAGCTAAAACTACAGTTAAAATACTCATGTGATCATGTAATGTAATGTGATCATGTGTCGGGTCGCGGCAGATCAATGAACAGCAAGTCATAATTTAAATTTAATATCATAATTTCGACATAATGTCATACTTTCGATTTTTTATCTCTAAATTATGGTTTTTAAAGTCATCCAACATTTCTGATGCATCCAACGATAGCCGTGCTGCCATCCAGATGTCTGAAGCTGTTGCTGATTCCAATTGACCTATCGGTAAGCCCCGCCTCCCCTAGTTACTGTTGCTAACTCGGACAAACAAACTTGCTTTTGAAAATGAGTTGCTATGTCTTACAATGTACAGCTGTCAGTGTGAAAACCTTATCCCAAGATATTTTTGGACACAGAATGTAGCGTATATCCCGTCCAAATGATGGCCAAACTTAACTGATGGTTTATCAAATTTATTACATTGTTTTTCACCTCAAAAACAAAATAATCGTAAGAGCTGAACAAACAAACAAAGCATAAGTGCGCATTAACGTCTCATTCACAAACTCTCTCTCTCTAGCCCTCTCTCCGTGGCATTACCATTAACATACACAGCAAATTACACAAAAACACTCACAGTAAACAAACATATACACAGAGCTTATGCCTTTTCGGGGGTGCAGTTAACCCTCTATGGCATGACTTTTTATTTTTTGGGGAAAAAAATATTTCACCCCATTTTTTGGGAGCTTGGGGGTCCCTGATAATATATCCATCATAAAAAGTGCCGCCCCCCCACCCCTGAACCAGATTTTGGTTTGTTGCCTCAGGGCAACACTGTGCCATAAGGGTTCTAAAACTCCAAGGTTTTCTAGATAGATTTTCAATAGGAAAAACAAGCAATATGTGCATTAGATAAAATTATATTTTGAAAAACATTAAACAATACAAAAACACTACTACTAATTACAACTAACACCTCATGTATTATATTCATACACCAATCAGGCATAACATTATGACCAGTGACAGGTGAAGTGAATAACACTGATAATCTCTTCATCACGGCTCCTGTTAGTGGGTGGGATATATTGGGCACCAAGTGAACATTTTGTCCTCAAAGTTGATGTGTTAGAAGCAGGAAAAATGGGCAAGCGTAAGGATTTCACGAGTTCACACTTACATATAATTTATGGAGAGTAATTTAACTGCGTATTTGGCGTGCTGTCCGGGGGGAGGGCTTCGAGCTCGGAATTTGGCCCCAACCCAGAGTACCCCCCAAAAATGTTAAAGCATAGGACAGCTGCCTGGCTAAATACCCCCCCAAAAAAACCGAGCTTGGCGGGCTGGCATTTGAGAAGGGCCCGGTTGCTAGACCGGTAGGCCCCTGAGGGTGATTGTGGCGCATCGTGCCGGGGGATTGCCTGCAAGAGAAAACGGGAAAAGAGAAACATGGGAGAGGCAACAATATTAAAAACATTATTAAACACTTCCTTGCTGCGTGGAAAATTCCCACTCTGCATGGAAACATCGACTCTTCGTACTGCGTGGAAACTTTCCGCTCTTTCGTACTGCGTGGAAACTTTCCACTCTTTCATACTGCGAGGAACTTCCTCTCTTTCGTACTGCGTGGAAACTTTCCACTCTTTCATACTGCGAGGAACTTCCTCTCTTTCGTACTGCGTGGAAACTTTCCACTCTTTCATACTGCGAGGAACTTCCTCTCTTTCGTACTGCGTGGAAACTTTCCACTCTTTCATACTGCGAGGAACTTCCTCTCTTTCGTACTGCGTGGAAACTTTCCACTCTTTCATACTGCGAGGAACTTCCTCTCTTTCATACTGCGTGGAAACTTTCCACTCTTTCATACTGCGAGGAACTTCCTCTCTTTCATACTGCGTGGAAACTTTCCACTCTTTCATACTGTGAGGAACTTCCTCTCTTTCATACTGCGTTTTTTTACTTGTGGCGGAAACGGGCTACCATACTAATCACTGCGCTATGCACTGCTATTAGAAATTTCTCCATTTATGGTTCAAAAAAGAAAGAAGAACATGCTGCATTAGAACAACACAAGGCTGGGTAAATGATGAATTAATTTGAAGAAATTAAACATTTTTATTTTTGCTAGATGTTTTTCAGACTTCTTTGCAGCTTTATAAAATATGACCACAGGAATAATGTGATTTATTATTTTATTTCTTAAAATGTCACATCAGAATTTTCCAAACCCCCTCCCCAAAAAAATCACATCAGAACACCAAAGAGTACAAAGAAATACAAGCTATATATTCAGTGCAGAGTGTCTCACTGTAGAATCTGAAGAGCTGCTGGATTCAGTGCAGCATGAAGTAGGAGAGCAGAGAACAGCAGAGGAACAGGAAGCTCTGGGTGACGCTCTGAGCACCGTTACACAGGTTCCCCTCGCAACATGAGATGCCCTGAACACTGCTAACTGATGTGGCATCACAAAAAGATTTAGAGGCGCAGCCTTTTACAACCAGTGACTGGCCTGCAAAACTCCCTGATGAAAAGAAAGAAAACAAAGGTTAATTCAGTCTAAGCTGGACATTGGCATATGTGATCTGTATCAAATGTTTAAAATGTTTAAACCTAAGAGAGTAAAAAAAAAAGACTTTAATCTCCTTCCTTTTTTTTCCAGATTCTCACCTGTTGCTTTAATGCAGCGATCTTCAGTCCCTGAACAGCTCACTGTGTTTGAGCAGCTCCGATCATCACAGGAGTAACATGTCTTTCCATTTGGCACATTAGAGGGATCTGCAGAAGAAAAACAAGTATTATTTTGTTCTCTGTACAAAATATCTAATGAAACAAGACTCATTTAGTGGCTCAATTTAATCAGTTCATGACAGACAAGCCCCACCCTGCATTTTATTTTCTGATTGAATGACATATGGAAGTAAAATGAGTGTTGACTTTACAGAAGTTATATGCACCTGATCATTGAAACACAATACCTGGAGCATCTTGGATGTTACACTGCTCCGTGTTACAGCAGGAAGAAGTTATCTTCACAATGCCGAAGTTCATGGACCCACTTTGACAGGCAACAGCACAATCTTTAGCCTTCACTTTAGAAGTAATGACACCTAAAAATATGAATGATACAGGAAAGACTCACATCAGACCTCAAATGCACATTATTTTGATGGAAAATGTATTTATAAATGTCAAAATTTAGCAAATTTCTCCTCAAATTAAATAAAATGGAATATCAGAAATTAATGTTGAATGCTTTGTATAGAATATAAAAACAAGTAGCTGTTCTGTCACAGCTCCAGTAAATAACAGCAGCATCTCCATCAGTCAAATATAATTGTAAAATTCAGTCATATTGGACTTACCAGCTTGTGTCACTACTGTTGCACTCTCGCACTGAGAAGATCCACTGGGACATGTTTTTACCGTTTGTCCTGCACAAGAACCCGTCATACTCATGCACTCATAACACCTGAAAGAGTGTCCTTTAGTAATAAAAAGAGAGAAAGAGACATCAATTATCTGTATTTGTACTCAATAACATCACACACATTATTTGTCATTTTACCTGCAGTGAAAAGAATGAAGAGAAGAAAAACTGAGATTTGCAGATCCATCTTTGATCAGGAGGTGAATGAAATAACGTACCTGTTTCAGTGCTCATTTTATAGCTTTTTAAAAAGGGGAGGGTCTTCATGAGAAAATGAAAGTTTAACACGGCTAAACATTTCTTGAAACAGAAACTTAAGCTTACATGATTTAACTGCCAGTTAAAGATAAATTAAGGTTTAAGAATTGCAAGAAATGTATGAGTTTACTTAAAGTAACCTTCTTAAAGTGATAGTTGACCCACAATGGATATTCTGTCATCATTTACTCACCCTCATGTCATTCAAAGCCTGTATGACTTACTTTCTTCTGTAGAGCACAGAACAATCTTTTGTTCTGCAGAAGAAAATTCAATTTAAATAGAAAGACTTTAGGGTGTACCATTCAGTGAAGAGGGTGGGAAGTTATTGAGAATCCAAGAATTAGTTTTAAACAAAGTATTACAATAGATGCAATTCAGCAGTATATGACCTACACCTGCACACTGGATGGGACATGATACATCACGTTTAAACAGAACCATTAGTTTCATTTTCTCTGAAATCATTAATGATCAGACCGTAGACATTGTGAAATACAAAACCTGAATCTTTAATGACCTAGAACACATCAGAGTGAGTTTTTATATTACTAAAAGATGTTTATCATGAATAATTATATATATATATATATATATATATATATATATATATATATATATATATATATATATATATATATATATATATATATATATATATATATATATATATATATATATATATAATGTATGTATGTGTTTTTACATTATGGCATAATATTATGACAAATATTGTCTTGGTCCCCCTTTTGCTGCCAAAACAGCCCTGACCCTTCGAGGCATGGACTCCACTAGACCCCTGAAGGTGTGCTGTGGTTTCTGGCACCAATATGTTAGCAGCAGATCCTTTGAGTCCTGTAAGTTGCGAGGTGGGGCCTCCATGGATTGGACTTGTTTGTTCAGCACATCCCACAGATGCTCGATTGGATTGAGAGCTGGGGAATTTGGAGGCCAAGTCAACACCTCAAACTTGTTGTGCTCCTCAAACCATTCCTGAACCATTTTTGCTTTGTGATAAAAGGATGAATTTATATAATAAGTTAATAATCGATGATCGGTCGATGTACCGGTCTGTCGTGGTGAAGAAGGAGCTGAGCTGCAAGGCAAAGCTCTCGAGGAGGAGCTCGGTCACTCGGGAGGAACTCGGAGTAGAGCCGCTGCTCCTCCACATCGAGAGGGACCAGCTGAGGTGGCTCGGGCATCTATTTGGGATGCCTCCTGGACGCCTTCCCAGGGAGGTGTTCCAGGCACGTCCCACCGGGAGGAGGCCCCGGGGAAGACCTAGGACACGCTGGAGGGACTATGTCTCCCGGCTGGCCTGGGAACGCCTCGGGGTTCCCCCGGAAGAGCTAGAGGAAGTGGCTAGGGAGACGGAAGTCTGGGCGTCTCTGCTTAGACTGTTGCCCCCGCGACCCGGCCCCGGATAAGCGGAAGATGATGGATGGATGGATGGAAGTTAATAATATATAAATAATAATAAATAATGTGCTGGTTTCTTTTTTAATAGACAAAAAAATTTATTTGACCACTGAATGTTTTCAGGCCTGTTGTGCCCTGATTGTTATTTGGTCACACCACAGTAGAACCAACCGAAAACTGTTTTATTTATTCATTTTAAATAAGAAAGCTTCCATACTCAAGATAAGGTCATTTAAACCGACATTCTCGACTTTTTGCAATGCAAACATGGACTTGTAAATGTGTTTGTGTGTGTGCAATGTGTGTCTGTGATTGTGTGGGTATCAGTGAGTGAAAAAAAAAACACTTTGCATGTTACATGTGAATATATTTTAAATGTAAATATTTTTAATTTCATGCATTTAGGTTATCTTGTTATCCAATCTAAACTGTGCATCCAAAAGACAACAATACAAGTTGTGTTGTTGGAGTTGTCAATGTCAGAAATGTCAGATGGAATGTATATTTTTGAAGCAAAAATGTGTCATGTCTATTATGCATGTAACAATACTCCACTGGAGAAGAGTTGAGTCTGTCTCCACACACCTCAGAGTGAAGATGCAGGAAAGCTTTTTTTCCCTTCTGTCCTGCTTCGCATTTGCTCCATCTCACACTTTCTTCCCTTCACTCAGATAAAAAATACAATGTTTGCTGTCAAAGCAAGTTAATTAACATTCATGTTGGTATCATTTGAAATGTCTCAGTGTGACTGGTACTGTGGTCTCATGCCCATAGAACTAGAGAAAAATGTAATACAAGTTAGAGAGTTTAAAAATACTTACACTCTTAAAAATAAAATTTCCAAAAAATGATTTTCACAGTGATACCATAGAGGAACCATTCTGTTCCCATAAAGAACCTTCAGGTGGCCGGTTCTTAAAAGAACGTCTTGGTTACGTATGTAACCCTCGTTCCCTGAAGGAAGGGAACTGAGATGTTATGTCAGTTACTGACGAAATGGGGGTTTCGCTTGAAAATGCCATGGGTCTGTGGAATTTTTGTATAATGCAACCCCGCCCCACTGCGTGGGTATAAAGGGCATTGCATTGCACACTCGCATTATGTTTACCTGCTGAAGAGCCGAGGCATGAGCGCCTGGCCGTTCCAGCGGTACAGTGGTAGTGGCATGGGGACGTAACGTCTCCATTCCCTTCCTTCAGGGAACGAGGGTTACATACATAACCAAGACGTTCCCTTTCAGTCAGTACACTACGAGTTACGTCAGTTACTGACGAAATGGGGGTCCCAATTCAATCTCACCATGACGGCTGTCTTCCAGCGTCCTGCACTGACCCGAGATCCCTGACCTGAGTCTGAGCACGAACAAGGGACTGGGCTCAACGCCAATACCAAAGTACACTGGGAAGCATATCCCATGTGGAGAAATGCAACACAATGCATGCCCGAAGGGAGGACTTAAGAATACACACATGACCCCCGTAAGGACTACATATGGAAAAACACTGGGGTATCCAGCTACAGGTGGAATATTTCAACCCCAGGGGTGGTAAGGTGTCTTGCCAAGGGAAGACACGTGTTCGAAGAGACTTACCGTGGAAATACACATGTGGGTGTTGCCCAAAGGGGAAACCATGCACATGGAGGCACCTAGCCGGAACACGAGGGCTGACCAATCAGGCATGCACTCTGGTGTCGACATCCACAGTGCTGGAGGAACTCAGGGCCTGCTGAGAAGCTCACCTGAGTGGAGATGCGCACGCATCCAGTCCAAGGAGTGGAATGGCGCAGCAAGCGATGATTATAGAACGGACGAACGCATTCGAAAATGCATTTGGCTGTCAACATCTTGAAAGGAAGCCTGATAAGGGTTCGGCGCAGGTCCAGGATCGGTCGTAACCCACCGTTTTTCTTGGGTACAATGAAGTAAGGGCTGTAAAAGCCTGACTTCATCTTGGCTGGAGGGACAATCTCGACTGCATCCTTCACCAGTAGGGTGGCGATCTCCGCACGCATGACAGGGGCGTTGCCACCCACCATGGTATAGCAGACTCCCCGAAACCGGGGAGGAGATTGTGCGAACTGAATCGCATAGCCGAGCCTGATAGTGCGAGCGAGCCAGCTGGACAGATTGGGAACATAATGCGAGTGTGCAATGCAACGCCCTTTATACCCACGCAGTGGGGCGGGGTTGCATAATGCAAATTCCGCAGACCCATGGCATTTTCATGCCATTGGCTCGTTTTGTACATCTCAAAGGCGATTGGCTTCTAAGCGAAACCCCCATTTCGTCAGTAACTGACGTAACTCGTAGTGTACTGACTGAAAGGGAACCATTTTTTCCCCTAATTTAAAGAATATTTTAACAATCTAAAGAACCTTTTGCATTTTCTGTTTAGAACAAAGTGTTGTTAGACCAATCTAAATAGGGTGAGCCGTACATCTGTTTATAGTAATGTTACTTTAGCCAAGTGTAGATGGGAAACCATGGCATGACCAAACCACAACTACTATCAAAAAGTAATATTGTTCAGTTTATATCCATATAGTGGTCATGACAAATAAAGAGTGTTGGGCAGTAATGCATTACTTAGTATCTCATTACTTTAATTCGATTTTTCTTTTTTTTTTGTAACGGTGTAATTTTAACGCATTATAATTTTTAAAAATAGAAATTAGAGTATAGTTCCAAGCCCAGGTCGCTATACGTTACAGCTGTGTTAAATCATTGGCGACAGAAGGCTGTGTATTATCATCTGGATTGTAAAAAAGAGAAATAGCTTTTTTCAAAGTAAGTCTCAAGTAGTCGCAAACCCGACGTCATCTACCTGATACCTACTCTGACTGGTAAGCAATGCGAGGCAATGACTGTTTCTGGAAATACAATCATTATTTTGAGTTTATTTCTGTCAAAGGCTAGAACATTATTGTAAGGCTAGATGTGATAAAACACATTTAAATACAATGCGATGAAATAGTTCCGTGTTGCCAATCAACAACCTACACATGCCAGCATAAAGGCTCTTGTAAAGTGGTTATGTTCACAAACCATACCACTATAATTTAAACAGGCAAGCATATGCGTGATATGGAATGGCAGCCAGTTCGAATAATGAATATTCTAACCATTGGCGGACCTAAATGCAGCAAAATGTGCGTTTTCTTCAAATTCTGAATGGATTATCGCCTAGAAAGTGTGCATAAACGCTCTCCCTTTTATGATTACTAATCTTAATTCATTGCACTCTCACAAAGTTCTGCTAATCGATTAAGCTGCCTGTATAATAAATATCTTATTTAGCCTATACTTGTCTACACTTTTGTGTTTCAAGTTAAAATCTTACGAGAGGATTTGAGTGTGCAGATATCAGCACTGAACAAAAACTCAGGTATTTTGAGTGGTGGGGGGATTTTAACTTAAACACGTCTGATTGGCCATTGCGTTCAAGAAATCATTGGGTATGTTTGTGATTGGCTACATTGCTCAATGCTGCAAAAGTACTTTGTAAATAGAAAAACCTATTTTGTTTTGACCAAATCTTGACCACTTTATATTCAAATGTCAAAACATTTGCTCGAATCAATGAACAGCACTAATAAAGCCCCAGTCTTGCAGATCATTAACTAAAAAAAAGTTGTTTTATGGTTTAGTTACCCTTTAAATACCCTGATCTTTAATAGGGAGTGTTGCTCAATAGTGTTAAGTTTAGGTGAAATACTGAATGTTTTTTTACCTTGGGAGAATGTATATCATTGTCATATGGGGGAAAAAAGCCCACCAACACAGGGAATGAGGAGAGGGTAGCATCTTCTGTTTCAACATTTTGTCAACACAGTAGCCTACGATGATGTGTGAATTCATGACACAATTGATAAAGGGCAACTCCCCCACTCCTTCAACAATCATTCATCCTTATATAAGAATTTCACGGCCACCAAACCAGGCAACCCTCACTGTATCAGTCACATGAGACCAGACTAAAGATTCCCTGAGAAGAAACATGAATTTCTTGTGTTTTGGGTGGTCCCTGTGTGTACAACAGCCGTGCATTACTCATCTGCACACTGTATCTTCTGTGTGAAATGGGTCACTGTTTTCATAGCATTTCCAGCTCTGAGACACTAGTATGGCATATTTTTGGACATCATCACAAGTGCATTGTTTTTGAATGTACGTGTTACTTTTGTTGTATTTTCGCACTGCTTTGCAAAACACTGCTCTGGTAGTCTTCCTTTACCTTGTGCAAAGAAAGGTTTTCTATGGATTCTCTCTCAAATGTGGTTCCTTTGTTGCACCAGAAGAAAAAATTTTTTTTTTATTTTGTAACATTCAGGAAGGTTTACTAATTTTTATAACAACATTTTATCACTTTGCTGTCCTTGAGAAAGGCACTTTACTCCATGTTGCTCCAGGGATTGTCCCTGTAATAAGGGCACTGTAAGTCGCTTTGAATAAAAGCGTCTGCCAAATTCATAAATGTAAATGTAATTGATCGAGCAGACTTGCTGGAATATTAGCTCTCCAAATATCCTTAATATGTCCTTCTAAGTATAGAGTAATTGCTGAATTTGTTAACTCATTTTATGCTGAGTACTGCAGATGAATTGTGTAACGTGTAGTGACAAGGATACTTTGGGATTTTTTGTACAGAAAATTGTTTGAAAAAAGTGCATTTTGATTATCTGTTGTGAGGTTAGTGCTAAGAGAAGAGAAAATGTACCCCTTTTTTTAAATGTAAAAAAAAAAAATAGTAGCAAACCCATTATAAAACTATGCCACATTCACTTAAAATAGTGAATGACATTTACACATTTTCTCTTACATCAGAGCAGCATTATATTTTATTTGTATCTTAATTTTAATCTTATAAACAATTAACAAATAAATAAATATTAATACAAGGAATTTAAATTAATACAACACAATTCGGAGAAAAACAAAACATTGAGCCGTGAGTTTTTGATGTAATCAAATGCAAGTTTTGATTTTCTAGCTTACCCAAGACGATCTGCTGCCACCTGCTGATAAATTATGCTAATTGCAGTTTTAAACTTTATTTACAGTTCCCATTCAGTCGGTCACGTTCGACGTACGTCGGACGTACCGACGAATTGGGATCACTTCTGGGAGCCCCTATCAGCTTCGAGCTATCTAGAACCGGCCAATGAACAATTGGCGTGCGAGATTTGCATCTCGCGCTCCGCCCCGCGCCGCGGGTATAAACAGGAAGCGAGAGTGAATGCACGCTGTCATTCACTTCGGAGCCACACGGCAGATGAAGACGACTCTCAAACGAAACCGCTTGAGTTTATCGCTGCTATCAGCAAGACTGTTCCTGAACCGGAGAATCCAGAGGAAACGGGTGTTGGAGATACGGCACATTTCAGCAGGGATCCGCGCTGACTCATCGCTGCCTCTGCAAGCAGAGAAAAACTGCTGTTTTAACAGCAACAGCAAAATCTGTTGGTCTGGTTGGGCGTTTTTCCTGTTGAGTACAGGCACGGGCTGCACACAATCCCGTGCGCTGTCGCGTTTCCCCCTGAGTGCTTCAGCACAAGAGCGTTTCCTCACAAAAAGAGTTCACGGGTGACGTGCCGTCCTTTTCAGGATGTCTTACCACCCGTGCGTTTCTGGATGCGGTCGTTCCCTGTCCCCTGCTGACGGTCACAATCGCTGTCTCACGTGTTTGGGCACACAGCACGCTGAGGCGGCGTTTGTGGATAGTTCATGTTCCCACTGCGGGAACATGACTATCGCGGAGCTAAGATCGAGACTCTCCTACCTCCGGGCTGGGGGAGTCCCCTTACCCATCCCACGAACCAGGGCTGCCCCTAACCCGGGCGGACCTGCTTCTTTGGATGGCCAGGGTGATCTGAGGATCACGTTTAGGGCAAACCCGCCGAGTCAATCTCCGCAGGCCCCTATTCCCTCTGCTCCGCAGCCGGTAGAGCCTCCAAAGGAACCCGCTGGACCCTCCCACGGGAGACCAGTGGTGACTTTTGGAGCTCCAGCGGACGAACAGATGTCGATCGCTGCATCGGAGGGGGAGTTTCAGTCCTCGGAGGATGAAGGGTCAGCTGTACTGCCTCCCTCTGGGAGAGTGGCAACGGCTGCCCCGGACCCTGAGATGGCTGCTATGCTTGCCCGGGCCGCCGAAAGGGTTGGGCTCGAGTGGAACCCTCCACCGTGTCCCGAACCCTCTAGGTTGGACGATTGGTTCCTCGGGGTGGGTCGCGCTGGTTCTCAGCGTCCCGCCCCGACACCTTTCTTCCCGGAGGTGCATGAGGAGCTCACGAGGTCGTGGACGGCACCTTTTTCTGCCAGAAACCGGCCGAGTGACTCCTCCCCCCTCACTACTCTCGACGGCGGGCCAGCCAAGGGTTACGTGGGGATCCCGCCAGTGGAGCGCGCCGTCGCGATGCAACTGTGTCCGGCGACCGCCTCTAACTGGCGCGGTGACCCACGTCTCCCGTCCCGGGCCTGTAAGTTCTCTTCCAGTCTGACTGGGAAGGCTTACAAGGCCTGCGGGCAGGCTGCGTCCGCCTTGCATGGCATGGCGCTGCTTCAGGTCCACCAGGCCCAAGCGCTCCTTGACATGCACGAGGGTAGGCCTGACCCAGAGCTCCTCCGGGAGCTCCGGACGGCGACGGACCTCGCCCTCCGGGCGACGAAAGTCACCGCCCGTTCCATCGGTCAGGCGATGTCCACGCTTGTGGTCCAGGAGCGTCATCTCTGGCTTAACCTGGCTGACATGAGGGAGACCGATAAATATCGGTTCCTGGACTCCCCCATCTCGTCAGCTGGGTTATTCGGCGACGCGGTCGAGAGCTTCGCCCAACAGTTCTCGGCCGCCCAGAAGCAGACGGAGGCGATCAAGCACATCCTGCCCCGGCGGCCCGCTGCTGCCTCCACCCCGCCGCCGGCGGCAGCGCCTCCGACTACTCGTCGCCGAGGACGTCCACCCGCCGCCGCCTCCGCCCCCGCCAAGGCACCGCAGCAGCCTTCCACCAGCCGACGGCGTGGGGCCGGCCGTGGGAAGGATGTCCAGCCCGCTCAGGCCGCTGCCAAGCCAGGTGGCAAGCGTCGTCGCAAGCGACCCTGAGACGGGCCGCCCAGAGATGGAGGAGACTGCTCTGAGGGAGATGGCTGCAGCACCACTCCTTCCCCCGGAGGAGGGCCGGGGGAAAATCTTTTGTTTTTCTGTTCCGCCGCTGGCCCCAGTGTCAGCGGCACCCAAAACATCAATAAAAGAGCAGTTTCCAATATCTCTGGGTGCCAAGAGAGCGCGCTTGGCGGTGGTCGACGCTCCCATGCCTCGCCACCCTCAAGTACCTCTCCCTTCGCCAGCAGGGGACGCCGGCTGTCGGGACGCACACAAGCGGCCTCCCCACACTCGCACGTCCCCTCCGCGGATGCAGGTAAGTGTTGCACAGCACACTCAGATCCCGCTGCGGGCCGCTCCCATGCCGTCCGAGCCGGATCCCTGCGTTCCGCCTCGCTGCCCCGCTGCGGGTACGTCTGTGGTGCCGATGGTCCCCCTTGCTCGGAGTCTGGGAGCCTGGCTAGCGCTTCCCAGCCCGTCTCGGTGGCTCATCCGTACCATCAGACTCGGCTATGCGATTCAGTTCGCCCGGCGTCCCCCCAAGTTCAGGGGCGTTCACTTCACGACTGTAGTGGAGGCGAACGCCCCCGTGCTCAGGGCGGAAATCGCTGTCCTACTGGCGAAGGACGCGATAGAGCCGGTCCCTCAAGCCGATATGAGGTCCGGGTTCTACAGCCCGTACTTCATTGTACCCAAGAAAGGCGGCGGGTTACGACCGATCTTGGACCTGCGATTCCTGAACCGGTCCCTTCACAGGCTGCCGTTCACGATGTTAACGCAGAAGCGCATCTTCAGGTGCATCCGTCCCCGAGATTGGTTTGCAGCGATCGACCTGAAGGACGCGTACTTTCATGTCTCGATTCTCCCTCGACACCGGCCCTTTTTGCGCTTCGCGTTCGAGGGACAGGCATATCAGTACCGCGTCTTACCCTTCGGCCTGTCCCTGTCGCCCCGCGTCTTTACGAAGGTTGCGGAGGCGGCCATTGCTCCCATGAGAGAGCATGGCGTTCGCATCCTCAACTACCTCGACGACTGGCTGATTCTTGCCCAGTCGCGAGAGCAGTTGTGCGAACACAGGGACAAGGTGCTCAGTCACCTCAGCCAGTTGGGACTTCGGGTCAACTGGGAGAAGAGCAAACTCTGCCCCACGCAGAGGATCTCTTTTCTCGGTATGGAGATAGACTCGGTCGCCATGACTGCGCGCCTCACCGAGGAGCGCGTCCAGTCGGTGTTGAACTGCCTGAATTCGTTCAGAGGCAGGACAGCGGTTCCAATGAAACATTTTCGGAGGCTCCTGGGGCATATGGCATCCGCAGCCGCAGTAACGCCGCTCGGATTGCTTCATATGAGACCGCTTCAACGCTGGCTACACGATCGAGTCCCGAGATGGGCGTGGCACAGCGGTTCCCTCCGCGTCCAAGTGACTCCGAGGTGCCGCCAAACCTTCGGCCCGTGGTCGGACCCTCTGTTTCTCCGGGCGGGAGTTCCCCTAGAACAAGTGTCCAGGCACTCCGTTGTCTCCACGGATGCCTCATCCACGGGTTGGGGTGCCACGTACAACGGGCTTGCAGTTTCGGGTCTGTGGACGGGGCCTCAACTGCAATGGCATATCAATTGCCTCGAGTTGTTAGCAGTTCGTCTTGCACTCAGCCGCTTCAAAGTGCCGCTCAGAGGCAAGCACGTTCTGGTCCGGACGGACAACACTGCGGCCGTAGCGTACATCAACAAACAGGGTGGTCTACGCTCCCGTCGCATGTCGCAACTCGCCCGCCATCTCCTCTTATGGAGTCAGAAGCATCTGAGGTCGCTTCGTGCCGTTCATATTCCGGGCCTGCTCAATCGTGCGGCCGACGAGCTGTCACGTCAGCAGGTACTTCCGGGAGAATGGCGACTCCATCCCCAGGCGGTCCAGCTAATCTGGAGTCGTTTCGGGGCCGCACAGGTAGACCTGTTTGCCTCCCCAGAGACGACCCACTGTCAGCGGTTTTATTCCTTGACCGAGGGGACCCTCGGGTCGGATGCCCTGGCCCACAGCTGGCCCCGGGAAGAACGCAAGTATGCGTTTCCCCCAGTGAGCCTTCTTGCGCAGACTCTGTGCAAAGTCAGGGAGGACGAGGAGCAGGTCCTGTTGGTCGCTCCGTATTGGCCCAACCGGACTTGGTTCCCGGAACTAGTGCTCCTTGCGACAGCACCTCCCTGGCCCATTCCTCTGAGGCAGGACCTCCTGACTCAGAGACGGGGCACCCTATGGCACCCGCGTCCAGACCTCTGGAAACTCCATGTTTGGTCCCTGGACGGGACGCGGAGGTTCTAGGTGACCTACCGCAAGCGGTAGTTGACACCATCACTTCCGCTAGAGCCCCCTCTACGAGGCGCCTCTATGCGTTGAAGTGGAACCTGTTCGTCGATTGGTGCTCTTCTCGCCGAGAAGACCCCCGAAGATGTTCGGTCGCATCTGTGCTTACCTTTCTACAGGATGGGTTGGAGCGAAGGCTGTCTCCCTCCACCCTCAAAGTCTATGTCGCCGCTATCGCCGCCAATCATGAGCTCGTAGATGCAAAATCTCTAGGTAAGCACGATCTGATCGTCAGGTTCCTTAGGGGTGCGAGGAGATTAAATCCGCCTCGTCCTCCCTCCATACCCTCTTGGGACTTAACTCTGGTGCTAACTGCACTACAGAGAGAACCTTTTGAGCCTCTGCGGTCAGCTGAGTTGAAAGTTCTGTCGTTAAAGACAATACTCCTGACTGCGTTGGCCTCCATCAAGAGGGTAGGGGACCTGCAGGCATTTTCGGTCGACGAATCGTGCCTGGAATTCGGGCCCGGTAACTCTCATGTGATCATGAGACCCCGGCCTGGATATGTGCCCAAGGTTCCCACTACTCCCTTCCGGGACCAAGTGGTGAGCCTGCAAGCGCTGCCTTCGGAGGAGGCAGACCCAGCCCTAGCTTTTCTCTGTCCCGTCCGTGCTCTCCGGACTTACGTGGATAGAACGCAAAGCTTCAGGACCTCAGAGCAGCTCTTCGTCTGTTACGGAGGACAGCAGAAGGGAGAGGCTGTCTCCAAGCAGAGGATGGCCCACTGGATAGTGGATGCCATCGTCTTGGCCTATCAGTCCCAAGACGTGCCCTGCCCGCTCGGGTTAAGAGCCCACTCCACTAGGGGTGTTGCCTCTTCCTGGGCGCTGGCTCGTGGCGCCTCGCTGACAGATATTTGTAGAGCTGCTGGCTGGGCGACACCTAACACGTTCGCTAGATTCTATAGCCTCCGTGTAGAGCCGGTGTCTTCCTGTGTGCTCACTTCCCATAGTCAGTAACACCGAAGTACCCGTTCTAGTGTCGGCTTGCTGCGCCATTCCCTCCCCTATGGTAGACGGATGCGTGCGCTTATTCTGCTCCAGTCGAGTTCCCCGGAACGGCGAACCCTGTTGAGTCCTCCGCAACCCGCGGCAGTCGGACGTGGCGGAGCGTTCGACGTACGTCGAACGTGACCGACTGAATGGGAACGTCTCGGTTACGTATGGTAACCCTCGTTCCCTGAAGGAGGGAACGGAGACGTACGTCCCGTCGCCACAGTTGCTGTACCATCACTGCAGGTCGAGCCACTACGTGTGGCTCCTCAGTGAAAAACAGCGTGCATTCGCTCTCGCTTCCTGTTTATACCCGCGGCGCGGGGCGGAGCGCGAGATGCAAATCTTGCACGCCAATTGTTCATTGGCCGGTTCTAGATAGCTCGAAGCTGATAGGGGCTCCCAGAAGTGATCCCAATTCGTCGGTACGTCCGACGTACGTCTCCGTTCCCTCCTTCAGGGAACGAGGGTTACCATGTAACCGAGACGTTTTTTTTAATTGCTTAAACACTACAAGTGGTACTTGATGCCCATTTAGTGTTTATAGTGTAAATATATAATATATATATATATATATATATATATATATATATATATATATATATATATATATATATATATATATATATATATATATATATATATATATATATATATATATACACACACCCTGGTGAAAAAAGTAGACTTTGTTGCATTTCAAATGTATTCCCTTTTCAATAGTATATTGCAACTATACTAACAAAAAATGCTACCATCTTTAAATATATAAAAAGTATATTGGCATCATATTTTCACAATACAACTTTTAACACACTTTAAAATTATTTTATTTTATTTTCTAAAAATATACTTAAAATTAATGTTTTTTATAAAAATAAAAATAAAATATTTTTTTTAACTGAACATTACTTTAAAATATATTTGTAATTGTAACAATGCATTGAAAGCATATTTTAAAAACACAATTTAACCTCCTGAAGTTGTAGTATATTTAAGGTTAAGTTTGAGTATAATTTTAAATTTACTTATTCATGCTTGGAATAAATTTTATTACTTTATTGCATATTACTTTCAGAAAGTGTTAAAGTGTATGACTAATGCATTAAAAGCTAAAAGACTAATGTGAACGTGAATAAAAAGTTGTATGAACATGCTGTGTGACCTCATCTCTTGTATAACCTTAACCCTTGACCCATGACATTTACATTTAAGCCGCGTTTCCACCGAAATTACCTGGAACAATTTATACCAGGAACTTTTTTTACAGGAGCTTTTTTCCCCCCAGATCTGCTAGATCAGATCAGCCCAGATCAAGGCTGTCTGCGTTTCCACTGCGGTCTAAAGTACCGTGAAGATTAGGCAAATTAGTCCGGTGATGTAGGACTGTGCGCGGCTGCTCCTCCCAGTCAGTGACAGACAGTAATCACTTTTGCGCGATTCTGTCTGCAACAATAACAAGGAGATGCAAGCAGCGCTGCTTTTGCTAGTTATGTGTTGGTTTAATAAAGAGGTCATTAACAAAACGGCGGAAAGGATACGAGCACTGATACTAAAGCGTATTCTGAAAGCTCGTAAAGCAAGATTTAAAATAAGACAACATATGTTATTATCAGCTATTACGGACATTGACCGTGATGGCTGAGACGAACGCGCGCCATCAGACTGAATAAAGAGCAAGACTGATATTTACTGAACGCAGAACGAACGAACCTCGCAAAAGACTTTTAAAAATGCCGGTTGAAATAAAATTATGTGTGAGTTCAACCAATCATCATGTTCAGCGCCCAAGTCCCACCCCCGAAAGTTCCCGAACTTTGAAAAAGTACTACATCCCGAGCAGGGCCGTTTGGAGGGGGAAATATTTACCCGGAACTTCATTTAGACCCTGGTTCCTGCGGTCGAAACACACAGAGTACCACCCCAAAGTTCCTAGTTCCTGGGGAAAGTTCCTGCGGTGGAAACGCAGCTTTAGTCATTTAGCAGACACTTTTATCCAAAGCGACATATAAATGAGAGCAATAGAAGCAACAAAAAGAGTAGAGGGCAACAATATGCAAGTGCTGTAACAAGTCTCAGTTAAAGGTCCCGTTTTTCCTGTATTTTTGAAGCTTTGATTGTGTTTACAGTGTGCAATATAACATGTGTTCATGTTTCGCGTGTAAAAAAACACAGTATTTTTCACACAATTTACTTATCTGTATACCACTGTTTTCACTGTCCTAAAAATGGCTTGATAGATTTCCTTATTCTATGAAGTTCCTCCTTCAGAAATACGTAACGAGCTCTGATTGTACCAGCGGTTCCCGTTTTGGGATTCGACAGCAGCTTAGCGCACGTTGCCCGGAAAGGTCACGCCTCTTACCATAACGGGGAGATGCATGTGCTCAAAGTACAGCGTCCCTGAAGGCCAAACATAGGTGATTTGACTCCGGGTTGAAAATAACAGCGTCTCGACGACATGGCGACAAACACACTCTACAAACGCAACCTCTACACAATTCTAAGGGCCCCCAGAGATTGGTTTTATTAGTAGTAACAGTACTAGTAGTAATGTAGAAATTATAGATGTATAGTCTAGACTCTAGAGTAACAAATAAAACTACTTAACGTCTTATTTTTGCATCCCCCATAATTCACTGCATGGTTCCGTCCTGCGTAAACTGTCAAATTAGAGATGTATTCGCGTTTGACAAAGAAGTATAAGTCGGGACGTCCGGTCATCAGAACCGAGGCTTGGCTTCAGAGGGCAGAGAGAGAGAACACGGCCTGACAATGTATATATGTGTATGTGCGGAGCTTTCTTTGCTGTAATGTCAGGAAGGAGAATGTGATGGAGATGAGAAGCAGGTATTGTGCTATTTAACACAGATATACATGTAATTAAATTGCTAACACCGATTTTGGATCACTATATCTTTCATAGGGCCCAAAATTGCTAGCGGTGCCCCTGCACGAGAGGCTCGAGAGAGAGCTCACCCCAACGCATAATTTTGCATGTTTAGGAGACGCACATATCTAGTCTCAGCCTCAGACGTCACACGGTCCGTTGACTGAATGTCTGATGCACATGGCACACTTATCTGGAAACACTTCTGGAGATTCAAAGTCGTCATCTGATTGGTTGAATTCTACAGGATGTCCGCGAGACGTGTGTGTTGCGTTCTTTAACGGTCTGCCTAGAAACAATTACTGTGATGCCAAACTCCCTCGTAGAAGAAGAACGCAGTCGTGTTTACAACTGTGACAATGAACGCTTACCAGGATCAACTAAACGCTGGGATTTCAAAAGTATGTGAAGTTCACGGCTCCATTATTGCAGTAAACTTGCACAACATTCTTAAATGAATAATTTATAGATGCACTCCGGTCTGTTATTGCAGGGACATCACTACATTTTCACACTCCTAAACATGACACGGAACAAATTTAACTGTGATTGGTTTGCGTTACATGTCAGTCAAACGTCTTCTAGGGCGGTCCTTGACCAATGAATGCTGTGATAGAGTCCAGACTTCTGTCTAAAGCTCTGGCTATGCGAGACTATATAATATCTTGCTTGTTGATTGAAAGGGAAGTATTTTTATACATGCATGTGCGTGGCAAGCAATATATTTTTCATCAGATATCATGTTTGTGAGTTAACTAAGCCATTTTTTCTCAACATGATGGATTTGAGAACAATTTGGATAACAAATAAATGAAGAAAAACAGCTATAAAGCAGCAAGTAAATAAACTTTCTTTTCTAATAATCATCTTTTATAACATATTACCTAAGAGCATTTATTTACCATGGGAAAAATCTTTCCTTAATTTGGTACCTCTAAATCTAATTCTAACCTATAAATCTAAATCTAACTTCTACAAGAAATTTAGGATGATGAAAATCTAAAGTAAGAATGACCCTGTGAATGTTGTGTTAAATTGCTCAGAAATATTCCCTTCATTCAAATATATTACATGAAAACATATTTGAAAAATATTAATATCATAAATAGAATCTGAAAGGGAACAGATGGCTCTGATCAGGTTGTAAATCTAACAAAACATAATTTTATGAGGAGTAGTAAAGTACTCGCCCAAACTATATTACAATCAATTAAACGAGTGAAAAGACAGTCTGTAGTAACAAGATGACTAATTCTGCTCGTAATACCAATTGATTTTCCTACTAACCCAATCAATGTGAAGCCTACTCTCCATTTCAAACTTTCATCAAGACACTTGAGGCATCTCAACAGACTCAATTGTAATATTAGAATTTTCTAATATATATATTTGTTCTGCTCATAATGATGATCCAGTATATTTGTTTCATATTAGTTTATTAAAATACAATTTTTTTTAAGTTTCTTAAATCATGATAACAAAGAACAGCAGAGCTACAAACAAGCTTTATTCAGTGAAGTGTAGCGATGCATCAGATTGTGTATCATATTCGCTGGTCTTTGCTGTAGAATCTGAAGTGCAGAATCTGGACTCACTGAAACAGGAAGTAGAAGAGCAGAGGAGAGAAGAGCAGGAGGAAGCTTCCCTTAGAAACTCCATCTAATCAAGACAATAAGGAACATTAGTATTAATTACTACTACTACTAGTAATAATAGTTATTAAAAATTGCATGTTTTCATTGTTGATCAATTTAATTTTTTAAAAAACTAAAACTTTGAAATAGAGTAATTCACTTGAGTAATTCATAAGCTTCTCATTTTCACAATTTTCTAGCTTTTTTTGTCTACTGAAATTTGATATTTTGCTCCTTATGAACAATCACTATTTTAATTATAATAATCGTTGTAGGAAAAAGGCAACTGTTAATGCATATTAATATAAATGAGCACATGGTCAAGTAAAGGTCAATACCTGCTGCATTGCAAAGGTCAGTGTTACAGCAGCTGGTTGTCATTGTCCCTCCAGTTAGTAGCTGTATGGTCCCTGGTTCACATTGAGTTGCACACTCTTTAATTGTGGTGGACATCTCGACACCTGCAAAACATTCAAACATCCAAATAATAGGCTAAAGAAGCAATTCCAGAAATCATGTTCATCTTGCAATAGACAAATAATTGCAATTATGTGTTGAGATTAACATTTATAATTCTGCTTCATATTGTCACTTTCATTAAACTACAACAGTACATTTCCACATCACACTGGACTTACCAAGTGGTTCAGCTTTAATAAGTTTTAATATACATGTGGCATTTCCTGGACAGTTCTTCACATCACAACTCATCATATCAGGTGTGCATGAGTAACACTTGAGAGAATATCCTTAAAGACAGAGAGAGACATTGAGTTACCGCTCTACAGTATGTGTACCAAATAATACATTCAATACTTGCTGTTTTTTGTACCTCCAGTGAGAAAAACGGACAGAAGAACAACAGACACTCGCATATCCATCATGTGTCAGGAACAGAATGAAATAACTGTTTCCAGACATCCTTTTATGTCAGTTCAGAAAGGGGTGGGATAATGAAGAACCTTTGTGAAGTCCCACACAAACTTGACACTTAAAGGGATAGTTCACCCAAGATGAAAATGTACTCTCTGAGTAATTCATTTACTCAAGTTGTTCCAAACCTGTATGAATTTCTTTCTTCTGCTGTGCACAAAAGAAGATATTTTGAAGAATGTTGGTAACCGAACAGTTGATGGACCCATTGACTTCCACGGAATTTTTTTGGAAGACAATGGTGTCCATTAAATGTCTGGTGAAAGGTAATTGTGGTTCATTGAATTCCCATGTTAAAGCTGCAGTCCGTAACTTTTTGTTGGTAAAAGATGATCCAAAATCAAATTTGGAGCAAGTACATAAGCCAGTGCTCAAAACTATCCCCTTACCTTAGCCCGATTCAAAACGGTAAGCTTGTAATAATGTGTTATAATTTGAGTGGTACTGGTGGATTTCCACAGGAAATTTGAGCATGTCTTAGCGTCATTACATAAAGGAGTCCGGCTAGTAGTAGTATCGCATGTGAGGAGCGGATCGCATGTTCCTCAAAGCAGATGGAATAATTAAACTTATCATTTTAATGGCGGATTGTAATGCAGATAGGTCCAAAACGACAATCATCAGTGATAACTGGAGATTCATCCGTAGTCAGAAGCAAAAGATTAGACTGTACAGAAATTAAAGTCTACAGGTAACGCTAATTTTATTTATTTATTTATTTATTTATTTATTTATTTATTTATTTATTTATTTATTTATTTATTTATTTATTTATTTATTTATTTATTTATTTATTTATTTATTTATTTATTTATTTAACAGGGACAATGCATACAGACATAGCTGAAATACAAGTACTGCAAATGATGCCTAGCATATAGAGTTTATAGCTAGCGCTAATTCTCAACTCCTGTCCCTGGTTGGATACACACTAAATACACGTAGTGCTGATGTTGTTAAAATTTACAAATTTGAGAACAAGGTAAAACAATACTAATAATTTGCATGGTTTGATGTGATATGAGTTAATCGCTCATTGGATTTAATCACCGTTGTAGGCTATCTGTAATTCTGCAGTATCTACACTGGTGCGGTGAATGAATGAAAGCCACACACACTCCTCAAAACATTGGATTCTTCCACGCTATGGAGCCCTGCCGTTGCGAACCCACGTAAAGATAAGGTTTCAAACAGAGATGGCGACAGAGAGGCAAAACTTATGGACTGCAGCTTTAAGTAAGTTATATATCACATCTGATTTTATTATATACATTTTATTACCGTATTTCATCCAGTAAAGAAAACTCAACAATGATTTAAAAGTACATATAATAGCATAAAAACAAACATTTACACAAACATTCACATACATATATAAATATATATATATATATACACACACAGTTATAGAACTGAACCAAATCAACACTGAACTGACTTGAGCTGGCACTATTAGCTGGTTAGAGCTGCTTTACAGCAGAATATGAATTTGTTACTATTGTGAAGCCACTTTGAAACAATTTGTATTGTGTAAAGCGCTAAATAAATATAAAGGTGAATAAAGGTGATAAAGGTGTATATAGGTGTATATATGTAAATAAAGGTGACTTGACTTGTTTACATATTCAGTATATATTTACAAAATAAACAGAAATGCAAGGGTCAAAAATGTATTTGTTTCTCAAAACATTGAGTTTTGATTTGATCAAATGAGGTATATTTACACTATAAACAGAAATACAAGAGGGTAAACATCATTTATTTATTTCTGAAAACATAACGTTTTGATTTCTAAGTGAACAAATTAAGTGTTTTCACACATGATCATTGGGTGTAGGTAATTGGCAAATGAAATCGGCATTTAAAAGGCCAGTGCTTACAAGAGCTGTTAGTTTTGAATGTTGTGTGTAATGTAGAGAACTGTGTTTAGTGTTTTGCTAAATGTTTGTTTTACGAATGCAAACTGAGTGTAAAGCAGATAATGTGCATTGTCTCTGTTATATTCTCTTTTATAAATATGATAAAACTAAAGACTCTTCTGAGATATGAAGGATGCAACATGAGATTGGCAGAAGCTGTGTTATACCCCTTTGTACACATTCGAAGATACAGTTAATTGGAACTAGTGAAGATACTTTCTAATATTGAGTGGAAACCAATTTGAGTAAATCATAAAATCATGGGTATCAACAGAACATCCAATAACAAATCTGCATAAATGTTTATAAAGAGAGAGACAAAAGATTACAATACATGAAGAATAGTCAATGTGAGGTTTGAAGTCAGCCATAAACCATAAAAAGTGCGTGCCATCATTTGATTAGATTAGAAAAATACTTCCCTTTCGGTCAACAAGCAAGATATGATGTGCTAATCTTAAACATGCAAAAGTGATATTATTTGTTTACCATTCTACTTATTTGCCTTCTATTTCCTTAACTTATTTTCCCCCTGCTATAGCAACTCATAATGTAATAACTGCACATTATGTAATAGGTATTACATTATTAATGTAATAAAATGTTTATAATGTAATAATTTGGTCAAAATGTAATAAAATCTTGAGCTCATAATGTAATAAGGATTTTTCATATAAGGTAATGGTTATTATGAGAAATGTATTACATTACGAACACACTGCAGCAACTTATAATGTAATCATAATTCACAAGGCAATACCAGCACATAATGTATACAGTATAAGTGAAACAATTGGCATTGCAATTACAATTATGGCATTGATTAGGTTGTAATTTCACATTAAAGTTGCAAAAGTTCAGATTTCATCTTTCTTTCTGTCTTTTTTACATAAAAAAAAATAAAAAAGGGTGTTTTAACAATGGTGTGTATACCTTGTGTACATGATTATAAGATGTACTGTATTATTATTTTTAATATTTATATCTGACTGGATTTAGATTTTTAAAAATGTACTTTAAGGGAATACTAATATTTGTATGTTTTAAAAGCTATTACAATAATGACAATATGACAATGTTTTGTAAAATTTTTTATACATTATGAGCTCAAGATTTTATTACGTTTTGAATGAACATTTTATTACAATGATGATGAAATACTTATTACATTATGTGCAGTTTTGTGTAGTTATTACATTACAAGTTGCTACACACTGCTTTTAACTTTAAAGATATTTCTGTTTTTCAAGATATATAATTTCTCTTTTTGTTCTTATGTTTGTTTGCACCGTTCTTCTTTCTTATTATTTTCATATTAGTTTCTCTCAGTGCACGTGAATACAGTTGTTGACTGTGACATGGACTTTTCCTCTTTGTTCTATACGCTCTCTCTATATATAACACATTTTTAATTTATCATCAGGTCTGGGCTTCACTCCAGCATTGTTTGTCTTTATCTTTCAAGAAATCCACAAGTTTCTAAATCAAAACAAGACAATTTATTACTACTTCTTGCATGTGGTTACAACTTTCATACTCTCTTGTGTCTGTTTTACTGATCTGATCTGATTGGAGTATATTTTGAATTTGAGAAAAATAACACTGCAAAAAAATGCTTTTCTTACTTAGTATTTGTGTCTTGTTTCCAGTCCAAATATATATAATAATTCTTAAATCAAGATACTTTTACTAAAATTACATAAGATTTTGTTCTTGTTTTCTGATAAATATAATTAAAATGAAGTGAGTTTTTGCTTAAAACAAGCAAAGTGATCTGCCAATGGGGTAAGGAAAATAATCTTGTTTCTGTCTCAACAAGATTTCAATCAGAGACTAGATTATTTTTCATACCCTTTGGCAGATAGTTTAGCTTGTTTTGTTTTGCTTTATTTTGTTTTCCAGAAAACCCAAGTTGAGAATAATTGATTTGGTTTGAGTACCATTTGGTAAAGCAAAATTTGGTAAAATTTAAATAAAAACTCACCATTATGGTGATCAGTGTTCCCTTTGGTTGGGCACTTATAACTATCTTACTACTGATGCAGCGATGCAACAAGAAATCACAGTTATTTTATTCCAAAGGAAGATAAGTAGTAAATATATATCAGCACTGATGTCAGATTAGAAGAGTCATATACTGTAAACCATATACAGCTCTATAAAGTACCTAATTTACAAGTTAAATATCCTTATCACAAATCTCACTATACTAGCCATGATCTCAAGTGATTCAGATTATGTTGAACTACAGGCATATAGTAGATACATTTTTGATCTTTTAATGTTTAAATTAAATACACACAAAAAAGTAATATTTACTTAATTTATCTTTTGCAAGTTTTTGCATGCAATTTTTTTTTTCTTGCATGAATATGTAAATTTCATATATTGAATTAAGCAAACACTACTTAAACATGAAGAAAAATTAACAATGAAAATAAGCAATTTGAACCCTAAAACAGGCAACGTAACCCACGAGTTACATACTCATAGGTGTTACATATCTGTCTGTTTTGACTTTAAGTTGTTTGTTCTTCCTGTCACGTGTTCCTTTGTTTCAGTTTCCCGCCACTTGTTTGTCACCCTCGTTAGTTATGTTTGTTTCAGCTGTGTTCAGTTAATTATCTCGTTTCTGTTTGCTACTTAAGTTCTTCCCTGTTCCTCACTCTTTGTCTGGTCGGCGTTATGATTTGTTGTGCTGTTGCCTTTGGTTTATTTATTATTAAAGCGTGTTTGTATTTGCATCTCCTACGTTTTCTGCCTGTTCCTGAGCACCACACCCGTAACAATAAGAAAGATGTTTTCACCAGTCGAAATCTCATTGAGAAGGGGGACTGCGTGTACAGTGGGCCCAGAAGCCTGGAGGGCCTATAACCCTCTATGGTACAGTGTTGCCTCCAGGCAACATAGTCTATATTAGTTTATTTTTAATAAAATGAAACACCAATGTCTTGTTCAAACCTATCTCAGGGAAGAAAAACTCAAATACTAATCATTGAAAGTGCAAAAAAGTGGTCACATGACCCACAGGGGTCAATTTTTTGTCTTGTTTCAGCACGTGCACAGGTCACATGGCTCCATATTTTCTCCAATGAAAAGTGCATTTTTCACTACTTTCCATCCAGTTAATCACCCACAAAAAATATGAGTCACCTTCACTGGTAAGTAAAGAAGTATTTTCAAGAACGTTACATTATATATCATCAAATGTTTTAGAGAAGGCAACATTGTACCATAACGGAATTGCATAAGGCCATACCAGACACACTGGTTGGATACAAATATAGTATATTTGTAAGGAAAAGAGCTAGAATGATCACAATGGTACAATGTTGCCTGAGAGCAACAGCTGAATTTGAAATATTACTTTTTATTAAATATGAAATGTTTAATACATGAAACTAGATAAATGTGTTTGTTCAGGTGTCTGGTTAAAGAAATTGATGTTTTCAATAAATATATTTATTTTTTCTACATGAAAATGTAAAATGTTTCAATTTGCCCGTTGTGGTATGTTGCCTTGAGGCAACAAACTTTCAAAAAATAAAAAAATAAAACAAAAATTTGTGAAAATTTGTATTGCTATTGTTATAGTGTACAATTTTAAGCAGGAAATGTTTTACTCATTGAAATCATATTGCGTACCATAGAGGAATAAGGGTCTTCCCTAAGGGCCCCGGTCCAGGAACAAGATTTCTACTCAAAATGTTTTACTCAAACAATGTAACACTGAATTAAACCTCGCTTTTAAAGTGTGTGCTTTACTTAGAAACATCTAAGTAAATAACACAATAGATTTCTTACCCCATCGGCAGATAAGTTTGCTTGTTTTAAGCAAACCTCCCTTAATTTTGATTTTATTTTCAAGAAAACAAGAAAAAATATCTTCTGTCATTTTACTTATCTAATAAATGCATCTTGATTTAAGAATTTTTGGATATTTGGACTGGAAACAAGAGCAGTTGTTGCAGTGTACTAATCCTAACAACAAAAGCAATGATAAAACAGTGTAAATAGCTGGAAAACAGTGAAAAAACCGTATTAATTATTCATTCCCCAGTGCATGAAGGGAACACCGGTATCAGAAAAATTTAGTAGTTCTACTTACTTTTATAACGTTGATTTTACACTTTAATTTCTAAAAAGCTTAAATTGGGTACACCGAGTACAAAAAATAGTTATTTCCTTTCATGTAGATATTATGTTTTTCTGTACTATTTACTTCACCACAAAAATCATTTTTATAATATAATTGGTGCCAAAAGTGATTTATCAAAATATTGAGCAAAGGCTGTGAATACTTATGTACATGTGATTTACATATATATATATATATATATATATATATATATATATATATATATATATATATATATATATATATATATATATATATATATATATATATATATATATATATATATATATATATATATATATATATATATATATATATATATATATATATATATATATATATATATATATATATTTTTTTTTTTTTTTTTTTTTTTTTTTTTTTTTTATATATAAACTTGCAAAGATTTTAAACAAACTTCTTTAATGTTGTCATTGGGTTTTGTTTGTAGAATTCGAGGAAAATTATAAATTTTATCAATTTTGGAATAAGGCTGTAACATAACAAAATGTGGAAAAAGTGAATACTTTCCGACTGAATGCACAAAGAGTAAAGTCCATGCCACAGTCAAAATCTGTATTCACGTGCAATGAGAGAAAATATGGAAATATTAAGCAAGATAAAGAACAGTGATAAACAAACAAGGGAGCAAAAAGAGAAACATAAAGAGCAGGGGGAAAGTAAGCTTAGGGAATCAGGAAAAATGGAAGGCAAATATGTGCAATTGTAGACAAATGATATGCATCATTTTTGCATTTTAGATTACCAGCTCAATGTTGGTGCTTCTTCTCTTCAGTTCAGCCACTCATTTTCAGTTCAGGTCAGGACACTGGGATGGTCATGGCAGAAGCTTCATTTTGTGCTCAGTAATTTTAGTGTTGATTTTGATGTTTGTTTTGGATCGTTGTTCTGATGGAAGATCCAACCACGGCCCACACTGTTAGACATTTTTTTGCAGTAACTAACTGGCTGCACTTTTGCAAGTTACTGTAACTGCCCCTTTAAAGTCGCTTACCCGTGTTTTACAGTATGATGTCCTTATCACAGTTTAATTTGACCTTTACTGCAACTTTTTACAGCATAATATAAAATATTACAGTAATTTTACTGTAATTTATTTTGCACATTGTACATGATTGCTATGGAATTTTATACGTTCCAAATAAGTAATTTGAATCCCTGCACATCAGTTTTTTTTTATTATTATTATTATTATTATTATTCACAGTCTCACTTAGGGGAGCGCGGGGCACAACCTAATGTGGGGTTAGTTGAACACGCATGGTTTAACACTTTCCACACATGCCAGGATGACGACACTTAGTGTATTTACTAGTTGCCATATCAACATTATTCACAGAAAAAAAAATTTGGTGCAAAAAAAATGGTATCACTGAACATTTATTTAACCATAGCAAAAGTACATTTCTTATAAGTTTATTTGTCATCTCTGTTTTTTGGGCTTATTTAAAAGAAGACAAATCTGATATTATTTTAATCTTATATCTGTTATTTAACAGTTGAGACTTTAATGCTGATCTAACAGCAGAAGACACGAACAGCGATTTAAAGAGCCCCTGAATTATGCTAGTTTATTCTATACTTTTATGAATTCTGATTATGAAATAATGACTGAGAGTCAATGTTCAGAAATTATTAATTATTATAATGTTTTTAACTATGCTGTATAGCTGTATTTAGCGATGTGTTTGTTGTCAAACTCAAAAAATATATATTTTTTTAATGATTAAAAATGCCATTATTTTATTTTAAAAAGTTAATAATTGTATTTTATTGACAAAATATTTTAGTATGTCTTGGATATTTTTTTGATTATATCAGGTAACATTTTAAGCTGTTATTTGGTCATGTTACATTGTGCCCCTCACATGTTACAATGTATCCCACCTACGGGGCATGTTGTCACATTTCACTTCCATTCTTTCGGGGTAAATCAAGAAAAAAGTATACACTGTACTAATGAAACAAAACCACGTAATTGTAGTAGACATGTGTGAAATTAATGTGAATGAAAAAATAAATACTTAAACCCATGTGGTTTTACAAAAACTGAGACAGTCAAAAAGCGTTAGGTTGTGCCCCGCTCTCCCCTACATCCATTTTATTTATTGTGATGCAACATTACAGAACATTACATTCTGCAAAAATACAGAACTGAATTCAAAAATAAAAGCAGAGATCATGACAACATGGTAACATAAAAAACACGAACAAAACATCCCTTGGTCTGGTAAACCACTGATGGCTGATCTGAAACAAAACAGAAGGAAATGTGTGAGAAATGGTCATGAGTTTCTCTCATCTAAACTTGTTTATGGACAGACAAGCTAACAACAGCAGTTTATCTATCCATCTAAGCTTAGATGACCTTCCCTCACTGCTGACCATCCAGTGGGTTGCAGAAAGACAAACGGACAAAATCTTTGCATGTAAAACTTTTAAATATTTCTCAGCATGATTGCGACCGTGGTGTGGAAATGTCAAGTATCTCAGATGTTGCAAATAATTAAATGTGCATGTGCTTAGCTTTTAGTTCAGGTTTTGCAATGAAACATGGGCTTCAGGTCCAGCTTTGTCGGTTTCTCCGTCTATTCCTCAGTCTCTCTGTCCTGGTCATTGGCTGTATATGATTCTACAGTAACTGAGATGTTGAAAAAAATATCACTTTGCATTGTTGAATAAATAATATTACCATTGATTTGTGGTTGAAATCTCATCATTGCTTCAACATTGAGGGTGCAAAAGCGATCTGAAGCAACATCACTTTAGAAATTAGCGTTGACGCATCAACACTGACTCAACATTGTTTCAATGATTGCTTGCTGTCTGGGTATATTACTTCTCTAAGGTACTAAAATTGAATTTTTAAAAATGCACCTTGTAATAATGTCTACTTACATTTTACTTAAACATATTTTTAAATAATTATGATTTTATGTTTTAAATAAATACACTTATTTTTATGTATTGACATACCAAAGCACATGGAAAATAATATATATCTTTTTTAAATTGTCCCAAATTTGTTAATGTGTTTGAAATGTGTTTAGTCTATAATGTATACTGTGTGCATTAATGTATTTTTCTTCCAAACGTCAATACACTTGCTTGTTGATAAACTATAACAATAAACTTATTGTTGAATTTTTATCACTAGCTCCTGCTCTATGAACTCTACAAGTGTCAGTTTTCTACATAATATTTGACAGTGTCATTTATGAGAAGAGACTATCTGCTGCCACCTGCTGGTAAATTATGCTAAATATGGGTTTAAACTTTATTTAAATGACTGACACATTTTGACAACACTTTCAAACAGAAAAAGGAAGTTGCAAGTACATGTTCCCATATAACATCAATTTAGCAGTGTCAAATCGAATTTAAGTCACTCACATGGTCTTTCAAAGGGCTGGCAAATTATTATTATTATTATTATTATTATTATTATTATTATTATTATTATTATTATTATTATTATTATTATTATGGAATATTCCCCTAGTCGGTTCTTAAAAGCTGTGGAATGTTTTTTTTTTTTTCTATAATATTTTTCTGCAAAATACAACTGGTTCTGATTAAGATGTTATTACCAGTCTTGTCCTCTAGATGTCAGTCTCGTATTTACCTTGTGCGAAGATACAAGATCGTCCAGTTCTAACAGCAGCACGGAGCTCGAGTGGCCCGATCACCAAGTGTCCACGGCTTATGGCACAAAATAAACATGAATGGACATAAGAAGGTTGTTGAAAGATACAGTACAGCTTACTGAAATATATAATGTCTCGTGTAATTGCAAAGCAAAGCAACTGGAGATCGGAAACAAGAGCTTGTGAAATCTGGATCAAAATCAAGAGATAGACCTTCATCACATGATGTATATTACAGAGTTACACTTTATACCTCGTCTGCTATGTAAGTTACACACATAGAGCATTAAGCAAAATAACTTGTTTTAAAAATAAATGTTTTCATTTAGTAGAAATTTAGTTTGTAGGACAAATGTAAAACATAGGTGAAATGTATCTTTGAATGATTAAATAATGATCATACTTCTCGACATGATGATGAAAATATTTGGTTACATATATGGTTCGAAAATCTATTTGGTTACGAAAAGCTTTGAAGAGGAAATGGTGCAGAACTTTATGTTTATATCGTTATAAACATAATTATATAGCCTAAACATAATTTAATTTTTTTTTTTTTTAATGTAGCCTACACTCTAAAAAAAAGGCTCGTAATCATAGGGGAACCTTTTTTAGTGCTATATAGCACCAGTTTTGGTGCTTCAGTGGTTCTTCAGCGGTTCTTCAGAGGTGCTATATAGCACCTTAGTTAAAGAACCGGTGAAGAACCTCTGAAGAACCGCTGAAGAACCTCTGAAGAACCAAAATTGGTGCTATATAGCACTAAAAAAGGTTCCCCTATGATTACGAGCCAAGAACCATTTTTGGTGCAATATAGAACCTTTTTTTTTTTAGAGTGTAGTTATTGCATCCTTGTGGGGATAAACATTGTTAATATCTTGAGAACCAACATACTCTCATGAAATGTGTGTAATAATTATATAAACTATAATTACATAAACGATATTGGTTTTTTTTATTGAATATCAAAAATACAAAACAATCCAGTATTCAGCCTGATCTCATGAAAAATGCGTATCTATAGCACGAATTGTATTTATCGTGCGATTTCCACACCAAAATTAGTTTTTATGTGCATACTAGCCTACTCAGTTTTTGCGTGCATGATATGCACTTTATAACGTGTTTTAGGCACGTACCCCACACCACTAAACCTACCCAATGGGGTGACAATGCGTATCATATGCACGTTAAAAGTAATTTTGGCGTATAAATCGCACAATAAATAATAGTCGTGCTACACTAAAAATAACTTTAACTTACTTTTAACTTACACACTTAAAAAAAAACCAAGTTGGGTTGAAAATGGACTAACCCAGCAATTGGGTTGTTTTAACTCATCAATTGGGTTGTTTTAACCCAGCGGTGGGTTAAATGTTTGCTTAAAACAACCCAACTGCTGGGTTTAAACAACCCAATCGCTGGGTTAAAACAACCCAATTGCTGGGTTAGTCGATTTTCAACCCAACTTGGGTTATTTTTAACCCAGCATTTTTTAGAGTGTGTATAGGCTATATACACATTTCATGAGAGTATGTTGGTTCTCAAGATATTAACAATGTTTATCCCCACAAGGATGTAATAACTACATTAAAACTTTTTTTTTTTATTTATTAAAATGAAAGGGCAATACAAACATATTACATTCATTGGCTGCACCAATGTCAACAAATGACGTCATGTGCGTGCACGTGTAGGACAATCGAATTCTGGCAGGCAGTCAAATTTCAGCACTACATCTGTTGTTCCCTTTCGAGGGAACTCCCACTGCATCGGTAACGACGAATTTGGGGACACTCCCTAAGCAACAGCGCGTCTGAAGTATGAATGAAATCAGGCCAATCCTGATTGGTGTTGCGTCAAGACGTAACTATGACGGCATACCCGGAAGATACATATAGGGCAGCCCAGGCATAGTAATGGCAGTTATCGCTTTTCAGCATAGCGCTCTTTGTGAAATCTGTCTGTCTATTTATTGTTGTTCGTTGTGAGAAAGTGTGTGAGATGGCGACTGAGAAAGCAAGGGACTTTAAGCAGTGTGTGCACCCGTGCCCTCGCTACATGTCGGGCTCGGACACACACTCGCTTTGTGTTCAATGCCTGGGTGTTGAGCATGCTCAGGCGGCTCTCGAGGGAGCCGCCTGTGAACATTGTGAGCGGCTCACACTCAGGCTCTTGCGTTCTCGGCTGGCCGTGTTCGATGAGGCCGGCCAGCCTCGTGAGCCCTCTGGTTCTGGACCCGCTGTTGCCGAGGCAAAGCGGCGTCGCAGATCCTGGGGCTCACAGCGGGATTTGTCAGACAGGTTTGGGACTGCTGAGGCACCTTCCCAAACTTCGTCTGATGATTCCGAGATTCTCCCTCCCCGTGTGGAAGCCCGCGCTGCGGCTTCTTCCCCCGGGGTGGAGAATCCGATGTTCATTCTCTCTGGTTCTGAGGAGCCAGATGAGGTGGACATCGAAGCGGGCGGTGAAGCACCAGATGAGTCGCCGCTTCACCCACCCGCTCAAGAGGAACTGGTCGAGGTTTTGACCCGGGCGGTGGCCAAATTAAGATTAGATTGGCCACAGGAAAATGAGGAAGTCCAGCCACCAAGCAGGCTGGATGACCGATTCCTCTCACGCCGGGCTCAAACACCTCGCCGGGGTTTGCCTTTTTTCCCGGACTTGCACAACGAGTTGTGCAAGTCTTGGAGAAAGCCGTATTCGGCACGCGTCTCCAATCCCCCTGTATTGGACTATTCTAATGTCCTGGGGGCGCGTGCAGCCGGATACGGGACGATGCCGCGGGTGGAAGATGCGCTCGCGGGCTATCTTTCTCCCGAATCGGCATCGTCGCTGAAAGCCCCGGTACTGCCCACCAAGCCCTGCAGGGACACCTCAGCCTTGGTGGGCAGAGCCTATATGGCGGCTGGGCGGGCTGGTAGTTCCTTGCATACCCTTTCCATCTTGCAAGCCTACCAGGCCGACCTCCTGAAGGAGTTGGACGAGGGTGAGGGTCCCTCTCCGGGGGACATATTGGAGCTCCGGAAAGCTGCGGATTTGTCTCTCCGCATCACCAAGGAGACGGCCCGCGCTGTGGGCCGCTCTATGGCTTCCATGGTGACTGTGGAGAGACATTTATGGCTGAACTTATCGGGGATGAAGGAGAAGGATAAAACCTTCCTTCTGGATTCCCCGATCTCGCCTTCTGGTCTGTTCGGCGACGCCGTTAATATCGTCGTCGACAGATTCCAGGAGGCGAGGAAGCAGTCAGCGGCTTTCCGCCAATATCTCCCTCGTCGCTCCAAAGGGAAGGCTGCCTCCAGCGGGCAGCCTCAGCCGTCCACCAGTTCCTCGCACCGGCAGGTGCAAAAGCAGAGCGTCGCCTCTCGAGCCCCTCCTCCTGGAGCTTGGCAACAGAGGCGGCGCTCGCACCAGCAGACTTCCGCACCTATGGGCGATTTAAGAAACGTCCTTCAGGCTAGGAAGGCTGCTGGGAAGAAGTCCTAGCTTCGGCTGGACTTCAAAGAGCGGTCCCCCCCGCGCAGGAACAACCGAGGTTGTCCCCGCCGCGGCGCTCTCGGGAAATCGATGTGGTAATCCCGCCGTCACAGACGCTTCGGGCCACATCGGTTTCCCGCGGACGTTCACTGCTCCAGCCGCCTCCGGGAGGACTTGCGACTGGGCAGTTAACACGTCCGTACACCGAAAATTGTCCCCAACTGCTCCCTGCCGGTTCGCCGCTTCAGGGGGTTGGGGACAAGGCTCGGTTGATACCCGAAGCCAGCCTCGAGAGGCTGGTTCCCTTAGTAGATTATCTCGGCGCGTGGAAACGCCTTCCGAGTGTTTCTACGTGGGTCCTGCGCACTGTAGAAAAAGGTTACAGACTGCAGTTCAGTCACCCTCCACCAAAATTCTGTGGAGTGACATGGACGGTAGTGGAACCAGAGCGGGTTCGGGTCATGGAACAAGAAGTAGAATCCTTGCTGGTAAAGGGGGCCATAGAGTATGTTCCCCCGCCAGAGAGGGAGTCCGGGTTCTACAGCCGGTACTTCATAGTTCCAAAGAAGGATGGAGGGTTGCGTCCTATTCTGGATCTGAGGTATTTGAACCGATCTCTGATGAGGTTCAGGTTCAAAATGCTCACCATCCCGACTATCGTGAGTCAGATCCAGTCCGAGGACTGGTTCGTCACGATAGATCTGAAGGACGCATACTTCCATATTTCCATCCTTCCGTGTCACAGGAAGCTCTTGAGGTTCGCTTTCGGGGGCGAGGCGTACCAATATCGAGTGCTTCCCTTTGGTCTAGCTCTTTCCCCACGCACATTCACAAAGTGCATGGATGCAGCTCTGGCTCCAATGAGACTCCAGGGCATCCGTGTGCTGAATTATATCGACGATTGGCTCATTCTGGCCCAATCGTACGATATGGCGGTTCGGCATCGAGATGTCGTTCTGGCCCACATAAAGTGCTTGGGGCTGAGACTCAACACCAAGAAGAGTGTGTTGACGCCATCCCAGAGAACTACGTTCCTAGGAGTCGTGTGGGATTCGACTTCGATGCGGGCGCAATTAGCCCCCGCACGAGTCGAGACCACGCGGGCGATGGTCTCAGGATTAAGGCTAGGCCACAGCATCACTGTCAGGCACTTCCAGAGGGTGCTGGGTCACATGGCAGCAGCGTCCAACGTAATACCTTTTGGCCTGCTGCACATGAGACCTCTACAGTGGTGGCTGAAAACCAAGGGGTTTTCCCCCAGGGGGAACCCGTTCCGTATGATCAGGGTAACGCGCGTTTGCCTTCGTTCCCTAGCCATATGGAAAGAACCTTGGTTTCTGTCCCAGGGGCCAGTGTTGGGAGCGTCCTGTTGCCGGAAATCCGTTTCAACAGACGCCTCCCTCACTGGTTGGGGCGCGGTCATGGACGGCCGCTTTGCGAGGGGCCCTTGGGAGGGCCGTCATTCCTCCTGGCATATAAATTGCCTGGAGATGATGGCGGTCTACAAAGCTCTCAGGAGCTTTCTCCCGGACCTCGGCGGTCACCATGTCCTGGTACGGACAGACAATACGTCTGTCGTAGCGTACCTCAACCGGCAGGGGGGTCTCAGATCGCGCCCTCTATGCAGACTGGCGCATCAGATCCTCCTGTGGGCCCAAGGGAAACTGTTGTCCATCAGGGCAATGTATGTCCCGGGGGTCCAAAATCAGGGAGCAGACATCCTGTCGAGGCAGGGGCTGAGGCCCGGGGAATGGCGACTCCACCCGGAGGTGGTGGAGGCCATGTGCGAGAGGTTTGGCCCAGTGGAAGTGGACTTATTCGCGTCTCGAGAGACGACCCACTTCCCACTGTGGTTTTCTCTCACGCATCCGGCCCCTCTGGGGCTGGATGCCATGGTGCAGACGTGGCCGAGGCTACGTCTGTATGCATTTCCCCCGATCGCTCTGCTCCCGGGAGTCCTGGAGCGGGTCCGTCGACAGGGCGCCAACCTGCTTCTGGTGGCGCCACGTTGGCCGACTCGGGTTTGGTTCTCGGACATCATATCTCTGCTGGCAGGTCAACCCTGGGAGATTCCTCTGAGGAGGGATCTCCTGTCTCAGGCAGGGGGCACGATATTTCACCCCCGGCCCGAGTTATGGAACCTTTGGGTCTGGCCCCTGAGGGGGCCAGATACTTAGAGGCTGGCCTGCCGGCCGATGTGATCGAGACCTTACTCAGTTCCAGGGCTCCATCTACAAGGAGACTGTACAGCCTCAAGTGGAATGTGTTTTCCACTTGGTGTAGAGAGCGTGAGGTGGACCCAGTTAACTGCCCAGTGGCTTCAGTGCTGGAGTTCCTCCAAGATCGTTTCTCTGCAGGGCTTACCCCGTCCACACTCAAGGTGTACGTGGCTGCCATTGGGGCTTTCCACACACCGTTGGGTGATGGGCCTTTGGGTAGGCACCAGTTGGTTGTACGGTTCCTCCGTGGGGCTCGGAGGATGAGGCCTGCGGCTCGTTCCAGAGTCCCAACCTGGGACCTGGCAGTGGTTCTCGAGGGATTGGCTGAGGCCCCCTTCGAGCCACTAGAGTCAGCGGACCCAAAGAGCTTGACCCTTAAGATGGCCTTTCTCTTAGCCATCACTTCTCTGAGGAGGGTGGGGGACCTTCAGGCCTTGGCGCTTACGCCGACTTGCCTGGAGTTTGCCCCTGGCGAAGTGAAGGCCATCTTACACCCTAGGGCCGGTTATGTGCCCAAGGTGCCATCAAACGTGGTCAGGCCTTTGGTTCTTCAGGCATTTCATCCTCCGCCTCACGTGACGGCGGAAGAAGGGAGACTTCACCTGCTCTGCCCGGTCAGAGCCCTTAAATTATATGTGGAGAAGTCTGCGCAGTGGAGGAAGTCTGAGCAGCTATTAGTGTGTTTTGGTTCATCTAAGAAGGGGCTGCCTGCGTCAACCCAGACTATTAGCAACTGGATTGTCCAGGCAATAGCCACGGCCTATCAGGTGCGCAACCTGCCTTCACCTATGGCCGTGAGGGCACATTCCACCAGGGGCATGGCCTCTTCGGTGGCCCTCCTTTCTGGGGTCCCCTTGCAGGACATTTGCGAGGCGGCCGGATGGGCTACTCCACACACCTTTATTAGGTTTTATAGTCTGCACCTCCCTGCGACGCCCGGTGCTAGGGTACTCCAGTCCTAGTTGTGCCCGGTCTCCGGCTTCACACTAGGACTGGTGCTACCGTCGGTGTGGCCTAGTGGGTACTCGTTCCCCAAATTCGTCGTTACCGATGCAGTGGGAGTTCCCTCGAAAGGGAACGGCTCGGGTTATGTATATAACCCTTGTTCCCTGAGAAAGGGAACGAGCACTGCATCTCGTCGCCACACCTCGGCAGGCCTGGAGCGCATGCTTCATCGCGATAACTGCCATTACTATGCCTGGGCTGCCCTATATGTATCTTCCGGGTATGCCGTCATAGTTACGTCTTGACGCAACACCAATCAGGATTGGCCTGATTTCATTCATACTTCAGACGCGCTGTTGCTTAGGGAGTGTCCCCAAATTCGTCGTTACCGATGCAGTGCTCGTTCCCTTTCTCAGGGAACAAGGGTTATATACATAACCCGAGCCGTTTTTTGAAAGGAGAAGTACGGAGCCCCGCACATGACATGCAGTAAAAAACTAGTAGGCTAAATCATGCGCACGATTTACTATTTCGTTCCCTTGATTTATAAAGCGTGCGCACGTTTTACTAATTCGTTCCCTCGATTTGCTAAATCATGCGCATGATTTATAAATTGAGGGAATGAATTAGTAAAACGTGCGCACGATTTATAAATAGAGGGAACGAAATAGTAAATCGTGCGCATGATTTATAAATCGAAGGAACGAATTAGTAACTCGTGCGCACAATTTACTTTTTTTTCTTGCATGTCATGTGCGGGGCTCCGTAGAGAAGAAAGAGTTTTCCATGCTTTTTTAGACACACATGTGAACGGCCCTTTAGGGGGATGGTGGAAAAATCGAGCTTTCTGCGGTTTAGAAATCGTGCAAGCTCACATCGCGATTTTATTGCGATTTCGATTAATCGCACAGCCCTAATTTTAATACTTTTTCTTTAAGAAAAAAATAGCACACTTTCTTTTGAACTTTTTACAGCATGAAGATTTAAAAAGAAACCCTGAAATAAGGTGATGAATACATACATTTTCCTCTATACGTTCAGTTTATCACATCAGAACACAATCTAGTACAGAACAAATATGAGCGATATATTCAATACAGTGTGTCTGATTGTAGAATCTGAAGAGCTGCTGGATTCAGTGCAGCAGGAAGTAGGAGAGCAGAGAACAGCAGAGGAACAGGAAGCTCTGGGTGACGCTCTGAGCACCGTTACACAGGTTCCCCTCACAACATGAGATGCTCACAACATTAGGAACCGATGCTGTGGTATCACAAATAGATTTAGACACACAGCCTTTTACAACCAATGACTGACCTCCAACAGTCTCTGATGAAAGGAAAGAAAACAAAGGTTGATTCAGTCTAAGCTGGCAGTTATTGTATGTGATCTGTATAAAATAATTAAACTAATGGTGGAGAATCAAAAATAACAACAATCTTCGTCCTTTTTCAGATTCTCACCTGTTGTTTTAATGCAGTGATCTTCAGTCCCTGAACATCTCACAGTGCTTGAGCAGTTCTGATCATCACAGGAATAACATGTCTTTCCATTGGGGACAGTAGAGGGATCTGCAGGAGGAAAACATTTTATTTGATGAATTAAAATTTCTGTGTGAAATAAATAACACTCCTATAGCGGTTCCATTCAATCAGTTCACAACAGACGAGCCACACCCTGCTTTTTATTTCCTGATTGAATGTCCTTTGGAAGTAAAACGAGTGTTGACTTTACAGAAGATTTACACATGGTCAGGAAAAGCACAATATCTGGAGCATCTTGGACGTTACACTGGTCCGTGTTACAGCAGGAAGTAGTCACCTTTGAAATGCCGAAGTTCATGGACCCACTTTGACAGGCAACAGCACAATCTTTAGTCTTCACTTTTACACTAATTTGACCTAAAATATGAATGATACAGAAAAGACCAGTACATGTTATTTTGATGGAAAAATTATAAATACAGGGAGTGCAGAATTATTAGGCACGTTGATTTTCTGATCATATTTTTTTTCCAGGCACATTTGACCAATTCCAAACCACAGTAATCCTAATAACTATTGATTTAGTATTTAATAATGTATAAGTGATATATAATTGTTCATGAAGGCTGGAAATGAAAATCACCTTATATTCAGGTGTGCAGAATTATTAGGCATGTTTTCTTTTACAGATAAATTGAGCCAAAAAAGAGATTTAACTCAGACTGAAAAGTCAAAAAGTATTAAATGCCCATGAGAAGGATGCAATACTAATGCAATACTACATTGCAGTTAAGGCGTGACCATTGGACAGTGAAATGCTCGTTGGGTCAGCAGGATCTGACAAAAACAGGTGGTGAAGAAAAGACACCTGTTAACTGCAAAAGAATTAAGAATTAAGGTGAAGAATTAAGGGTGAAACCATCAGGAACCCTTTAGTCTCCAGCGCCACCATTTTCCAGAGCTGCAACCTACCTGGAGTCTCCAGAAGTGCAAGGTGTCAGGATCTCAGAGACTTCAGTTAGGTAAAGAATCCTAAAAAATGACCCCCACTAGATAAGAATCACAAGCTGAAGTGTTGTAAAATACATGAAGAAGGTTTTTTTATAGGCTTTATGGACAGATAGGTTGAGAGTGACTCTTGAAGGACCAGCACCACATCCTCTAGTACCACTGTTTGAAGAATTCATCTTCCAGAATCTGGCAGTACGTTTTGGGAGTTCATTTTAGTCCATCCTGAAGTCCGTTTTGCAGAGATGGACTAAAAATGAACTCCCAAAACGTACTGCCAGATTCTGGAAGATGAATTCTTCAAACAGTGGTACTAGAGGATGTGGTGCTGGTCCTTCAAGAGTCACTCTCAACCTATCTGTCCATAAAGCCTATAAAAAAACCTTCTTCATGTATTTTACAACACTTCAGCTTGTGATTCTTATCTAGTGGGGGTCATTTTTTAGGATTCTTTACCTAACTGAAGTCTCTGAGATCCTGACACCTTGCACTTCTGGAGACTCCAGGTAGGTTGCAGCTCTGGAAAATGGTGGCGCTGGAGACTAAAGGGTTCCTGATGGTTTCACCCTTAATTCTTCACCTTAATTCTTAATTCTTTTGCAGTTAACAGGTGTCTTTTCTTCACCACCTGCTTTTGTCAGATCCTGCTGACCCAACGAGCATTTCACTGTCCAATGGTCACGCCTTAACTGCAATGTCTAGTATTGCATTAGTATTGCATCCTTCTCATGGGCATTTAATACTTTTTGACTTTTCAGTCAGAGTTAAATCTCTTTTTTGGCTCAATTTATCTGTAAAAGAAAACATGCCTAATAATTCTGCACACCTGAATATAATGTGATTTTCATTTCCAGCCTTCATGAACAATTATATATCACTTATACATTATTAAATACTAAATCAATAGTAGTTATTAGGATTACTGTGGTTTGGAATTGGTCAAATGTGCCTGGAAAAAAAATATGATCAGAAAATCAACGTGCCTAATAATTCTGCACTCCCTGTATGTCAAAAATGTACACTTTTTCTTATTTCAAACATTTTTTTAAATATAGGCCTAAAATTGGCATTGTTTGCTAAACAATCAGATAGATTGCATTTACACCACTCTATCTGTAATGCTGGTCTTACCGCCTTGTGATACCACTGTTAAACTCAGGCACTTGGAAGATCCACTGGGACATGTTTTTAACTTCTGATTTGCACAAGAACCCGTCAGAGACGAACACTCATAACAGCTGAGAGAGTGTCCTTTAGTAATGAAACAGAGACAGTGAGAGAGAGATCCAATGAAAAAAGAGACAACATTACAAACACTATTTGTCTTTGTACCTGCAGTGAAAAGAACGAAGAGAAGAAAAACTGAGATTTGCAGATCCATCTTTGATCAGGAGGGGAATTAAATAACGGGCTTGTTTCAGCGCCCATTTTATAGCTTATCACGAGGGGAGGGTCTTCATGAGAAAATGAAAGTAGAGAAACTTCAGATTACACTATTTACAAGAAATGAAAGTTTGATATAGGTCTACCTAAACCAACCTTCCTAAAGTGATAATTCACCCAAAAATCATTCAAACAGCCTCATGTCATTCAAGACCTGAATGACTTTTATTTCCTTTTGCAGAATATAGAAATGAGCACTTTTTTTTCTTTCTTTCTAATTTTAGTTTTTTAACAAAAAAGCAAGGAGTAGGATGAAAGCAAGAACAAGAGCTATAGATAACTTCAAAATAAATACAAACCAATTAAAGAACAAAAAAGGGGACTAACATGAAAAACAATTGTTACTTCACATTATGCAGAATCCATAAAATATTTCCATTACAATATTCATTTATATATATTTGCAAGGATCATATACAGCGATTATATGTTTAATTTGTGTGAACCGATGTGGTAAATTAAAGAATACGTATAGGAATAGGGAGCAACATGCAAATACGTAGGCCTACTGTAGTGACAAAGCAGTAACAGTTTATTTTTTCATTGAATCCTAATGAATTGTTAGAGCTGCAGAAAGATGATCTGAGGCAAATGTTAATGAAAGTTAAAAAAAAAATTGTGATAATTACCTCCATAAATCTGCAGCATTCTAAAAATGCATTACATGTTAGATCAGATGATCTCAGTCAACCTTTTGTCGTTGCATGCAATATTGAATTGCAACAAGCATGTTTAAAGAAGTGTTGGGAAGTTTCGTTTTTTACAGTTGTTGTGCAACTTGTTTTGCAAGAGAGAGAATATTTGTTGACCACTGAATGTTTTAGCACAGTTGTGCACTGATTGTTATTCATTCAAACCACAGTTGAATGTATTGAAAAGCTTATGACATCAAAATATGTATTCACATTTAAGATGAGAAAGCTTCCATACTCGAGAACATTCAGTAGCACATGTTTGTTGAAGTATAACAGGGCTCGAATTTCGACACAGGATTGCGGGTATTGCGCATCATTTTTGTAATTACAACAGGTATCTCTTTATAATGTGGGAAATTCCCACAACACTTTCTCTTTTTTTCTCTCTCTCTCTCGTACGGAGTGTGGAGTGTGAATCGGAGCGTGACTGTGCACGTCCTTTCCAATTTCAAAGGTCTGTTTCCTTAACTCTTTCCCCACCAGGGTTTTTAAAAAAAAAGTTGCCAGCCACCGCCAGGGTTTTGATCATTTTCACAAAAATGTAATGGCCCATAGAATATTTTGTTGTATGAATATCTGAGCATGCAATATATCAAAAGAATCAAAAGAGTCCCTCTGGTTTTAAACAAAATAAAATTCTAGCTTCATGCATTCCTTTTTTATCAACACTTAAATATGGGTAAGTTTCATAAAAAAGCTAAATTTTGAACAAAAAGCTGAGAAAATCACGTTTTTTCAAAGACTGCATCCAGATCAGATACAGAGCGATGATCAAACACAGATGGAGTCAACACCCCTTATGCTTGCACAGTCCTAGAGCTTGTCCTGGGTCGACATCTCATTCAGTAACATTAGGCAGTTTTGATTTATATGATGTTTAATGTATGATCATGTTATTTTACATATGCATCTGCTTACATACGATCGCTTGTTTTTTTTGCCTGTGTTTTGATCATTCAGATTCAGTACTCTTTCAGAAGATGCGTACTATAGCACCCCCTAGCGTAACCAGTGGCGGCTTGTCAATAGAGGGCGCTGGGGTGCCGCCCCGTGTGTATATATATATATATATATATATATATATATATATATATATATATATATATATATATATATATATATATATATACACACAAATACATAATTATTTACATTCATATATAAATATATATAAATAAGAGGAAGGAGTAAAGCAAGAAGAAGTGCTTATGTTTCGAAAAAAAAATGAAATTGAATATTCCAAATTAGTGTTGGTGTATTTTGATTTTCAGAATTTAATTTTACTCGGTGCCTGGAGGGCTTCGATTACCTCTCTCTTTTTTGACCATGCTTTTGCATCCCTGGATATGGACAGTTGGTTTCTGTGATTAAGAAAATTCCCCTAGGTTGCAAATCCCTGTTGTTGAAACACTTTCCTTTGTCTTTCCGTAGACAAGTACATATGATTTTGAGGAGTGATATTGATGAGCTGAATATTGCTTTTAAATTCAAAATTGATAGCTTTGATTATGTAATTTTTGCAACAACTGAGAACATGACATGCTTTGGATGCAGGAAAGTGGGGCACTTGGTACGCGCTTGTCCAGAAACAAATGTGTCAAATGGTACAGAAGAGAAAAGCGGGTCTCAAAGTCAGAATGAAGGGGAAAAAAGTGAAGTTAGGGAGGTTTCGGATTTGAGTGTGGACAAAGAAGAACCAGGAAGTAGTAAAGTAAAGGGAAGTGAGAAACTAATTAAAAAAATTGATGAGCCAATGGATATTGAGTTTGATGAGGTGGAGGGTGAAATACTCAAAGAGGACGAAGCAGTATTTAAAGTGCCATCAGTGAAAAGGACGCTGAATCTTTGTGAGATGGCAACTACATCAAAGAAAAAGCACAAGATGAGACTACTAAAATATTCTGACGCGGGCGATTGGTCTGGCTCAGAAAGTGAGCGAGAATTTTCTGAAGCTGAGGAAAATGTGGAACAAGACTATAGTGGTTTGGAAAGTGGAAGGGACAACAAACTACTGGAAGGAGCTACAGTTATTGTGTTCCAGCATGGCAGAGACCTGGAATGTTACCTGGAGGAGTTCCTTAACATCTGCCATCAAGCCACCTGTGACAACGTCTGTATAATGGAGGGCTTTTGGTGTGGACTGGACGACAATCTGTGCTTCATCCTGGCCCGCTGCAATCCCTGCAGGACCCTAGAGAGCTACGTCAACTTTGCGCTATGGATCCACATTCACAGTGAGGGAAGCGGAGGATGACAGCAGCCTTGTCCAGCCACACCACACAGACGTTGCGCAGCCAGACCCAGAGCACAGCCCACCAACACCTATCACAATGGAGACGACAACGCCAGAGCCCTCCGCAGACGGAGAGCTTCCGCCCACTGCGAGAATGGAGCCTGTGACAACAGCGCCCACTAACACCCTCGAGCCGAACTTCCCATGTAAGTCTTACCAGGGGTGTGAGCCGGCTACAGCCGTCCCAGAGAGAATTTTGGTGGACTGGCTTATTGACTGGGACACTGAATTACTAACTTGGTCAGTCGTCACTCCTGCGCCATGGACTTGCGAGCCTCCAAGGCCTCCAAAGCTCCCCCAGATTCTCTTGAAGCCAATACGGAAGTGATATAAACTGCAATTCATCGACTGGCTTTGAGTGACAGGTGGATAGCCGTTTGTCTGTTGTCTGTTAGTCATCGTGTCACCTTAGCTCCGCCCACGTCCCGCCTCTTTGCCCATTTTCTATTATCCGGGAGTGACACGCTGCCAAGATGGCAACGGCCAGCTCGACCCTACTTTACGCTTCAAATCTGCTCTTCAGAATCCTATGGGTGACGTCACGGACACTACGCCCATATTTTTTACAGTCTATGGACAAGAGACTTTCTCTACCTCAGTCGTCTCTCAGTTCTGCAAAATTTATTCTTAAATTAGTGAGATTTTTTTTAGCTAATAGGGCTCGGGCGTATGACGTCATTACTTTGCGTGGCGGCCATGTTGATGGCCTCATTTGCTGCTACTCGGACTACTGCGCACTGTTTATAGACGTGCTCCCTCTCAGTCGTGTGTCTTAATTTGGCGTTATTATTGGAAACCATGGTAAACCGTTGCTGCATTGTGGGGTGTAACACTAGATCACATAATCGCCATGAGAAAAAGTTCGAAAATGGATTAACTTTCCACCTCTTTCCTGCTTGGAGACGCAACAACGGAGACCAAGTATCCGAGGTAATAAAGAGTCGTCGGCTCGCTTGGATCGCGCTTGTAAGACAAACTGTTACCTGGGGATATTGTGTTGGCTGATCGCGGCTTTGACATAAAGGACAGTGTGGGACTTATGTGTGCCGAGGTAAAGATCGCTGCTTTCACAAAAGGACGCTGTCAGCTGGATGCAAGAGATGTGGGGAGCACAAGAAAAAATGCCCACCTCCGAATTCACGTGGAAAGGGTGATTGTAACCGTCCGCAACAAGTACACTATTTTGTCAGATAAAGTACCGATTCACATGGTGTTGCCAAGCAAGGACGAAGACATGACATTCCTCTATAAGATTGTGTATGTATGTTGTGCTCTGACAAACATGAGCCCTAGCGTTGAAATAAAATAAATGTGCATTAAATACAGCCATAAGTGTCTGTTGCATCCATACCCACTATCTTCAAAATAAATATACTTAAATCAATATAATGTGCAAAAGCAAGAAGTGACACACAATCGCAATAACCGTATAATGTGCAAAAGCAAGAAGTGTCACACAATCAGATATTTTTCAGTGTTTATTTGCAAGTAGTGCAACCCGAGAACACAGAACGGTGCAGAATGCTTCAAGGTAAAAGGTTAACGTTACATAGGCTTCATGGTCTGCAGCTCCTGAACCCATCCATTTGTGAACTGCAAATTTCATACGAATCCAAACCGTTAATAGTTCCAATTTTGTCCATATACCGGTCCCTGGCTTCCCTATTTAACGTATCCCGGTAAATTCCACATCCTTTTCGGGATTTTAACATAGTTTTTCTTTCTCCCAACTCTGCTTCTCCTCGTTCGATTTGCTGTATGTTTACATTCGCGAGGCCATCAACATGGCCGCCACGTCCCAGAATGCAACGCAACGCCCGAGCCCTATTTCAAATTGGCATGAATCAAAAATCAAATCAGAGCGGTATATTAATATTTACAAGATACATATTCATGAACACAACTCATTGTAATTAATAGCACACAAATATTTCTGCCCGTTTTCGCTCGTGTGATTGTCAGCCTCTGCTTTTCTGCTATACGCACAACCGGCGCAACGTCATAGAATGTCTCTGAACAGATTCACGCCCACTTTTAGGGGAAAATAAACTAGACTCCCATAGACTTCATTACAAAATAGCGGCACAAAACAACATCCGTACACAGCCGGCAGGCTTGAATAACTTGAATAAAAAGTGGGTTTCCAAATGAACCCATAAGAACCCGGACCAATTTATCCTTATAGGAAAATTATGGGGCATATAAAACAGGCTTAATGGACCACTTGTAACATGTTTCTGCAGTTGTTTTTAAAATACAACCCCTCCTTGTGAAAGATCTATAATGTTACACATATGTGACATTGGGCGTTTATGATACATTTTTTATGTTACATATATGTCACATTGGGCATTTATTTCTCAGTTTAAAAAAAACATTTAATAATTGTTTTGCTAAATAGCAGTTTTTTTCAGTTTCTTTTCTTTTCCACAACATTTATCAAAATTATGCATATTATTAAAAAATTATTAACAAAACATATCAAGCCATAGGCGGATCTTCCAACACTTATCCCCTGCTTGCTGATTTTAAGAATCATTGTTGTCAGTGAAATGTAGACATGATAGTAGAGTCTGAAAACAGTTGCGTAACATTTTGTCAGCCACCATAGTATGTCATTTTGTCATTTTCCCAAGTATGCATGATTTCCTCACATTTGCTGCAGATCATGCGCTGATCAATACCAATCAATATTTCAATTATATTAAACAGTACTGTTAACATTTTTCTGACTCCCAGATTTTATATAAAACATAGAGAAAATATATAACACTAAAAAAATTATTGAATCTGCTAAATTAATTGAGCAGCTCATTAATATTTTTCTTAATATGACAAATACTTAACATCAAAATTCCACCAACTGTTGTAAGGTTAACAGCCCGATGTGACATATATGTCACCACAATATTTTCGTAACTTGTTTTATATCAATTTGTTTAAGAAATGTATTAAAATCAGGTTAAGTGTAATCTATGATAAGTTATTAAAATGTTAGAATTGTTGCATGGGTTGAAACATACCTTTAATAACAAAAACAAGCGTATTAAAAAATTGCTCACACTGCAACATGTGCTAACCAATTTTGGAAATGTTGCCATGGCAACAAAAAATGCACAAATTGTCACATGACTGAACCTGGGTGTTCCTTATATGTCACTTAGGGACTTCCGGAGTTGAAATTTAGGGATATTGCTTTAAAAAGACCTTTCCAGATAATCACCAGTGTTTGTGTCACTGTGGGTTCTTATGGGTTAAAAACACATTTTACGTCTCAAAGTATCTTATTTTCTGTGTATGAATGAAATGTTGTTTTGATAATTATTTAAGTGTAAAAATAATTTTTCTGCTCATAATGATAATGTATATTTTTGTTTATTAAAAGATACAATCATATCATGACACCAAAGAACAGCAGAGCAACAAACAAGCTTTATTCAGTGAAGTGTAGCGATGCATCAGATTGTGTATCATATTCGCTGGTCTTTGCTGCAGAATCTGAAGTGCAGAATCTGGACTCACTGAAACAGGAAGTAGAAGAGCAGAGGAGAGAAGAGCAGGAGGAGGCTGCCCTTAGACACTCCATCTAATCAAGATGATAAGGGAATTAGTATTAATTACTAATAATAATAATAATAATAATAGTTATTAAAAATGGCATGTTCATTGTTGATCAATTTCATCACAGTTTTCTAAAAACAACACAAACTCTCCAAAAGCACTTGACTAATTCATATATATTCATCTTTTCATGCAGCACCATTCTACTCTAGAAATTTCATGTTGGGTTCTTTATGAACAATCACTTGTGTTTGAATTATTATAAAACTGCTAGATGAAAACGTGTAAATGTACATTAGCACACAGTCAAATAAAGGCCAATACCTGCTGCATTGCAACGGTCAGTGTCACAGCAGTGGGTTGTCTCTGGCCCTCCATCTGTCTCTCTGGTCCCTGAATCACATTGAGCTGCACACCGTTTCCATATGGAAGGTGCACCTGCAAAAAAGACATAAACAACCATATAATAGGATAATAAAAGATTTGCAGTTGTGAAAAGATCCAACAAGTATACTTTCTCTCCAGCACTATAATTTTCAGTAAAGTATTACAGCAGATTTCCATATCACACTGGACTTACCAACTGTTTTTCCCATTATATTGATTTCACATTTAGAAGATCCAGCTGGACATGTCTCCACTGTTGCGTCACAGGAACCCGTCGAATCAGGCATGCACGGGTAACACCTGAGAGAATATCCTTAAAGGGGCTATATGCAACTTTTTCCCCAAAAATAAACGTAACAATAGCCTTTTTATTTTACCATTTATGACTCAAACATCTCCTGATGAGCATACTGACACCTTGTCCGCTCACAGTGGGTGCACCTATAAGCCTGTATCCTATTTTTCCTATTTTCTGGCGGGTCGTCTTTTCCCGCGCTGTCTGCGGATGTGACGCCACCACCGCTGCGAGAGCGAGCAGAAAATGAGAGCAGTTCTGTTTTTTGGCCATAGGTGTCAGTCGCGAGTTTAAATTTCAGAAAAACGCATATAGCCCCTTTAAAGACAGAGAGAGACATTGAGTTACCGCTCTACAGTATGTGTACCAAATAATACATTCAATACTTGCTGTTTTTTGTACCTTCAGTGAGAAAAACGAACAGAAGAACAACAGGCACTCGCAGATCCATCATGTGTCAGGAACATAATTAAATAACAATGTTTCAGTTGTTGTGTAATATTCAGTTCAAGTGGGTGGAATAAACATGAATATTCATGAGATTTCCCTTGTTGTGGGCGTGGCCTTGAGACAAGCAAACGAACGGTGTTACGAGATTTTTGGTTTCTGAGATTTTCGGTTTCAGTGGGCGGAGCTACATGAATATTCATGAGTTTACCTGACATGCGCGTGAAACTGAGAATTTTAGTTGACGCTCCTTGTATCTCAGCAGGTTTATTGTTTCAAGAAAAGGTATAGTTTCAATGTCGCGCAAATTTATGCCTAAACTTCCATTGTTTATTGCGTTTACGACGTATTTATTAGTTTGCAAGTTTTGTGCAGTCGTAGCCTATAGCCTACCTGACGGAAAGATTGCAGGCATTAAGCAAACTTCAACTAGTCGTATTGATTTCATTTCGTTGTGCTTTTCTTTTCCTTTGTATGAGATGCTTTTAAACGGTCTTTTATTAATTGTTATAATTTGTTCATAAACCTGTATAAATGTATTTGTGGACTAAGAAGTTTTAATCTATCCTGGTGTGATTGTTCTTAAATTCTTGTTAATTTTTATTCATCAAATAACTTAAAACCACACAAGCACCTAATGTGTTGCTAGGTACAATTTGGATTAAAAGTGTCATGAGAAAAGTCTACCTGTTTTGTTATAGGCTAATAATAGGCATGTTCATATTTATTTATTTTTATATTCACCAAGGCTGCATTTACCAGATTTAAAAAAAATCTTGTGATGGCAGAGCTCCAGTTCAGTGACACATGAGCCACGACCCTTCAGAAATCATTCTAATATACGGATTTTCTGCTCACGAAAAATGTCTTATTATTATCACGATTGAAAATGGTTTTTTAATATAAATAATTTGTAGCATGTCTTTACTGTGATTTTTTTTTTTTTTTTTTACCAATAGAATGCATTCTTGCTGAATAAAAGTTAACATTTAAATCAGTGTTTCCAAACGTTTGTCATGCAAATCTTAAGAGTAATAAAAATAAAAAAAAGCCAGAGTCAAGATGACAGAATGTCATAAATGTTTTAACATAGATTCAACAGTTTAAAGAATTTTAATTTTTCAAGATTTAAAGTTAAAGGTGCCTCTAATGAAGTCCAATTAAGAACCTATATGTTTATGAAACATACCAGGCTATACCATATATTTCACAGAAAAGGCTTAAGCTGTTTTAACTGAAAGCATATCTTAAAATATGTCAGTGCCATTGTTTTGTCTCAAGATGCAGCCATTCATGTGTTTTATTAAGGCATGTTTAATTTAATTATTAAGGCAACATTAAGGCATGTTTAATGTTAAAGCTAAATGTCCTAATTTAACTAAGGCCTAATGCTGGCTTAATCTAAACCCTGTCTGTGAAACCAGGCCTTTATGACTCAAAAATTAGTTTTTGTTGTGCATCAAAATAGATCATGTAGGCATAAATGATTATAATTGTGTATCATCCAGGCACACAGTGCAACACATGGTGAAAGAAATAGCAGATGACAGAGAGTAATATCATGTTGCAAAATGTTTATTAGGACACTGATATGGTTGTGGATGTTATTTCAGTCATTGCCAGATGGATATTTAAAGCTTCATAAGGTAAGGTAACAGAAGAGCATAACAATTAATAAATTAAATGATAATCTGAATATTCTTTATCTGCTCTTCTATTAGAAATAATTCAGGTGTTCTGGAATGTTTGGTTTCACGGTGTAAGTGGAACCTTAAACGTTGTGATAATTTTAATTTGTACATTTATATTTTTTTGTAAAACAATTTTTTTATTATTGGAAACAAACTTTTTTTTCTATTTTTTATTGAAAAAAAAAGACATTTCAGCAACATTTTTCAGACTGAATTTTACAGCCAGACAGCAGACAGTTCACAACCAGGGAACATGGAGAATGTTCAATAGTTTGGCTCATGAAAAGGGAAAGTTAAAGGGATAATTCACCCAAAAATGAAAATGATGTCATCATTTACTCACCCTCAAGTTGTTCCAAACCTGTATGAGTTTCTTTGTTCTGCTGAACACAAAAGAAGATATTTTGAAGAATGTTTGTAACAAAGCAGATAGAGCAACTATTGACTACCATAGTATTTTTTTTCCCTACTATGGTAGTCAATAGTTACTCTATCTGCTTGGTTACAAACATTCTTCAAAATATCTTCTTTTGTGTTAGAAACTCATACTGGTTTGGAACAACTTGAGGGTGAGGAAATTATGACAGAATTTTCATTTTTGGCTGAACTATCCCTTTAACACATCTTCACAGTATATGTCACAAAAAATATTATGTCCACAGATACAATTAAATACAGGTTTATTTCAGTTGTTACGGGCAGTGACATTCAACAAATGATAAAAAAAACTGATAAAAGACACCATCTCAAAGCACAAAGGAAAAGCACAACGAAATTAAATCATTGTATAGGACTACGACTAGTTGAAGTTTGCTTATCCTAACATGACTGCATTCAGTCCGGGATGACTGCACATAACGTGCAAATAATTTACAAAAAAAACAACAACATTATAAACTGTTCTGAAACGATCAATAGGCTAGTTGTAGTTTAGACAAAACTCGCGCTGAAACTATTGACCTTTAAAAATCTGAGACCGAAAATCTCAGAAACCAAAAATCTCGTAACAACTGTTCTGAAAATATTAGTGCACGCTCCACAAATCGCAACTCGTTTCATGGATTATTTCGAAAAGATAATGTTAAGCATTAACTGCAACAGTTCACATTTTCAAAACAATTAATAGTTTGTGTAATATGATAAATTGTTGTTTTGCCTGATAGAATACAGGCATTGAGATAAATAGGTAAGGACACTAAGGGCTTTCAAATTAAAATAGTAAATGCACATTTAGGCTACTTGTATCTGTCACATATTTTAAGGCTTTAACAGAACAACATCAAAATCTTTTCACATACACCTATTTGGGAATCAAATACTCCAAGTACTAATCGATTAAAGTGATAGTCCATCCAAAAATTTAATTTCTGTCAACATTTACTCACTGTGTGAAGATATTCTGAAGAACATTGGGAACCAGTAGAACCAATATTGGTGTCCATTCATTGACTTCTATTGTATACAAATACACTGACTTTTTTAAAAAATATGCATGAGTGGCGGGTCGTGCATTTCACACCTATAAGGCCTTCAGTGGTGTCCTACCTGAATTAATTCACCTCTTAATAAAATCATAGAAACCATTAACATTATACAGAAACTCAGTATAACAGGGCGTTGTGTCTCTCATGTAGCGAGAATGAATGATTAAATTATTAAGTAATTTAAGAGTTATTACCGCAGGAAACCCAATTGACACAATTCAACAAGTCTCCTTTCACTGCAGCCATGCACAGCTGCGCCACATACATCATTTCCAACAGAAGCATCGATCCGCTGCGGGTTTTCCGTGCATTTGTGTAGTAGGCTAACGTTACCTTTTGAGTTCTCCGTAACGGAAAGCAAATTGTGCGTTTTTTGTGTGCATATTTTACACGAAAGAAAACGTAACAGCAAATTTATTTCAGGTGAGGTTCCAAGATAATGCAAAGTTTTTTACATTTAAACCCCACAAAACTATATTTTAATAGTATGAAAATATTGTAAATAATATATTAATAAAGAAAATAATAGTAATTTTAAAAAAAACCGATCTTAAGGGGCTATATGCGTTTTTCTGAAATTTAAACCCGCGACTGACACCTGTGGCCAAAAAACAGAACTGCTCTCATTTCCTGCTCGCTCTCGCAGCGGTGGTGACGTCACATCCGCAGACAGCGCGGGAAAAGACGACCCGCCAGAAAATAGGAAAAATAGGATACAGGCTTATAGGTGCACCCACTGTGAGCGGACAAGGTGTCAGTATGCTCATCAGGAGATGTTTGAGTCATAAATGGTAAAATAAAAAGGCTATTGTTACGTTTATTTTGGGGAAAAAGTTGCATATAGCCCCTTTAAATTTACAAGAAAAAATAAAACACATTCATCACGGAAAAAACGGAGTAGGCTGATTAGCCAGCCCAGGGTTGACTGTATGATATAAAAAATGTAAATAAAATGCAACTTACTCACAAAAATAGGCTATACACAAAACATGCCAATGTGTGCAGTAAATTTACTGCTATTACCCATCCTCTCAAATAAATCAAGATCCGCTGGACTTCAAAATCAGTGATGGTATACACAGGGCTCTCAAGTTTTGAACTGAGTTCAGAGTGAGATTTTGGCGACGGCAGCAGGGGTTTGGGTGGGGGGACGAGGTTCTGATCTGAAAATTTTGTATAAATAAAAAAATAATATATATATTTTTATTGAATTAAACATTTATGTGTGTGTGTGTGTGTGTGTGTGTGTGTGTGTGTGTGTGTGTGTGTGTGTGTGTGTGTGTGTGTGTGTGGGCATGTTTTTGTGAAATATCAGGACACAAATGTGTATAATGACATGGGTATGACATAGGTATTACAAAAAGAGGGTGAAATATGAGGACGTTCCCCATGTCCTCACTTTTCAAAATGCTTATAAATCATACAGAACAAGGTTTTTTTTCACAGAAAGTGAACTGCACAGTCTCCTGTGAGGGTTAGGTTTAGGGACAGGGGCAGTGTAAGGGGATAAAAAATACGGTTTGTACGGTATAAAAACCATTACGCCTATGGAATGTCCTTACATTTCACAAAAACAAACGTGTGTGTGTGTGTGTGTGTGTGTGTGTGTGTGTATGTGCATAGTATTAATTCTTGCATTTCTCCATTTCAAAGATGTCAGGGAAGAGGCAAATTAATACTCCACAGGGGCGTAGCTAAGGGGTGGCCATGGGTGGCCAGTGCCACCCCTGATGTGCAAGCTGAGAAGCACTTTTCACAATGACAAAGAGGTGACTTTTACTTCGCCGCTCTGACACAAACAATCTGCGCTATTCTGAACAGCTCGATAAGTTATGATTTTATTGGTCATTTCAATCACAGTACTGACCAAACACTTATCCCTAAACCTACCCGTCACTGTAACCTTAACCAATGAAATAAGCTTCAGGGCGGGGTTTCTGGTGAAGCAGTTTGGCACTGTGGTTTGTGCACAGACCTCTGGTAGAAGCGAGATAACTCTCTCTCTCACACACACACAAACACACACACACACACACGAAGTGAGGCGGCAAGCACGGCACACGCAACGACTCAGCAAAAAGGTGCTTTTCAGAACAACGCGCGGTCCGCACTAACACTAAACGTTGGTGTCAAGTAGGGGCCACAGGGCCGCGAGTTGGAGACCCCTGATGTAATAGAATTCTCAAATATCTCTCCGTGGTGTGGAAATATCACCTCCTGCTCAAATGACATCTTGGTCGAGGTTTGCTGAAAATAAAAGTAACAAAGTCTCTCAGATATTGCAAATAATTAAACACTTGCACCATGTAGCCTACATGTGTGCTTAGTTTTTAGTTCAGGTTTTGCGATGAAAGATGGGCTTCAGGTCGTTTCTCTATTTTCCATATCGATTCAACATCAGTGATGTAAAATCAATCATAGCGTAATGATGAATGATACCATCATTGATTTTTATGTTTGTTTAAAGGGGTGGTAAAACACATTCTTTTGAAGGCTTGACTGTGTTTGTGGGGTGCACTGTAACATGTGTTCATGCTTCGTTTAAAAAAAATTGCCTTATTTTTCATATATTTGACCTTTATTCTACACTGCTCTGTCCCTCCTTGTAAAACGGTCTGATGCTTTCCGGGTTGTATGAAGCCAGTCCCTCAAAAATACGCAGTGGGCTCTGATTGGTTAGCTGGCCCAGTGTGTTGTGATTCGCTAACCGCCTAGTGTACGTTTGTCGGAAACGTCACGCCCCTTCCCTTACCGGAGGCTGTGCTTTGGTCATAGAAACAACGGCGTCAATAAAACCATATGAGCCCCAATCAGACCCCGAACATTTGAGTGAAGATGATCGAGCAGAACCTGTTCAGTCCTCAAGAGTAAAGACTGCGGATCTATAATGATCGCTACTGAATGGCACTTTAACTTTTGTATTTTTAGAACGATTATAGCCAAATATCTGTCGCAAGAACTAACCCAAAACGAACACTAAGCACTGGCTTTAACTAGTAAGTTAGCCAAATCACACACAGAACCATGTTTAGCATGCCTGTAGATAAACAATACATAAAAGCTCTAATCAAAGAATCATTTACACTAATGTCAGGTTCGCTGTTGAGATTTTAACGTTAGTGTTTGTAACGTTAGGTGTTCATCGGATAACGTTAAGTATGAATGAGCATTTAACAGACTGGTTTGCAGAACAGTGTTGTCATCTGTTTACTTCCTTGCTACAACGTACAATTAACCTATTACAGGAAAACACATCGATGAAAAATAAATCAGACTTACAGGTTGTGGCCCGTAAACAGCTTCTGTTTGTAAATCCAGCTTTCAGGACAAGCCGTTGTGCATATCCTGTATTGAACTCGCGAAGTTTGTGGAAGTTTGTGTTGTCCTCCGTGAAATGTACAGCACGCGCGTCGTGCATCCACGCACCGGCAGTGTTTTTTTCACGCAGCTGACGTTGTGCAAATCTGGCATTGAAATCGCGAAGACACTGTGGATGTTTTCCTCTGTTGTGCTGCAGGGAGCCCCTGCGCGCGCCTGATTCCCCGCTGACTCAAACACACGTGCATATAACATGCTGTGTGTTAAACGCTCTGCAACGCACCCCCGTCCCTATGAAGGCTGAACAGAGCAAGTACCCCAGACCTGCAATCCGGATGAAAATAACAGCGTTTCCTTGGCATCGCGGCAACAACACTCCAGCCTAACTATACCACAACAGCGTCGCGATACAAAATGGCCTCACCCCCCCTTATTTAATATTCTCGGAGGAGGGGTTTATGTAAATATTGGGCCTGGTGATGTCAGCAAGCCCTGGAGAAATGTCTGTAGTCGCCTACTGGCTGTTTGCTGTAGTCCTTAGAAACTGATTTCTTTAAAAGCAAATATCTCCCTTTGCTTTAAACTTTGAACGTTGTAACTTTGCAGATGTTGTTTATGCTCAAGCAGCAACATTACACGCTAGCTAAAGTTAGAATAGTGAAATCGTGGTTTACCACCCCTTTAAATCTCACCATTGCTTCAACATTAACTGGGGGTGCAAAAGCGATACTGAAGCAACATCACTTTGTAACGTTAATTCAATGCATTATCATTGACGCATCAACACTGACTCAACATTGTTTCAATGATTGCTTGCTGTGTGGGTATATTACTTCTCCAAGGTACTAAAATGCTCCTTTTAGGGGCTGAGAAGGTTCCAGAGAAAAGCAGTTGTTCCCCTTGTTTTTGTCAGTGTGGCTTATAATTATGAAGCCTGTTTTCTTCAGTTGTTCAGCTTGTAGTTTTTGCATTTTCCATTTTAATGATAATGATAATGTTTTGAGTTTTTACATACAAGAAAATAACAACTTTGCTGTCGCCACTGCGTGTTTGATGTACAATAAGCAAATGCAAATGTCGAGGTGTAGGCCTACACTAGACTATCTGCTGCCACCTGCTGGTAAATTATGCTAAATATGGGTTTAAACTTTATTTAACCCTTGTGTGGTGTTCATATTTTTGTTATTCAGCCAGTGTTCGTGGGTCTGGTTTGATTGTCTGGTCACAATCAAAAAAAATTATGTTAAAATACTCAACAGATGTTTACTTCATCCCAATTACAAGCAATATAAACAGCATATATGGTTAATATTTTCTCTTTACCTTTGTTAGATCACATTTAAGAATTGCAACCTCGTGTGGGAACGGCAGGGGTAGAAACAACTCACTCTTGCACTCTCTCACACTTACACACATCTCTCTCACACACATACGCACACAACTCGTACGCACACACACACACACACACACACACGCACACACTCACTCACTTGGATATGTGGTGTATGGTTACTCTCCATAGGCATAATGGTTTTTCTAATGTACAAACTGTATAATCTATCCCCCTACACTAACCCTACCCCTAAACCTACTAATCACAGAAAACTTTTGGCATTTTTTGAGCATTTATGTTTTAGTATGAGGACACAGATGTGTGTACAGTGTGTGGTCATTGAAAATGTGTTCTGATATATATTCCTCACAGAAAATGAGCCAAGGCCAATGAGTCTCAGTTTGAAAAAAATAATTAATCGTATATTTTTTCTTTTGATAAAAAATGAAAACGGGTCCAACAGACCCGAACACCATTCAAGGGTTAAATGACTGACACATTTTGACAACACTTTCAAACAGAAAAAGGAAGTTGCAAGTGCAAGTTCCCATATAACATTAATTTAACAGTGTCAAATCGAATTGGTCGAAGTTACTCATGGTCTTTCAAAGTGCTGGCAAATTATTATTATTATTGACTATTCCCCTTGTCGGTTCTTAAAAGATATAGTTTTTTTTCTATAATATTTTTTACCTGGTTCTGATTAAGATGTTATTTCCAGTCTTGTCCTCTAGATCAGTCATTCCCAAACTGTGGTCCGCGGACCACTAGTGGTGTTCATATTTTTGTTATTCAGCCAGTGTTCGTGGGTCTGGTTTGATTGTCTGGTCACAATCAAAAAAAATTATGTTAAAATACTCAACAGATGTTTACTTCATCCCAATTACAAGCAATATAAACAGCATATATGGTTAATATTTTCTCTTTACCTTTGTTAGATCACATTTAAGAATTGCAACCTCGTGTGGGAACGGCAGGGGTAGAAACAACTCACTCTTGCACTCTCTCACACTTACACACATCTCTCTCACACACATACGCACACAACTCGTACGCACACAACTCGTACGCACACACACACACACACACACACACACACACACACACACACACTCACTCACTTGTGGTGTATGGTTACTCTCCATAGGCATAATGGTTTTTCTAATGTACAAACTGTATAATCTATCCCCCTACACTAACCCTACCCCTAAACCTACTAATCACAGAAAACTTTTGGCATTTTTTGAGCATTTATGTTTTAGTATGAGAACACAGATGTGTGTACAGTGTGTGGTCATTGAAAATGTGTTCTGATATATATTCCTCACAGAAAATGAGCCAAGGCCAATGAATCTCGTGAGGGTACTGCAGGTGGTCTGTGGAAAGGCAAAATAAAATCATATTTTTTTTACCTTCATTTTTCCAGGAAATTCCCATAAAAAAGTAAACAGAATATGTAGGCCTATATTGATATAACATTTGTATTAAATTGTCAAGTTATTGTGCGATTACTAAAATAGGCTGGTGGCACTCGGCCGTGACGTTCAAGTTCAGTGCTGTTATGGATCGGTGGACAACAGGTTCTCTGAAGAGAAAAGAGACAGAGGCAGAAGTTACAAAAAATGAAGAGATTAACAGTGAGTCGTATGCATCTATGAGCCAGATTCATCATAAAAAAACAAAAAAAAGGAGGGTGAAGAGAAAATACTGTGAAAGCTATTTAGCATTAGGAGCCCCGAAGACGAGCCGTTGCCCGTTTGCATTTGTTGCTACGAGGCACTGTCTAACGAGAGCATGAAACCATCAAATCTTCGCCGGCATTTGGAAACCAGGCATGGGGAATTTAAGTCCAAACCAGTCAAGTTTTTCAAAAGCAAGCTCAGATCTCAGATTGAGGCTGTCATCAATTGAACCTGACATCCAGAAATTGATGTCTGCAAAGCAACATTATCCAACTCATTAGGTGAGCATTTATTTAGTTGTTTAATATAGGCCAATATAGACAGACGATAAAAAGACGAAGGGAAAGATGTGGAGGGGGAAAAGGTGGATTTAACGTTCATATCGGGCTGGCAAATAGACTCCAATGGCTGTTCCTTTTTCCTTTTTTTAAATCTGGATTAGGCCTACTGTTTTCATTAAATGTGTTGCCATTATCACATCACACGCAATGCCTTTATAGGCAGTTTTATGAAACAAAATATTTATAAATGGAATGAATAAGACCAGTAATTTTAATTTCCATTTAGTTTCTTGATCTCGTGTTTCTGAAATGTTTTTTTCAGAAATGCCAGAGGTTTTAAAAATGTTGACTATCCAAGTGTTCTTTTCCATTGCTATGGAAATAAGCCTGTTGTTCAAATTAACCTGATTATGCCCTCGGGCGCTTGAGTAAATAAATAAATTAAATATGTGGCAGCCGTTGTGTGCAGTAAACTTTCTTTTAACGAGCCTGTTGTACTGATGTGATGACTAGTTATAGTTTAAGTGCTAGTAAGCCTATTTAGAGGTGCGGATTAATTCAGGTAGGACTGTGTGTAGACATATTTTATAATGCGTGTTATGAGGTGGTCCGCAAAATATTTTGATTACAAATAGTGGTCCACACACACAAAAAGTTTGAAAACCCCTGCTCTAGATGTCAGTCTCTTACCTTGGGCGCAATATAGACCCTTTTCACAGACTGTGAGAACACGTTTTAACGGTCATCAATATCGTAAATCCTGCAAAGTTGTTTATGTTTTCATTTTTAACAAAATGTATGTACATTTATAACACTAATACTCTTGTATTTTATTTATTTTGCATCAAATTACAAAAAACAAGTTACCACTGCTGTGAGGGTGTTTCTAATACAGTCTCTGGGAGTGATAAAAATTAACATCTTTCTCTCTTTTCACTTCTGTTATCAATCTCATTCTGTGTTGTCCCTCTTTTTGAAGGTTGTGAAATCACTACTGTGGCGTTTTTCTTTTGCAATTTGAGCAAATGGGCACACAAAACATATTTTTAATGTATTCTCTCATTCACTGCTATAATATTTAACCCAACTATGACGACTTCCGCTCTGAGAAACTCGGAAATGTGAAAAGGGAAAATAAAGGAAACATGAATGCACATCAGAAGGTGTGTTTCAAGATAATGTACAATTTAACGTTACTGAAATATATAATGTCTCGTGTAATATGTCTCAGTCGCGGAAAGACGTCAGTAAAAAACGTTGTGTGAACGTTAAGTTGCCACCTCAGAAAAGTCGTTCAGTAGCTCGTCATTTAGAAGAGTTGTATGTATCGCATTCGCAAAATAGGTTATATATTAATTATATTTTAAATGTTTGTAATCAACTGTAGTTTCTTTATTGTTAGATGTCTGGAAATTAATATGAATTTGATAGTAGGCTAATAGCCTACCAAGTTAACTTATGTAGGCCCGCCTATCCGATAGAGAGATCCGTATCGAGATAATTTTTTCTTTAGAAAAACTGACGAATACTGGAAATATTTCAAAAAAATGTATATCGAAGTCAAAACAAGAGCTTGTGAATCTGAATCCAATCGTGAAATCTGGATCAATATCAAGAGCTAGACCTTCATCACAATCATGATACAGTTACACTTTATACCTCTTCTAGGTACACACTTTTAAAACAAAGTATACATTTGTTTTTAAATAATAACAGTTTTCATATCTAATTTTGGTAACACTTTGTATGAAGACTGCTTATAATGAATTATATCTCCATTTATACGTATTTATAAATAAGTATTACTATTTTTAAGTATAAAAATAAATATATAAAGACTCATTAATACATTCTGCATTATAAGAATAGTTATAGTTACATGTATATATATATATTTTTTATAATTACTTATGTCATGCATTTGCTTTTTCAATGTGCATGTTCATAATCCATTATACACTGATTTATAAATTATCAAATATAAAAAAAGTTCCAGTCAGAGAAAAATAATTTAAAAAATCACTGTCTTTTGAACTTTTTACAGCATGAAGATTTAAAAATTAACCCTGAAATAAGGTGATGAATACATACATTTTCCTGTTTGAATTCAGTTTATCACATCGGAACACAATCTAGTACAGAACAAATACAAACTATATATTCAATACAGTGCACAGCAAATTTCAGGAGTTGAAAAATCATGAGTTAGACAAAAAAGTGTGAATGAGTTAAATTTTTTGAGTTATTTTTTACATTTTGACTACCATGTGTGTTATTGGATACTCCCTGGCTGTGTTGTATTTTGGCGTTCATTCATTGGTGTTCAGGAGCGTGTTTTAACACTACATCTGGAGTTACATTTTGAGAAGTGCGTCACGACACGACCCTGGTTCTGCAGCACAAATAATGGACTTATGTGCTTCGTCGTGAGGTAGGTAAAAGTGGATATAAAAAAACCTTATTTCAACATGTTCTATATTTTCTGACAAACAAGTTTTGTCATAGCTGTTACGTTATATACTGTGTAACGTCAACGACATGGCAACGAACGTAGCCTATAACTTGTTTCAACATTTGAAATGGCTATTTGCGCGGGCTTTTTGTCGATGTAAACGAGCTAACCGTCTTTCCATTTGTAACGCTTTGCAGGGAGACCGGACAGCTGGACCGATTGGCTTCAGCCAAGTGCAAGCAAAACTCACGTAGGCAGGCTGACGTTTCACATGGGGTTTATTATCAGCGCCATTCCCATGCACACATGGGGTAACGTTAGTCTGCAACACTTTACTGACAATAGCGTTACTGAACGGAAAAGTAAACGATAAAGAGCAACAGAAATATATAACGCATACATGCAGCTCACAGCTCGTGCTCCATCTAAGGATTGCCCACTCAGCGAGTGAGTAAAACAAGTGCCTTCCCCCTTAAAGGAGCAGTACCGAATTGTACTTGTTACACATTCACCGTACGTGTTTCTGAAAATGAGTGTTTTGCCGTCAAATTGAAGTGGCGACTCAGCTCAAGTAACGTAATTCACTGTTAGCTGCCTATATGTTTTGCTGTTAGATTTTACAGTATGACAGCAATTGTTTTCAAAGTGTGTCCATGCATTGACTTTCTGAACCAAATGTATGAATTTGCTCAAATAAAGGCAGTAAATCAAGAGTATGGTGTTCAGTGTAGTCATTTCCACATAAAACATGTTAAATAAATGTTAACTCAAAGAAGTGTTAAATAAAATATGTTTTAAGTGTTAATTTTTAACACTGGTAAGGAGTTTATATTATAATGAACTACATTTCAGAGTTACAGTTACTCTCCGTAGGATTAGTATTTTAACTCTAGAAAGAGTTAAATTTTAACTCTGAAAAAGTGTTAAAAATTCAACTCCAAGAGCAGAGTTATTTTAACTCTGCGCTGGAGTTTATTTGATGGTCACGCATGTACACTCAGATTGAGTTGATTTTAACTAACAGGGAGTTTATTCCAAAAAACAGAATTTGCTGTGTGTGTCTGATTGTAGAATCTGAAGAGCTGCTGGATTCAGTGCAGCAGGAAGTAGGAGAGCAGAGAACAGCAGAGGAACAGGAAGCTCTGGGTGACGCTCTGAGCACCGTTACACAGGTTCCCCTCGCAACATGAGATGCCCTGAACACTGCTAACTGATGTGGCATCACAAAAAGATTTAGAGGCACAGCCTTTTGCAACCAATGACTGGCCTCCAAAAGTCCCTGATGAAAAGAAAGAAAACAAAGGTTGATTCAGTCTAAACTGGCAGTTACTGTATGTGATCTGTATCAAATATTTAAACTAATGGTGGAGAATCAAAAATAACAACAATCTTTGCCCTTTTTCAGATTCTCACCTGTTGTTTTAATGCAGTGATCTTCAGTCCCTGAACATCTCACAGTGTTTGAGCAGCTCTGATCATCACAGGAGTAACATGTATTTCCATTGGGGACAGTAGAGGGATCTGCAGGAGGAAAACAGGTATATTTGATTAATTAAATTTTCTGTATGAAACAACACTCCTTTAGCGGCTCCATTCAATCAGTTCACAACAGACGAGCCACACCCCGCTTTTTATTTCCTGATTGAATGTCCTTTGGAAGTAAAACGAGTGTTGACTTTACAGAAGATTTACACATAGTCAGGAAAAGCACAATACCTGGAGCATCTTGGACGTTACACTGGTCCGTGTTACAGCAGGAAGTAGTCACCTTTGAAATGCCGAAGTTCATGGACCCACTTTGACAGGCAACAGCACAATCTTTAGTCTTCACTTTTACACTAATTTGACCTAAAATATGAATGATACAGAAAACAAATATAAATATGTCAAAATTTATTTCAAACGTTTTTTTTTTTTTTAATTTAATTGCCATTGTTAGCAAAACAATCAGACACAAAACAAATTAAACAGCAGAAATAAATAGAATATTCTGTGATTGATTTATAAATTCTGCCAAGAAAACGAGTCACAGTTATATGAGGTTACATTTACACCACTCAATCTGTCATGCTGGTCTTACCCCTTTGTGTTACCACTGTTGAACTCATGCACTGGTAAGATCCACTGGGACATGTTTTTAACTTCTGATCTGCACAAGAACCCATCACAGACGAACACTCATAACAGCTGAGAGAGTGTCCTTTAGTAATGAAACAGAGACAGTGAGAGAGAGATCCAATGACCCAATGAAAAAAGAGAAAACATTACAAACACTATTTGTCTTTGTACCTGCAGTGAAAAGAACGAAGAGAAGAAAAACTGAGATTTGCAGATCCATCTTTGATCAGGAGGAGAATGAAATAATGTGCGTGTTTCAGAGCCCATTTTATAGCTTATCACGAGGGGAGGGTCTTCATGAGAAAATGAAAGTAGAGAAACTTCAGATTACACTATTTACAAGAAATGAAAGTTTGATAAGAAAATTACGTGCATTGAGCTGGTCATCCTTCTTAAGTGAGAGTTCACAAAAAAATCATTCTCACCCTCATGTCATTCAAAACCTGAATGACTTTTTTCCTTTTGTAGAATATGTTCTACAGAATAAAGTAAATTGTCTTATTGTGTTCCGCAGAAGAAAGAAAATCATACATGCTTTAGTTTACATATAGCCTTAAAGGATTTGTGACCATTTGGTGAGGAGGATGTGAAGTTGAGAAACCAGTTTAAACATTGAAGGATTGCAATAGCTGCAGTTACAGTAAGTATTTTATTAACAACACCTTCACATGTCGGGTGGGACATTAAACGTCCTGGTCAAACAGAACCATGAGTTTCATTTCCTCTGAAATCAGGAACAACCAGTCTTGAGATATTGTGAAACACAAAAACGTAGCCTTTAATCAGGGCCGTTTTTAGCCATTTTGACGCCTCATTATTGGCACCCCCCAGCCAAATCTTAAAAAGCAACATGGTATTACTGGTATTCATTTTAATCCTTATTAACAACTACATACATACCATTTTGGAAGTGTAATCCTTATTAACAAATATATACAAATACAATTTGGAAACTACGTATAAAAGCTGTTCCAGAAAGTAACAAGAATAAATATTGATTCAGTGCGGTCTTTGTTTCTCATTGACGCTTGAACTTCCCCTTTAAATAACGCAACGCTATGCCCTGTACGACACTATTAGAACTGAATGAATCGATTCAGTTTTCAACACCACCCGTAAAGATGCATTAAATTCGACAAAGCGGTTTAATAAAGGATGACAAATATTGTGAATTAGCACATTATATTATACTATTTTTAAATTGGCCGTTGAAGTTTTATATGGGACAATTACACACTGATCCTTTAACAATGAATTAGCGCAAAAACACACACCTTTTGGAGGTGCCAGAAAGAGAAGAAAGCTTCATAGAGTCTAAATATAATGATATAGTGAAATGCTAAAGTGAGTGTGGTTAGCCTATATCTTGCCTCTATAATCCACACGAGCAATATTACACTATCTGCCCATTTCACAGCAGGACTGCCACAAATACGGCCCTAACAAAATACAGATTTGTACACTTTTTATTGTACCTGTTTTTTTTAATTGGCCTTTGAATTTAGCTTTATTGTGTGGTTAAAAAAAAGCGTTACCTTGCCAAAGCTTTGACCGAGCTCTTTGATCTAATGGTGTTGAGCGCTCCAAATGCAAACTTTACATGCAACATTCAGACAGTAATTGACAGTAGGCTACTCTGATCCAATAGTGTTAGGGGAACCAGTGGGGGCGGCAATCATATTTCAGGGTGGCCTTGACACCCTTTACACATACACACACCCCTGATATGCGTTCATTGGCGCCCCTTCAGCTGATGGCGCCCTAGGCGACCGCCTAGTTCGCCTATGCCTAAAAACGGCCCTGCCTTTAATCATCTATTTGATCACGTTTTCAAGCACATGGCTAATAGAAGTAATCCATGCTTTTCACAAGCTTTTTGTCATATGTAGTGTTACAGGGATGCTGGAGTCTATTGAGTAAAACTTCTTTCTTTGTTAATATCTTATTTTAGGTTTTTACTAAAACAGAAAGGAGTATGAAAGTAAGAACAAGAGCTATAGATAATTTAATTAATTAATTAAAGATCAAAAAAGTGTTCTAATGCTGAATAAAGCGCAGGAATTTTTGCACAGGAAAGCTTTTACAATGCAAGCATAGATATTTGCGTGAATGTGTTTCCCGTCTGTGGTTGTGTGAATGTTATCATTGAGTGGAAAACAAGCATCATCTACTCTATAGAGATCGCTGTTATGATTTCCTGTTTGGTCTAGGGGTGGAAAGCAACAGCAAAATGGATGGTGGTGAATGAGTGTGTATGAGCAGAGAAAGCACCCCCTCTCCTGCCATTAAGTAAACCAAAAGCAAAACAGATGAACCAAAACACAATAAATAATCAAAAAGTTAGCGCTCACTAAGAGAAGAAAAACTGAGATTTGCAGATCCAGTGCCAAGTTGTGCACTTAAAGTTTACGACTGTTACACTTATAACTGAAACATTTACTTTTATATACTAAAAGTGGGCCAATTTAGTCCCTAGCAAAAATGGTACACTGACAAGTTTACTACTAGTACACATTGATAGTCTTGATAGAACTTGAAGTCTACCTCTTTTTCGTAAGGGTCAGTAGGCCTATTGTCTGTGCATTCTTAAGAACCAACGACTCATAAATGAAGTGATGGTTACTCACTTACACCCATAACTGTCAATGCAGTTTTAACAAGACGTGCAAGCTGTGATTTTGATTGAACCCAGCGATTGTTTTTTTTTAAGCAAACATTTAACCCGTTCACTGGGTTAAAACAACCCAATTGCTGGGTTCAATCAAAATCACAGCTTTAAAACACGTCTTGTTAAAGATGTGTCTTGTTAAAACATGTCTTGGGTTGTTTTTAACCCAGCATTTTTTAGAGTGTAGGTATCCACCTGCTCAGTGATATTATCATGAATGATTACTGGACTGTAATCACCTAATCCTTTTTGGGTCAACTATCAATTCCTTAGTTTTTGAAGCATTTACAATAACATTATTTAAATTACACCACTGCACAAAATTCTCAATTACGGACTGATACTCGGATATATCCTGGTCTTTTCCCAACAGACTTTATCAGGGCTCGACATTAATGTGCTTCAGGTTTGTGCAAAATTCAGAATTTCAGAATTGGCCTCCATTCAATTCATGAACTGGACTTTTAATTGAATTGACTCTGCCCCACAGGAAGTTGAATTGGAATTAGAATTAGGATGACAGGAAGTGGAATTAAATTCATGACAATTCAAAAAAATTCCACACAGTCACACAACAGAAATAATGTGTTGAAAAGCAATTTCCTTTTAATTTGATTAGTAACTAATTGAACTACACATTTTACATCAGTAATACAACTAAATACAATTACATTGATTTTGTAATTTAACCCATAAGAACCCACAGTGACATGGGTGTCACAAACATCATTGTGCATTTTTTGTTGCCATGGCAACATTTCCAAAATGGTGGCCTGTCTGGTTAGCACATGTTGCAGTGTGAGCAATTTTTTAATACGCTTGTTTTTGTTACTAAAGGTATGTTTCAACCCATGCAACAATTCTAACATTTTAATAACTTATCATAGATTACACTTAACCTGATTGTGGTGACATATGTCACATCGGGCTGTTAACCTTCCAACAGTTGGTGGAATTTTGATGTGATGTATTTGTCATATTAAGAAAAATATTAATGAGCTGCTCAATTATTTTAGCTGATTCAATTATTTTTTTTGTGTGTGTTATATACTTTCTCTGTGTTATATAAAATCTGGGACTCAGAAAAATGTTAACAGCACTGTTTAAAAAAATGGAAATATTGATTGTTATTGATCTGCGCATGATCTGCACCAAATGTCAGGAAATCATGCATACTTGGGAAAATGACAAAATGACATACCATGGTGGCTGACAAAATGTCACGCAACTGTTTTCAGACTCTACTAGCATGTCTACATTTCACTGACAACAATGATTCTTAAAATCAGCAAGCAGGGAATAAGTGTTGGAAGATCCGTCTATGGCTTGATATGTTTTGTTAATAATTTTTTTATAATATGCATAATTTTGATAAATGTTGTGGAAAAGAAAAGAAACTGAAAAAAACTGCTATTTAGCAAAAAAATTATTAACCCATAAGAACCCACAGTGACACGGGTGTCACAAACACTGGTGATTATCTGGAAAGGTCTTTTTAAAGCAATATCCCTAAATTTCAACTCAGAAAGTCCCTAAGTGACATATAAGGAACACCCAGGTTTAGTCATGTGACAATTTGTGAATTTTTTGTTGCCATGGCAACATTTCCAAAATGGTGGCCTGTCTGGTAAGCATGTTGCAGTGTCAGCAATTATTGTTTAATTAATTGTTATTTAGCAAAAAAATTATAAAATGTTTTTTTTTTAACTGAGAAATAAATGCCCAATGTAACATATATGTAATATAAAAAATGTATCATAAACGCCCAATGTCACATATATGTAACATTACAGATCTTTCACAAGGAGGGGTTGTATTTCAAAAACAACTGCAGAAACATGTTAGTTACAAGTGGTCCATTAAGCCTGTTTTAAATGCCCCATAATTTTCCTATAAGGATAAATTGGTCTTATGGGTTATTTTTGGTTGAACTAACCCTTTAACCTCACTAGTTGAACAACCAAAAGCACATTTTCATGATTTGTTAATCCAAATGAAAAACACATATCACTTACACAATCTCAACTTATCATTATCTCTTTTTCTGTGTATGAAAGAAATGTTTGTATTGTGATTCTTTAATGAATAATTATTTGTCTATAAAGACAATTTTATAATAATGATTATAAAACCCCTCCGGCCAGGGTGAAGTTTTTTAGAAACTCCGGTTACAGCGTTGTCGTGTAGATGGTGAAACCGGAGATTTAGGCTTGTTAAGTCAAAATGTGCGCCGTTCTCTCCTTTGTTTGACGTCAGTTTGTGCGCCGTTATCGCTTTTATTTAACGTTACATGAGTCGAGTCTATGCAATGGCGGACGTAGCATCTTGAAAAGCCGTTGTTTTGGAAAGTGCTGAGGCAAGTTGCCATCTAGTAGTTTAGAGGAAAATAAAATCAAAGGAGCCTTTAGCCCCGTTGGACCCTACTCAAACAGCCACTGTACATGTTTCTCCTCCAGAAAAACTAATAATCAGCTTTAAATAATGGATTATAGTGATTTTAAATGAAAAGTTACTCAAGACAATAGTTGCAATACTGTTCTAGCAACAGAACTATGTTCTGACTTATTGTTAGGCTCTTCTGGCTGGTTAATAGACATTTCAGTAACATGAAATTGTCTTGAAAACTTTGAAAACTCGGCAGTGAGTTCTGGTTCCCAGCATGATTTGCCGGACGGAATAAGGAGAATAAATGTTGAAATGTTAATTAATGTTCTTATGTGTTTTTAGTAAAAGGAAAGACCTGTTAGTGTTTAATGTTGTTGTTTGATCTCTTGGAGTGTTTCCATTGTGATTTTGTGGTTATCATTCTGCAGAAGACTAGAGCTCGTGGTTATGTTGTGGGTGGCTTCATGATGGTGTCACAGTCATTTATGTTCAGTTTCGGTTACCATGAACATTCAGTTGGTTTTCATTTGTCACGTGTTTCTTTGTTTAAAAAAATTATGCAATTGAAGCAAAATATTCCCCTACACATGCAAAAGTATGTACATTTTGTCAACAAAAAAAGGACATGCTTTTAGCGTGTAGTATAAGTAGGGGAATTCGGACACAGCAATTATGACCATACCTGCCTTATATACTATTGGTTCGCATGTGTGCTGCCAAAACAGCACGACTTGGAGGCATGGACTCTACAAGAGCCCTGAAGGTGTCCTGTGGGATATGGCACCAAGATGTTAACAGAAGATTCTTTAAATCTTGTAAGTTGTGAGGTGGAGCTGCCACGGATCAAACTTGTTGGTCCATGACATCCCACAGATGCTCAAAAGTATTGAGATCTGTGGAATTTGGAGGCCAGGGCAACACCTTGACCTCTTCATCATGTTCCTCAAATCATTCCTGAACATTGTGTGCAGTGTGTATTATCCTGCTGGAAGGCCACTTCCATCAGGGAACACCATTGTCATTAAGGGATGTGTCAAATTTACATAGGGCCAGACCCAGGGTTTCGCAGCAGAACATTGTCCCACATCGTCCCACAATGATCCTGGTGCCATCACTTCCCCAGGTAAACACGTACACGACCGTCCATGTGATGTACAAGAAAACAGGACTCATTGGACCGGGCAGCCTTCTTTCACTGACCGACGCTCACGTACCCATTTTAGGTGCTTTCGACAGTGGATAGGGGTCAACATAGGCACTCTGATTGGTCTGCGGCTACGCAGCCCCATACACAGCATGAGTGCTATGTGTTGTGACACATTCCTCCCATAACAACTAGTAGACCTTCTGTTGGCTCAGACCAGAAGGAATAGCCTTTGTTGCCATTGTGCATCGATGAGCCTTGGCTACCCAACACCCTGTTGCCAGATTGTGGCTTGTCTGTCCTCGGACCACTGTTGGTAAATTTTCACCACTGTTGACCGGGAGCATCACACAACCCTTGCTGATTCCGAGATACCCAGTTACCTTGCTATAACAATTTGGCCCTTGTCAAAGTGGCTCAGATGTAATTTAAAGAATTAGTTCACCCAAAAATGAAAATTCTCTCATTAATGACTTACCCTTATGTCGTTCGACACCCGTAAGACCTCCGTTCATCTTCGGAACACAAATGAAGATATTTTAGTTGAAATCCGATGGCTCAGAAAGGCCTCCATTGGCACAATGCACTGTACACTCTCAATACTAAGAAGGTTGATGTCTAACTTCAAAAAATGAATGAGAAGGAGGGTAGTGAATGACGTTCCGGGTCGCTAAAGACCCGAGGTATGCATTTAAGGGTTAAAATAAACAATAGAGTCCAAACTATTAAATTCAGTTGCTATTTATCTTCGGAGTTCAACTTAACCTACACTCTAAAAAATGCTGGGTTGTTTTTTCAACCCAAACGCTGGGTTGAGACTGCTGGGTAAGAATGCTGGGTTGATTTAACCCAATTTGGGTTGAAAGTTGTTCTTAACCTGCAACCCAGCGTGCTGGGTTGGGAACGCGGACGTGAAAGAGAGCACGCACGTCACGCAAAAACACGGACGACACCAGTTGGAGAAGCCGCCATTTTCTTAGCGCATTCAGGAGGAAGCGAATAAAAGACGTTTATGCAGTTTATGGTAAGTAAATATACAAATTTCAAGTAGTTATCAATTGTTTTTTATCCAAGAGTATTTTGAGATTTCGTGGAAGGTGGAAAAGTTAGAAAAGAGCTTATATGGAAATATTCGCGTTTTTTTGCCTCAAGTCTTAACTGCCGCTTTTATTGGGTTTCTTATGTCTTATTTCCAAAAATTCTGTTAATAGAGGCTGTTATCAACATATATTCAATATTTCTCTAACGATTTTTCTGTATAAACGCAGTTTTATGCTCTCAGCTCAATTGAGATTCGACCTCACGGCCGAATGACAGCCGCGCTGCGTCTCATACGACAAAATTCTCTGTTCAGTGGACTAGGAAGAAAGCGCGCCACACTGTCATCACGACGCTGACATTTGGAAGGGAAAAGGTAAGTTAAGTCCATTTTTAAAAATTGCTTCTGAATATGTTAACTTTACTTTATTATATTATTTGCTGTATTAGCTACGGGTTTGATTCGGTGAAGTTTAACTTACTATTCTAGCTTGGTCTTCTGTCAGAACATAACGTTAACGTTACTTAACAAATTTTCCGCTCCTGCTTTCGTTTAACTGTACATTAATGACAGTAGATGTTATTATTTTACTATGAGCAATCTACTTACTATACTTACTTTACATTTGTATCTATTTAAACGTATAGTATATATATATTTTTTTAACGTTACCTCGACCGCCATTTTGTCCGTGCCTCTCCCGAGATACGTTAAGTTAATTTGGATAAGAGCTTTTCTCAAGTTTTCTGTGATAATAAAATGCCTTTTGACTGACATTAATTTTTGTTTTATAGAATGTAAAGGCAGCAAGCACTGTGATCTTTCTGAAATGACTGGAAAGTGCATCGAAGGATATTGAAAAATAAATGCAAAACAGTAAGACCTTTTTGTTACTGTTGTACTTGTTAAATTATAATTTCATAATTTTTAGTTTTTGCCAAATGCTGCTTTGACGCAGAAGAGTGTTAAATCCAGCTAACGTTCCGTCTCATTTTCCCACTTCTAATTTCAACTCTGTTATGCCTTGTATATTTGACATCATCGACCCTGATTTAACTAAGAGCAATGAGACGTTTTACATGTTTTCAGTTCTATAAACCTGACTACACTTGCCTAGTTCAATAATGTTAACTAGCAATTAATATAACAACTAACTAACATGCCCACCAATTTTGCCTTGCCACTCTGTAATTGGGATGTACATAATTTAGTCATAAAATGTATTTTATCTGTTATTTGATCTTAGATGGACGATGGACTTGTTTTCATACTAGTCAAAAACCACCTCAAACGAGTATAAAAACTTTTTTTTAGAATTTTGTTTCTATTTTTTTGCATTTCCTTCACTCATCTGATGCGATATTTCAAAATACCTCAACACAGATAGAACCATAGCTAATAAGGACTGATTAGCCAGGGTCAGCGTGAAAGATGCCCGGGATTGTTGACAGAATTATATATATTTATTGTGTGTGTGTGTGTGTGTGTGTGTGTGTGTGTGTGTGTGTGTGTGTGTGTGTGTGTGTGTGTGTGTGTGTGTGTGTGTGTGTGTGTGTGTGTGTGTGTGTGTGTGTGTGTGTGTGTGTGTGTGTGTGTGTGTGTGTGTGTGTGTGTGTGTGTGTGTGTGTGTGTGTGTGTGTGTGTGTGTCCGCTTGACATATTTTCCCATTCAAAATTCCTGTTTGTGATTTTTACATTTCTGCTCTCAACAGAGGCAAATGTAGATTCAGAAATAGCTACTCAAATGACTGAGTGGCTTAAAAATAATATCTGGCCACTAAGTCAGGTTGAGCAATACATGAAGGAGACGTCTATCCATAGGGCCAAATGGATTCGTGACAATGGAACCAAGACAATCATGGAAATATTCAAGGAGTATCCACGTCTCCTCGACACTCCAGGCATGGTGGGTTTAAATTTAAGAAATTAAAACATTGGCTGAGTATTTTCTTTTTTGTTTTACAACTTTTTTTGCCATGTTGGCCTTTGTTTTGTATTTTTTAGATATCCCAGGATTTCTTAATTTTGAATCCAGACTCCGCTTCAAAACTCACCGAAAATTGGGTACCTGTGTTTAAGGATAAGATTCTGCAGTTTGCCAGCAGAGAGAAACAATCTCTTGATCTACTTTCCAGTGTAGACTTGATGTCCGCAGGTAATGGGTATTATTGTTACAAATAAATAATTCAGTCATTCTTAAAAAAGGAGAGATTTTCCCTGTTTACAGTTACTGTTAGTCATGATAATTTTCATTTTGTTAACTATTTCTTTGTAACACAATTTAATAAATGAATGTCATACATCCAGATTTATTGCAGTCAAATTTTATTGCAGTTTTATGAATACTTTTTTTTTTTTAATTGAGTAATTTGTGAACATTTTTTTCATTGTATTCTAAAGAGACGCAGAGTGATGTTGCCTTGCAAGTACTTCCTGTAGTCCTTCCAACATCCGTGTACAAGATTGGAAGGAAAACGTTTAAACCAACATTCATTGAAACCCGGAAGGCCTTCATAGACATACAGCCTGTAAGTTAACAGCCATTGCTAAAACTACATGGTTTAAGTATTTACAATATATTGTATGGACCCTTTTCACAGACTGACACATTTTACAATTATCAATGTCAGAAATCTAGTAATGTTTTTAATTTAATTTGAGTGAAAAAATACATTTAGTGTCACCCAAAAATGAAAATTGTCATCAATTACGAAAAATAAAATGAATAAATTCCAAACCTTAAAGACTTTTGTTCATCTTTGGAATGGGATAAAGATATTTCTAATGAAATGTGAGTTTTCTGTCCCTCTAGTGACAGTTTATACAACCCCAAATCAGAAAAAGTTGGGACAGTATGGAAAACGCAAAAAAAAAAAAAGAAGTGATTTCTAAATTTACGTTGACTTGTATTTCATTGCAGACAAAATGAACACAAAATATTTCATGTTTTGTCTGGTCAACTTCATGTCATTTGTAAATATGCATCCTTTCCTGTCATTCAGACCTGCAACACATTTAAAAAAAAGTTACAGGAAAGGATGCATATTTACAAATGACATGAAGTTGACCAGACAAAACATGAAATATTTTGTGTTCATTTTGTCTGCAATGAAATAGTCAAAGTCAAAGTAAATTTAGAAATCACTTCTTTTTTTCTTTTTTTTGCGTTTTCCATACTGTCCCAACTTTTTCTGATTTGGGGTTGTACAATTACCACTTTGACGCTACAAAAAGTTAATAAAGATTGTAAAACTAATTCATATGAATCTAATGTATTCCAAATTTTCTGAAGAGACTTGATCGCTTTATATGATGAACAGATTTAATTTAAGTATTTCTTTTTGGGTGAACTAACCCTTTAAGGCCATGACACACCAAGCCAACATTAAAAAACTAGTGACATCAAACGGTAAATGTGTTGTTACCATGAGTCATCTGCATCTGGGCCAAAAAGTTGGACAACAGGGGTCCGACTAGTGCTAACATTGGCCGTTCGTTTTAATTACTAAAATTTCTAGTTTAAACTTCCAACCCATTTTGGGTTACATCAACCCAGCAGTGTAGTAATTTTTAACCCATAATTGGGTTAAAATAACAACCCAGCATGCTGGGTTAAACATTTAACCCAACTAGTTGGGTTAAAACAACCCAGCGCTGGGTACGTCCCTTTTTGACCCAGCGCTGGGTTGCCAAAACAACCCAATTTGGGTTGATTTTAACCCAGCAGTTTTTAGAGTGTATTTAAGCCCACTGACAACTATAGTTGCCGCAGTGTATAGTTGTCATTTTCCTTTTGTAAGTATTTTTCTAGATAGTATCCATGTTTTTAATCTCAATGACATGCAAGAAAACAACCAAATAAAGGATTTCAAGAGAAAAAAAAAAGGTATTAACTTCCTTCCTGTCACATGAGACTGCTAACTTCCTACCCCTACTTCCAGGAAGAATAATGAAGGCAAACCCTCGCAAACAAAGGTTATTTTCATGTTACTGATAAGTATTTTCTGTTGACATGTATACATCTACATAATCGTGAAGGTTTCTCGAATCATCCAAACAAATTCTTACAACAGATCTATCGTTTTTTGTACACTTAGTCAAAAATCCAAGCGGTATAATTGCCGGTGGGCAAATGCCTTGTAAGTACGTATAATGGGGAAATGCAGTATACTGTGTTAACACGTTAATAAATCAAGGTTTTTGGTCTTTAGTGCTTTTTGCTTTCATAATATCCCACCTAAAACATAACCCTTTAACTGACATCTCTACCGTACAGTATACCTTAATTCGATAGGGAAAAATATATTTTATGATATGTCTTGTAAGGGCCCAAATATTGAGGACCCTTCATCCAGTTTGGATGTGTTTCAGTCTAATCGGTCAAGAACCCTCATTCTTTTTATGACTATAGCTTACGATTCCATTATAATGTGGAAATTCAGACAAGTAATGAGTTTACATTTACATTATTATATGAAATCACCTACTACAGTCAGCCATTGAATACTATGGGACTATTTGTTTATTTTTGTTAAATAGATGTAATTTTTTCGTCATTATATGAATTTATTTTCATTTCACTTTTGTTAGGACAACTTAATGGTTTGCATTGTTCTGCACTATGTTCCACCACTTTAAGACCAATGTATTTGTTGTATTTTCATATTCAACAGATTAGAAGATAGATGAAGCTTTTTTGAGTTTGTGTAAAGGTTTAATTTCAGTGACCCACAGGAATTTAACCCTTGTCATACACAAGTAACCAACATACACAGAAAATATTTTTTTTTAAAAACACAAGTTTATTTATACAAGAAATTTTTAAAATAAAACTATACGTAATTGTATGAATGATCAAGAAAAATGAACACATTAAATGTGACTGACTGCTTCACTTCAAGGATCAGGAGGAATATCACAATCTGGCGGTCCCTGGCTGGACAGCAAATAAGGAAAACAAAGACTCACCTGATTCACCCCAATAAAGTCATATCAAACGGCAGTCACACGTGAAGTTTACACAGCAAGGGCAAATAGCCAGATTAACAATGTACAGATGTAATCACTTCAAAATAAACCCCACACATTAGTAAATAATTATACAACCACATTAGTTTGATCAGTAACAGCCTTAAAACCCATTCAATTAATTCCAGTAAGGAGGATAAGACAGTTGACAATTTAAAACCTAGGCGAGCAGCCACTCACTAAGCCCAGATAAATTTTAACAAGCAAAACATTACGATTTTGATTAACAGAGTTTCATAGAACACAGTCAACAGTCAAGTCACTCACGACCCCGCCCATTCGGTGCTCATAGTCCACACAAGATGCGTTGAAGGCGAGGTAGCGGCAATCTTCTGCAGTGATGCGCTCAAGTCCGGCTTCAGTCGATCGACGAGACGCTCCCAACGGCCAGTAGAGGAGAAACGGAACCGTAAATCCGAGCTGCGAGACAATGGAAGGGCAATCAATCAGTTCTGAATAAATACTCGTCAATGCCCACCACTCATTCGCTAACGATAAGAATTCCCACTTTCCTTAAAATGAATGGATAGAGTGCGTTGATTATTCTCGTAGACCTCGCTGCCAGGAGTCAATCGCGATGGTTGTCACTGCGCAGATCGCACCTCTGATCCATCGGGCCCAAAACCGCAAAGCTTGTCTCTTTACCACGTCTACCACAGTCCCGAACCCGCCGCCGCATGCACGGCGATCCTTTCTTTTTATCCAGTGGATCTACCAATCCCGTTGTACTGCTGGCTCATCAGTGACATTGAACACACCTGCAAAAGAGACCTGCAGGTGCATATGTGCACCTGGTAGACAATAACCCACCCTCACAGGTTGTCAAAAAGTCAATGTTCTCTTCCCGTTACATTTGCATCGAATGTTCTTCGACTTTTATACACAATAAATTTGTTTATGAATAAAGATTGATCTGTTGAAAACAGTTATTTTGAGTTAGATGCCAAATGTTCTCCTAGTCAAATTTGACATTGAAGGGGTGCTTACAACATATTCGCACATTCAAATACGATTTTCAAGAAAAAAACTAAAACCTGGGGAAAATAAATGCAGAACATGTTCACATAGGACACTATTAACATGACTATGCATGAATCCTTTATGAAAAATTTGGGCACAAATTGGTTAAGAAACAAAAAAAATAGTTTGAAAAGCGAAATGATAGACAATCGTATTTATGAAGTTATATTGCTCATCATATCTTAGTGATCTGAAACTGTGAACATGAAATTCCTGATATTGGGAATGCAAACGTTGTATTAAAAACATAAAAAAAACTAAACAGATGTTTTTTTACTGATCATATTTGAACACATTTTCATAAATTATTATTTTTTGTTATTGCAATACTCAGTATCTTTCAAAACAAACAAGAAACAAAGTGATAATATTTTATTTCATAAAACGTATACTTTTCAGTTTATCTCATCAGAACACCTAAAATAGTACAGAGCAAATACGAGCTCTATATTCGGTACAGCGTGTCTCATAGAATCAGAAGAGCAGGAAGCAGGAGAGCAGAGAACAGCAGAGGAACAGGAAGCTCTGGGTGACGCTCTGAGCACCGTTACACAGGTTCCCCTCACAACATGTGATAACCTCAGCTGTACTAACTCCTATTTGGGCATCACAAATAGATTTAGAGATACAGCCTTTTGTAACCCTCAACTCGTCTTTGGAAGTCCCTGATGAAAAGAATGAAAACAAAGGTTGATTCAGTGTAAGATGGCAATAAATCTGTATCAAATGTTTAAAGTGAATGATGTAGCGATCTTAATAACTTCAATCTTCTTCCTTTTCCAGATTTTCACCTGTTGCTGCAGCTGTAATGCAGCGGTCTTCACTCCCTGAACAGCTCATTATGTTTGAGCAATTCTTCCCTTCACAATAGTAACATTTTTTTCCATTGGGGGAAATAGACCTGGGATCTACAGGTGGAAAATGTATTCTTTACAAAATATAACTTCCAATGAAACACTCTTTTAGCAGCTCCATTCAATCAATTCAAAACAAACAAGCCACACCCAGCATTTTATTTTCTTGATTGAATGTCATTTGGAAGTAAAGTGATATAGTTATTTGCACATGATCATTGAAGTACAATACCTGGAGTGTCTTGGGTGTTACACAGGTCAGTGTCACAGCACACAACAGACGTCCTTACATTGCCGGTGTTTATGGACCCACTGTTACAGTCAACAACACAGTCTTTATACTTCATCATAGCGCTATTCTCACCTAAAAACATGAATGATACAAAAAGATCAATTCAACTACACGCTATTTTGATGAAAAATTTATTTATAAATATGTCAAAGTAGAAAGAAACTCAGAGAGTTAAAACAAGCATCATCTCACAGCTGCAAAGCAGAAGAGAATAGCATTGCCTGTTGCAGCTCCAGTAAATTATAGCATCATCTCCATCAGTCAAATATAACTACATTTTTAATAAATAACACTGGACTTACCAACTGGTGGTAACGACGTTGAACTCTTGCACTTGGAAGATCCACTGGGACATGTTTTTACTGTTTGTTCTGCACAAGAACCCGTCATACCCATGCACTCATAACACCTGAGAGAGTGTCCTTTAGTAATAAAACAGAGACAGTGAGAGAGAGAGAGAGAGAGAGAGAGAGAGACATTTTTTTTTACTTTTACAACTCTTTATTTAACATTTACTAAACCTGTAACGAGTTACTCCACTGGAGGCAAGTTCAAGGACCCATGTGCAGTTATTTTATTTACAAACATCAAACAAAGACTTGACTTGACTTAGAACCACTCACCTACAGCGGGTAACAACATTAATAACAGACAAAGACACATGGCAAACATGAGGGCTTAAATACACACACTAATGACAAGACAAGTGACACCTGTGAACAGTGATTAAACAATGAACCAATGACAGGACAAGACACAAGATCACATGAGGGCATGGGAGTCACATGACAATGAAACATGACAAAACCAGGAAACTGAAAGGACAAGACAAACTAGAAACATGACAGTAAACTTGATGAACTAAACACATGAAACATGAACCAACACCAAAACACCCTGTGACAGATCCCCCCCTCTATGGGCGGCCCCTGACGCCCAAACAATATCAGAACACATCAATAGCCTAACAAAGAGTCTACCAAAAGTCTTGGGGGGCGGTCTTGGGGGAGGGATGGTGGGCCAGGCCCGTGCAGGGGCACCGGACCCAGACATGACATGGCCGGGCCTGGGAGCGTGGGCGGACCTGGACCCTGTGGCGTGGGCGGACCTGGACCCTGTGGCGTGGGCGGACCTGGACCCTGTGGCGTGGGCGGACCTGGACCCTGTGGCGTGGGCGGACCTGGACCCTGTGGCGTGGGCGGACCTGGACCCTGTGGCGTGGGAGGACCTGGACCCTCAGGCGTGGGAGGACCTGGACCCTCAGGCGTGGGAGGACCTGGACCCTCAGGCGTGGGAGGACCTGGACCCTCAGGCGTGGGAGGACCTGGACCCTCAGGCGTGGGAGGACCTGGACCCTCAGGCGTGGGAGGACCTGGACCCTCAGGCGTGGGAGGACCTGGACCCTCAGGCGTGGGAGGACCTGGACCCTCAGGCGTGGGAGGACCTGGACCCTCAGGCGTGGGAGGACCTGGACCCTCAGGCGTGGGTGACCATGGCGGCAACGGCAGTTCACCGGGCCATGGCGGCAACGGGAGTTCATCAGGCCATGGCGGTAACGGGAGTTCATCAGGCCATGGCGGTAACGGGAGTTCATCAGGCCACAGAGGCGGGGCCTTCATGGCCTCCATGTACCCCTTGCCCCCCCCCAAAATTTTCTTGGGCGGGACAGCGGGGCCGTGGGCTGGAGCCTGGACGGGGCCTTGGGCTGGAGCCTGGACGGGGCCTTGGGCTGGAGCCTGGACGGGGCCTTGGGCTGGAGCCTGGACGGGGCCTTGGGCTGGAGCCTGGACGGGGCCTTGGGCTGGAGCCTGGACGGGGCCTTGGGCTGGAGCCTGGACGGGGCCTTGGGCTGGAGCCTGGACGGGGCCTTGGGCTGGAGCCTGGACGGGGCCTTGGGCTGGAGCCTGGACGGGGCCGTGGGCTGGAGCCTGGACGGGGCCGTGGGCTGGAGCCTGGACGGGGCCTTGGGCTGGAGCCTGGACGGGGCCTTGGGCTGGAGCCTGGACGGGGCCTTGGGCTGGAGCCTGGACGTGGCCGTGGGCTGGAGCCTGGACGTGGCCGTGGGCTGGAGCCTGGACGTGGCCGTGGGCTGGAGCCTGGACGTGGCCGTGGGCTGGAGCCTGGACGTGGCCGTGGGCTGGAGCCTGGACGTGGCCGTGGGCTGGAGCCTGGACGTGGCCGTGGGCTGGAGCCTGGACGTGGCCGTGGGCTGGAGCCTGGACGTGGCCGTGGGCTGGAGCCTGGACGTGGACTTGGGCTGGAGCCTGGACGTGGACTTGGGCTGGAGCCTGGACGTGGACTTGGGCTGGAGCCTGGACGTGGACTTGGGCTGGAGCCTGGACGTGGCCGTGGGCTGGAGCCTGGACGTGGACTTGGGCTGGAGCCTGGACGTGGACTTGGGCTGGAGCCTGGACGTGGACTTGGGCTGGACTCACTGGGGTGGAGAGTACTGTGGGAACGTGGAGCTCCTCATCCACCGTTCCCACAGTAAAAGATGAGCCACTCAGCTGAAGTGCAAAGTCAATATACTCTGCCAATGACCAGTGGATCTTGCCTCCAGGAAGTCTGGAGCTAATAGGCTTATTTAAACCAAAACGAAAAATGTCTTTAAGCGCCACGTCATTAAACTCAACTAAGTGACAGAGTCCACAAAATTCCTCCACGTAGTTCTCTATGGCTTGATCACCTTGGCAGAGCTTGAGCAGAGAAACAACTGCTGGGTCCATTTTGGAGGTCAAGTATTCTGTAACGATTATCCACTGGAGGCAAGTTGTTGGACCCAAATGCAGCTTTATTTCCAAATTAAACATAAATCTTAACATAAATCAAAACATAAAACAAAGACTTGACTTGGCTTGGCTTGACAATAACGAGACTCACCAAAAGCGGGTAACAACATTAATAACAGACAAAGACACATGGCAAACATGAGGGCTTAAATACACACACTAATGACAAGACAAGTGACACCTGTGAACAGTGATTAAACAATGAACCAATGACAGGACAAGACACAAGATCACATGAGGGCATGGGAGTCACATGACAATGAAACATGACAAAACCAGGAAACTGAAAGGACAAGACAAACTAGAAACATGACAGTAAACTTGATGAACTAAACACATGAAACATGAACCAACACCAAAACACCCTGTGACAAAACCACTAAAATTTAATATATATTCTATCCATGCAAACACAATGCTACAATATGCATATGCAAAACAAATCTCAAAATCATTAAAGAAAATAAATAAATAAATAAATACAATTTAAAATTGCCCATCAAACATCACCAATTAAACACTATAGTCTCATCTTCACATATTGACAATAAAGCATCATTCACACACCATTTAAATTCAAATTCAAGTAAATTCTTTGTCATTTGAAAAAAATTGTGTTCTACTCTGATTCTCGATTCAACCAAAGCAGTAAAAATTAGCAGTACATTTATGTTTTTCCCATCAACAGCCATTCTACAGGTCCTCTAATTTAGCTTGGCCAACTATAAAATTTGCCAAAGTACACTGTTCTTTGTGTGTTTTCAAGTACCTGCATCCATAAACAAAAAGTGTCTAGTTAAAACAAAACCCTAAATTTCCAAGGATTCTTTCCAATACAGTAAACAGTGGTACTAGCCTGGAGCATTCTGCAAAAACATGAAACACAGTCTCTGGTTTGGTACAAAAATTACAGGATGGTAAAACAGTCATATTGAACTTCGAAACAAACTTATTTGTAGGCAATGCACAGTGCAATATTCTCCACTGCAAATCTCCCAAACGTTTTGGGAGGGGACCTTTGTACAAGAGCCTCCAAGAAGGAGCAAGATCATCAGAAACCATAAGATATTCTTTCCATTTTGAATCACACCTGTGATTAATATCTTCAAAATAATCAGTCTTGACACATATCTGATAAAACTCTCTTTTTCCAACTGCTTGAAAAACAAGCTCTTGTAGTCCCTTGAATTTCAACAACTTCCCTTCTTGGTCATCTTCTGTACAGACCCTTGGAGACACAATTAACTTAGGGAAAGAACATTGCATGGAGTCACCAGTCAGGAAACAATTTACAAAATGCAGGAATTGAGAAGGAAAAGAAGCTTTCAGGTGGTTTATGAAATGTTCCACCATTCTTACTGATCTAAAGCCCAACTTTTCACAAATTTCAACAGCTGGTCTCCATTTTCTGGAAACAATATCAATCAGATGTGCAACTTTGGTCAAACCCCTCTCTATAAATGTTTTCACAACAATATTAGATGTACAAACATTGCCACCAAGAAACGAATTATAAAACAGTGGTTCATTCAGGTCAAAATGGTAATTTTCCAGTCTAAATTCCTTAAAAACAGTCCAGGAATTTAAAACTGAAACATAGAATTTTACATCAGATATAAAATTTCCATTATACAATGACATCAAGAACAATTGCTTGTCAAGGGAAAAACCACCAAAAGTTCTGAGCAAAGCCAGGCCAAAAGACACCCATGGTGTAGTATGCTCCTTAACATATAGTAAGTTCTGAGCAATTTTTAGCCTCATAGCTTTAACTTTGGCTGCCAAATCAATTAATCCTTGACCTCCTTCATTAACTGGCAAGTAAAGAATAGCAGGGGGAAGCCCGTGATGACCGTCCCAAAAAAAATCTACAAAAGTCTTCTGTAGACATTGCAATATAGTCTTTGGTGGATCAAGTACATTTAACCGATGCCATAGCATAGATGCAGCCAAGTTATTAATAATAAGCACTCTACCCCTATATGACAATTGGGGGAGAATCCACCTCCACTTCTGTAGACGGCCAGACACTTTATCAAATAGACCTTCCCAATTCTTTTCTATATATTGATCTTCCCCCAAAAAAACTCCAAGCACTTTAAATCCTTCCAACCTCCAAGAGCAGTGCTGAGGGAGTGCTGTAGGGCCTCCGTTCTCCCATTTGCCCAATAAAAAGGATACGCTCTTTTGCCAGTTTATTCTTGAGGAAGAGGCTCTCTGATAGACATCAAGAGAAGCTACCATTTTCTTAACATCTTCATCTGACCTTATCACCACAGTAACATCATCAGCGTATGCACTTAGTTTAACTGTTACCAAATCTGTACTAGAAGAACACACTGTCGAGATCCCACTTAACTGACGTCTAAGATCTGTCAAAAGTGGTTCAATAGCAATAGCATATAAAATACCCGAGAGACCGCACCCTTGTCGTATTCCTCTGCCAACTAAAAAAGGTCTCAAAAGGGTACCATTTATTTTTGATAAACTGTATACATCGGTGTACAACAACTTGACATAAGAAATAAATGATGGACCAAAACCAAAAGCATTAAGACATTTAAAAAGAAAGCCATGATCAATGTGATCGAAGGCTTTCTCCTGACCCAACGAAACAAAACCCACATCAAGTTTATACACCTTGGCAAAGGCAATCAAATCTCGAACCAGTAAAAGATTGTCAAAAATGGATCGATTCGGAATACAGTAAGATTGGTCTGCATGAATCACTGAAGATATGCAAAGTTTAAGTCTATTAGTTAAAGCTTTGGAAAATATTTTGTAGTCAACTCCGAGCAATGACACCGGGCGCCAGTTTTTGATGTCTCCCAGGTCACCCTTCTTCGGTAGTAAAGTTTTCACGGCCCTCCGAAGGCTCACAGGCAAAGTTCCTCTTTCTAGACACTCCAAGAAGACAGAGAACAAGTCCTTTCCAATCACCGACCAAAACTGTTTGTAGAATTCCGCATTCAGTCCATCCAATCCTGGCGCTTTGCCTGAAGAGAGTTCCTGAACAGCTACAGTCAGCTCATCAAAAGTCAAAGGTTGATCAAGTCTAATTTCTCCTCTTTCGCAAGTTGAGGTAAATCCTGAAGAAGAATGTCAGCCATTTCATCATCACAGGGTTCAGCCTTGTAAAGATCTTCATAAAAGGATAAAGCATAAGACATTATTCCACAATCATCAGTCACTTCTCCTCCTCCTGGAAGCTTCAAATGACATACAATCTTCCTATTTACAGTCTTTTTCTCCAGACTAAAAAAGGAAGATGTTGGAGCATCCATATTGTTAAAGGAAGTAAACCTTGCACGGATAAGTGTCTCTTGGGCTCTTTCTTCTAGAAGATTCCGCATAAGAAATCTATTTTGCTCAAGGGTTTCGGCAGTGTCCATTTGATCATCAGTGAAGAGGATATCTTGCTCAAGCTGTTTCATTGTACTTTCCAAAATGCTTTTATTATAGGCAATATAACTCTGGCAAAATAGTTTAATTTGTGTTTTGCCAATATCCCACCATTGACTTAGGGACTTATATAGCTCTTTTCTCTCTCTCCAAGTCTCCCAAAAAAAGGTGAAAGAGTGCACGAAATTGAAAAATTAAACTTACTATTAAATTTCCAAAGTGAGGACTTAAATGTGCTCTGTGTAATAGAAACTTCAACAGACATATAATGATGATCAGATAAAGAAGTAGGAATTATACAGCTATTAAAAAATTTACCCCTAGCACTTTTCTGCACATAAATTCTATCGAGTCTGGCTCCAGATATCCTTTTAGAGTTTACTTTTAACCAAGTATATTGTTTAATCTGAGGGAAAGTTTCTCTCCACACATCCACAAGACAGTGATAAGTTATCAAATTTTTAAGTTCATCTGCCAACTGACTATGGGGCTCTTCATGGATCCTATCTAGAGTGTGGTTTATAGTACAATTAAAATCTCCAGCCAGAACAACAATTCTATCCTGCAAAACATCACTTAAAGCATTCTTCAGCTTTCTAAAGAAGAGAATTCGCTCTGAACCAATATTTGGAACATACACATTAAATAGTGAAAAAGGAAGTCCATGAACCGTTACATCCACACGCAACATTCGACCAGGAACCAATTCAAAAACACTAACAGGTTGCTGCTTATATTCTGGTCCAAAGAGAATCGCAACTCCTGAACTAACACTAGAACCAGAACGATCTCGTCCTCCGTAACGCTCGTCAGGCCGTCCAAGCCTGCGGGCGCTCCATGGCGCTTTCTGTTGTGGGGGAGCGCGCGCTCTGGCTCAATCTGTCAGGCCTCCCGGACAGTGAGAAGAGACGCATCGCAGGCGCCCCGGTAGAGCCCGGCCGGGCTCTCTTTGGGCCCGCCGTCGCACTAATGCAACAACGGTGCGACGACAAAAAGAAGGAGGACGAGGCTTTCAAATTATGTCTTCCTAGGAAGGCGGCTCCACGCCAGGCGCCCCCTGTGCGTTTGCCTAACCCGCCGGCCCCGGCGCGTCACTTTCATCAGGGCAAGGAAAGGCCCCGCAACAAGCCCGGCCCGCAAAGGCAGAGCAACCCACCCTCGACCAAGCCCTGGGGGAAACCTAATGCTGCTGCCGCCGCGGGAAAACCCCCAAGCTCTACTCCCAGCGACTCCAAACGCAAGCGGCCTGCCTGATGTTTGGCCGATGAGGGTTTGGGGTTCATGTTCTCGAGCGACAAGCTCTCTGGACTCGCTTCCCGCACTAGAGCCCCCGTCCAAAAGAAGACGGGCCACTTCTGGAGGGTCCCCCCCTCCCATGGCTGCCCAGCCCATGTGTTCAGTGGACGTTGTGTGTTCTCCCCCGTTCAAGGGGTCTGTTGTGAGGATGTGTTCAAAAACAGTGTCATCACACCGCACATGTTGTGTTCCCCTCACTCAGCTAATAAAGGCTTCGGCCTCATTGTTTCCCCGAAAACAAAACACACACAAAAAAAACTCAAACACATTAAATCAAACGAATCAAATGAATTCGTTACAGAGGGATGTCCTCCCTCTGCAGGGAAATCACTTTTCTCTGCAAAGGGCGGACAGCTCTCTGAACCCACGCATGCAGTCCCTAGTTTCCCCACTAGAGGACGCCATTGCATCACAAATAAGCCAGCTGGGCACACACGAAGCCGGCATCGCTCGGGTGGGTACGCTCGCAAGCCGTGCGGCAGTTTGGCGAGCTGCAGCGGCACCAGAGTGGGTGATGCGCACAATAGTGCAGGGCTATCGTCTGCAGTTTGCTATGAAACTCCCGCGGTTCAGCAGTGTTCTCTTTTCACACACAGAAGAGAGCACTGCCCACGTTCTGAAGGAGGAAATCTCCTCCCTTCTGAGCAAAGGTGCGATTCAGGTGGTTCCCCCCAATCTGATAAACCAGGGTTTTTATTCTCGTTATTTCCTGGTCCCAAAGAAGGACGGTTCTCTCCGTCCCATTCTGGACCTCAGAGTGTTGAACAAACATTTAAGGAAATACAATTTCAGAATGTTAACTCATGGTTCGCTCGCCCGCGCCATAAAACAGAACGACTGGTTCACATCGGTCGACCTGAAAGATGCTTTTTTCCACATAAGCATTTATCCACCACACAGGAAGTTTCTTCGTTTCGCCTATCAAGGCGTTTGTTACGAATTCACGGTCCTGCCATTTGGTTTGAGTCTAAGCCCACGGTCCTTCAGTCTGTGCGCGGAAGCGGGCTTGACTCCCCTGAGAATGTCTGGTCTACGGATTTTGACATACATAGACGATTGGCTCATCATAGCCGACTCGAAGGAAAAGGTGTTGCAGGCTTCAGGGTGAATGTGAACAAAAGCAATTTTGCACCCAGCCAGAATGTGATCTTCTTGGGCCTGGAGCTGAACTCAGTCTCCATGCGAGCGCGTCTCTCTCAGGAGCGCGTTCTCTCTCTGATGAACTGCCTATCGCAGTTCAGGGAGGGGGCGAAGGTGCAATATCGCACATGCCTCAGACTACAGGGTCTTATGGCTTCATCTATCCAGGTTTTGCCACTAGGACTCCTGAGGATGAGGGCGTTCATGAAATGGGTTTCGTCACTACATTTCAGCCCGTTACACGATCTCTGTCGCTCGGTAACAGTGACGCGCACCTGCGCCGCAGCTCTGCGCCACTGGAGGAGCACAGACTTTTACGCACAAGGTACCGTCCTGGGGACGGTATTGTTGCAGAAAGTTGTGACGACGGATGCGTCCTTAACAGGCTGGGGTGCCACCCAAGAGGGCAGAACTGTGAACGGTTTGTGGCCGAACAAACTACATTCAGAGCACATCAATTATTTAGAGCTTCTGACCATTTGGAAGGCTCTGAATCATTTTCTGCCTCGTCTGCAGGGACATCATGTGCTCGTACGCTGCGACAATACCACGGCAGTGGCTTATATCAATCGTCAAGGCGGCGTGCGCTCGTCGAAACTTCATGCCCTAGCTTACAAGCTGCTGGTATGGAGCAGACGTTTTTTCCTGTCGTTACGCGCGACTCATGTTCCGGGAATCCTGAACAGAGGCGCGGATCTTCTATCGAGGGGGAACCCGCTCTTCGGAGATTGGCGCATTCACCCTCAGATAGTGAGCATGATATGGATGAGATTCGGACAGGCATCCGTAGATCTATTCGCCTCGCGCGAAAACAGCCATTGTCCTATGTTCTTCTCGCTAAAGGACTTGGACGCGCCCCTCGGGGTGGATGCACTGGCCCACCCGTGGCCCAAAGTGCTGCTGTATGCCTTTCCTCCCCTGTGCTTGATAACTCCTACACTGGCCAGGGTAAGAGAGGGGGGGCTGTCTCTCATCCTGATAGCTCCCAGGTGGCCCAAAGCGCCCTGGCTGGCGGAGATAATCCCTCTGTTACATGCTCAGCCGTGGCGCCTCCCCCTCCGCACGGACCTATTGTCTCAAGCGAACGGGGAGATTTATCACCCACACCCGGACAGGGTAGCTCTCTGGGCCTGGCCCGTGAAAGGACGAACCTGAGCGCGTTAGGGCTTCCCCCGCGCGTGGTGGCTACTTCACAGAATGCCAGGGCCGTTTCTACACGGTCCTTATATGGCTGTAAGTGGCAAGTGTTCGATGAGTGGTGTGTTGGGCGGGGTCTCACGTCATATCAGTGCTCAGTCTCTGATGTTTTGTGTTTCCTCCAAGACCTTATGGATAAAGGAAGGTCTTTTTCCACTATTAAGGTCTATCTGGCAGCTATCTCTGCTTGTCATGTGGGCTTTGAGGGCTCATCGGTTGGGCAGCATCTTCTAATCCGCAGATTTATGAAGGGTGCCCGCCGCTTGTTGCCAGTCGTTAAGGGAACGATCCCTGAATGGGACCTCTCCTTGGTGCTGGAAGCTCTGTCTCAATTCCCTTTTGAGCCACTGGGGGATATTTCCCTAAAGTTGCTGTCTTTTAAGACAGCTTTGCTCTTGGCCTTGGCGTCAGCCAAACGTGTCAGTGAGTTACATGCACTCTCGGTTCACCCCTCGTGCATTAAATTCTCTCTGGGCGGAAATAAGGTTTTCCTTAAACCTAATCCAGCCTTCATGCCGAAATGTTTTCCTGCGTTCACATCGGGGGTATTGGAGCTGTCCGCTTTTCACCCTCCGCCCTTTTCCTCCGCGGAGGATCAAAGGCTGAATGCTCTGTGTCCGGTCCGTGCGTTACAGACGTATGTGGCTAGGACCAGTGCATTCCGGAAGAGTGATCAACTCTTTGTTTCATGGGCCCCTCCCCACAAAGGATCCCCTGTCTAAACAACGCCTTTCGCATTGGCTTGTGGACGCTATCATTTTGGCGTACGAATCAAAGGGAGTGCAACCTCCAGGGGACATCAGAGCTCATTCCACAAGGGGCTTAGCCGCCTCTTGGGCTCTGTTCAGGGGAGTATCACTGCAGGATATCTGCTCTGCTGCCAGTTGGGCTTCTCCCCATACGTTTGTGCGTTACTATAGGCTGGATGTTACCAAAACTCCGGTAGCACATTCGGTTTTGGAGGTGGGGTCTTCCTAACCCTGCCTTCTCTTGTGTGTGCCACACACATTTCATGTCCTGCTTGCACACCGCAGTTACGTGTGTGCGTCGGTGTGGCGGGTTCATGAGTATGAGACGTGTCAAGCACCGCCCCCTTGGGGTGACCGTCTTTTTCCTGGCTAACAGAACCTCACTGTGAGTATATTGGGCAATCGGGGAGCTGTCCATGTCTCTCCCATAGGTGGATCTCGAACACGAGATGATGAAAGAGAACAATAGGTTACTGTCATAACCCCGGTTCTCTGAAACATCGAGTGGAGAGATCCACCAGCCTTGCCCCGCTTGCTGCACGAGAAGCGAATATTCTTACTGGAGTACAGTAGCGCGTGCAGGCTATATATGCCCGCAGGTAAGGGGTGGGGCCTTACCGGGCATTGGTTGCGCGCTCCTGTCTATCTTGCCAGACTTGGTGCAATTGGATGCTTCTGCAGAGGTCAGGTACGGATGCCCTTCCCATAGGTGGATCTCTCCACTCGATGTTTCAGAGAACCGGGGTTACGACAGTAACCTATTGTTTTAAATCCATCGCCTCTTGCGAAACATCATCTCCTTGACTCTGATCAATCAAATCATCAGTAACGTCACTTATTTTAATAGCGCTTACTTCAGATTGTGTTTGTTTTTCTTCCTCAGAGTCAACTTCATGCGCGTCTTTAACATGCACCTGCTCCGAACTCAACTCTGGCTGCGTGACTACAGGTATATCATGCTGGTCAGCCGCTGCCTCAACTATCTCCGCGGCGGAACTATTGCTGGAATTAGCCGGCATGGATATTCCCTCGTGCGGATCGTGCGGGCTACTCGGCGTGGATTCCACTTCGGCCTGTTGAAGTTGTAACGGCGCAGCGTCCACAACATCAGAACCTCGCGCCCTACCATCAGCCAAATCTCTGTTTGCACCATTATTTCCATTGCGATTCGGGCAAGTCTGCCTAACGTGTCCAAATTCACCACAAATAAAACATTTCATGGACTCGGAACTAATAAAAATAGTATAATCCTTATTCTCGATAGTTAATTTCGCCGACAGGTTCAAAGGATCACTCTGTGAATTCAGAATCATGAAAACCTGACGGCGAAAAGACATAACATGTCTACGTTCGGGATTTTTGCATCCGAGCGTAATCATCTTAATGGGACTCACTAATTTACCATATCGCTGCAGTATTTCCTCTAGTTTCTCATTGTTCACAAATGGAGGTACGTTTGACAAGACAATCTTCTTTGATGGGCTCGATAGAGGCAACACAGGCACAAACATCTCATTGATCTTTTATCCGCTCTCTATTAAATCGTTTACCATTTGGCTTTGGCTCAGGAAAATAACTATCGCCTTATTCATATGAGAGGCAGATCTGATAATAACGCCGCCGACTGCAGCACTCACGGCCACCAGGCATTCCTCTACTGACACAGACGCATCAGGCATGCATTTACAGCCATGTCTATAGTCAGTTGGGAGAGATCACCCGCATTTGTCCCCATTTTCCCATCTCGCTGACCGAAGTCAGCTTAAAAAACTCTACCACTTTACAAAACACACTTCAAGAAAAGGGGGAAAAATAAATAAATAAATAAATAAACAAACTCTAACACACCAACTCCCAACCACGCCAAACTCCGTTCACTCACTCCCAGCATGCAACACACACACAGAGAGAGAGAGAGAGAGAGAGAGAGAGAGAGAGAGAGAGAGAGAGAGAACATCTAATGATCAGTATTTGTACTTAAATCAAGAACATCACAAACATTATTTGTCTTTGTACCTGCAGTGAAGAGAATGAAGAGAAGAAAAACTGAGACGTGCAGATCCATCTTTGATCAGGAAGTTAATTAAATAACGTGCCTGTTTCATCACTCATTTTATAGTTTTTCAAAAGGGGAGGATCTTCATGAGGAAAATAAAATAACCTTTGGAATGAATCTATTTAAGCCAATTTGCTAATAATGACAAGACAATATAAAATTACATAATACACTGCCCGGCCAAATAAAAGTTGCATGTTATATGTCTTGAGTGAGTGCTGGACTTCTGCATTGTCAATACAAGATCTGGACCAAAAATGGATGCACCTCTTGATGGAAATAACATCACTCAATAACAGCATTTATTTTCATCAAGAGGTGCATCCATTTTTGGTTCAGATCTTGTATTGAGTACAGCACTCTGTAAAGTCTCCTCCAGCACATCCCAAACACTTTCAATGAAATTAAAGTCTGGACTCAGAGGTGAAAATTATCCTTCATGCTCCCTCCCAATTTTCACAGTTTGAGCTGATGAATCTTGATATTGTCATCCTGGGATATGGCCATAATGTGTCTTCCTACATGGTTGTGGAAATGAAAAGCTGTACTCCATCAATTTGGGTTGGAAGAACTGATGCCAAACAAATAAACAATCTTAAGCATTTGCCAATTTAAATCCAAACAGTGACTTTTTTTTGTTGTTGGCCGGGCAGTGTAGATCACACACTGCACACAGAGTCTACTCTACAATGTGAAGAATTGGATTTCTGAACACAGATCTGACTGAGGTGTGTGTGTGTCTTTTTAATAGCCAAAATAATTAAAGCTACATGTAAAAGCGTTCTTAAGCCTTAGACCACACGTAACTTTTTTTTTCTTCTCTGCATAGTGAGAAACATGTTGTTGTGGTTTTTGTTGCTATACATAGATTTTAGAGAAAAAAAAGGTAACACTTTAGTTTAGGGTCCAATTCTCAATGTTAACTTGCTTATTACTAGGATATTGGGTTTTTCGTTCCTATAATTCACACATTAATGCCTTATTCTGCACAACCATATTCTAATCTCAGTGCCTCAAATTAACTATATCTTACTAACTATTAATAAGCAGTAGGTGTTTATTGAGGCAAAAGTTAATTGTTTGTTAATAATGAGAATTGGACCCTAATGTAAAGTGTGAGCAAAAAAGAAAACAAATAAATAATCCCTGAAGACCTGTATCCCTGTTATTTCCTGTAGTCTATATTTCAGCTAAAAAATGTTTTATGTTATTAGGAAGAGGAAAAAAAGAGAAGCACCAGTATGTTGTGTGTGTCACAGTGCAAATGTGGTGGATGTGGTATGTATGAGAGTTGTGTGTGTATCACTAAGTAGGTCAAACATAATGCTTCTTGTGAGTCTCTTCTACATATGTAAATGTGAACAGTTTTGATGTATGGCCATATTGTTACAATACAGATTAAAAAGAAGCATATTTGTGCATGTGATGCATGCATTTATAAGTGCTCTTCATATTTGTGGTTTAGGGTTAGGATGCACATTCTGAGAAGTAGGCTACACATGGCATTAGTGGTCTTCTGAAATGAAAATGTCATCTATTTGGTTTTGTTTTTTCTTCTTAACAGGTTAATCCTGGGTTCTGGTTCTGGGTAGTGCTCGTAGTTTGGTTGTGGGCTGGGTTTTTACATGAAGTTGAACATTATCAACCACATAAAAATAAACATTAATGCCAGTGACTAATATCTTGGTTCATGAAATGTACATGTTAATTAAGTTACATTTAGCACTTGCTATGCTGCTATGCTAGCTGTTTATTTGAACTGATACAATTAAATGGTTCCAACTCGATGTTGAGATTACTCTGAAAAGTTTTTTGAGTAAAAGCCATGTCACACTGTAAGATCTAAGTTGTCAATAATGTCAGACTGTACGATAGTCGCTAAAAACGGACGCATCCTGAGTTTTTTATCATCACGCGTTCGGTGACAGCTGCATTACACGCGGGATTTAAATGGTGGCTACAAAGAAATCTCTAGCGCTCATTTTGGTCATAGTTTGTCTTGAAAATCGAAGATAATTTGATGGTCGTCCTAGGAGAAGTCACACTGCAGGACTGTGCGCCAAATCTTCTGACACTGACAGAATTTTGTCTGAGGTAAAATTTGATCGCAGCGGCCATTAATCGGCTGCCAGTGAACATGTCAAACTAACTAGCAGTCATTCAGTTGACTGCTAACACTATTGATGCTCCCCAAATGACATTCTTCTGACTATAACTTCTAAAAAATGTCTTATTATTCTACTAACTCAAACCCTAAAAGTTTACTATTACTCTAATGAGTTAGTTAACGTGTTGTTGATTAGTGGATTATTAGTAGAATATCTAAAGTGTGTTATTGTAGAAATGTAACGAATTGTCTTACTCAGTTTTATATTATATAATTTTTTTTTACTTAAGTTTAACAGTTTTGAAAATAATGTAAATGTGCAAATTGGGCTGTAGCCTAGGCACATAGAGTTTTGGTGGTGGTTGCATAAGCAAAACAAAACTTTGAGAGAAACTTAAAATCTGTTTTTTGTTTGATGATTTCAGGGATTCTCATAAGCCTGTGACCTCAGTCAATATTTGTCATTGCATGCGATCGCCTTGTAAACCATTTTTGTAAACCATCAGTGCATTGTGACAAACAGGTGTTGAGGGACGTGTCGTGTTGCTGGCTTTGGGGGATGTGTGTTGTGCATGTGACGTGTGAAATGAGTGTCTGTGGTTGGGTATCACTGAGTATGGAAAACTAACATGATGCTTCATTCAAATCTGCATGTTAAATATTGTAAACGTGAATGTATGGTCCTATTGTTACAAAGAAGCATATATGCTATATATTTGTGCATTTAATGCTGCATTTGTAGGAGCTCTTCATATATTTGTGGATTGATTTTGTGTGTGAGGATGTAGACAACAGTGGCATTAGTGGTCTTCTGAAAATAAAAAGTCCTCGCTTTGGTTTTGTTTTTTTCTTCTTTTAATCCTTTCACTGTAACTTGCTGCTCCATTTGCTGTTTGCACATTTCTGGGTTAAAGGCGTATGAAACAGTATTTACCATACAACAATAAAGCAAAAATTATATTCTAAGTTCTATTTTTGCATATTTTTATATAAAAATACTTTTGAAATCAAGTTGCATAGTCTCATCAAGTTGATGTTTTTTACATTTGTTTGTGGTAGCGAGGTGGTCACTGAGTAAGGCCTAGTCCACACGTACACAGGTATTTTTATAACCGGAGTTTTCCCTCCTCTGTTTTAAAAAAAATTCGCGTCCACACAAGCACGTTTAAAAAAAAATTCTGTCCACATGAAAACGCAAAACCATGCTATGATTGGCTGCCTGATTTCCACATGGGTCCCATCCACAGCACCAATTCACTGATGGATGGCATGGGCTCAGTGAAACCCTTCTACAAGTTCCTTTACTTTGGACTCAGTGACAGGTAACTATACACAGGGGCAGGGCCCAAGTGGACTGTAATAGGCAGGGCAAGGCAAGTTTATTTGTATAGCACATTTCATACACAGTGGCAATTCAAAGTGCTTAACACAGAAAAGAAGTTAAAATATTCGTAAGTGAATAAAATAAAAATATATAGTATAACAGTTATAATAGGAATTAAAAGAGATAAAAAATAAAGAACAAAATAAAAAATGTATATAATTAAAACTAAAAATAAAACAGGGTTAAATTGAAACACATAATTAAAGTGCAAACAGTTCAGACAAAGCACAGAGCTCATTCAGTAAATGCATAAGATAAGGTGCAATCAGTCTGACGTACAGTGGCACAGCTCATTCAGTAAATGCACAGCTGAACAGATGTGTTTTTAGTCTGGATTTGAAAGTGGCTACTGTTGGAGCACATCTGATCTGTTCAGGAAGCTGGTTATGGCTGGCATAATAGCTAAAAGCAGACTCTCCTTGCTTTGAGTGAACCCTTGGTATTTCTAATTGACTTGATCCTGATGATCTGAGTGATCTGTTGGGTTTGTACTTAATCAGCATATCTGCAATGTATTGAGGTCCTAGGTCATTGAGTGATTTATATACAAGTAATAGTAATTTAAAATCGATCCTAAATGTAACTGGAAGCCAGTGTAAAGATCTGAGGACTGGTGTGATATGGTCATATTTTCTGGTTCTGCACAGAATCTTGGCAGCAGTGTTCTGTATGAGCTGCAGCTGTCTAATGGTCTTTTTGGGAAGGCCGGTGAGAAGACCATTACAATAGTTCACCCTGCTGGTGATAAAAGCATGAACGAGTTTCTCTAAGTCTTGCCTGGAAACAAAGCATCTAATTCTTGCAATATTTTTGAGATGATAGTAGGCTGATTTAGTTATTGCTTTGACATGACTCCAAAATCACACCAAGATTCCTGACTTGATTTTTTGTTTTTAGACCTTTAGCCTCAAGATATGCGTTCACCTTGAGAATTTCATCTTTGTTTCCAAATGTAGTGATTTCAGTTTTTGTCTTTGTTTAACTGAAGAAAGTTTTGGCACATCCAACTGTTAACTTCATCAATGCATTTACATAGAGAGTCAATGGGGCTGTAGTCATTAGGTGATAGGGCTAAGTATAGATCTGGGTGTCGTCAGCATAGCTGTGGTAAGCCATTTTGTAATTTTTCATTATTTGGCAGAAAATAACACAAAATAAGTTATTTTGGAGAATGTTTGTAACCAAGCAGATAGAGCAACCATTGACTACCATAGTAGGGAAAAAATACTATGGTAGTGTGGCAGGTGTCACGTCATCTTATTGGTTGGTTGGAGTGTAGGTAGTGGACCAATTGGGTGATAGTAAATGCACTATTTAGGGACCCTTATTTTGACGGGTATGCGTGTGACGTGGGGTGCTTCTCTCGCTCTCTCCCCTTGGCATTTCCGTTCCGTTTCCCATTCAGGTATGTCGAGTGTTTGTTGGTGTAGTGATGTATATATCACGAGGCTAATATGAGCTATTTATAGTTTAATTTAGAGCGGAGCTGGTGGCGTTTGGCATTGCGGCAAGTTGTGGCGGAATTCACTTGCAGGTATGTTTTAATGCTCAACTTGTAACCATCACAGTTTTTGTATTTATTGCGCGTTGTTCTCAGTAACAGCAGCGAGGGCAGGTGTTTGTGTGTGATTGCTGGTCGCAAGATCGAGCTGCGGCACCGGTAGTGAGTAACCATACAGCTGTGCGTTCAGTGTTTGACATCAACCGTAAGTACACCACTCTTGTCTTTCATATTTGTCGTCGTTTGAACTTTTTCTAATTCTCTAACTCTTATCATCTTTGGTTAAAGGGAAAGGTGAACATTTAAGTCCGGTTCCTATCTAGGATATCAGGTGACGCAGCTGCTGTTTTGCTTATGGGACTATTCTGATTTTGATCGCGTCATTGACGGTCATCTGGACTGTGTACTGTTCTGCTGCTTGCGAGTCGTCTGGGCCGTTAACGTGGGCCTCGGATGTGCGTCCGCAAGGCTGCTTACCAGTTAAGCTTTCGGATATAATTTATTTTGGATGTTATGTGTTTCTGTGTTATTTTCTGGTTGTTTTCTTTCTTTTGATTATTTTTGTATTTTATTCTATTGTACTTGTGTTTTGGTTTTGTTTATTTTCCTTTTTTTGGTATGTATTCGTTGTAAAAGTTTGTTTGCTTATTATTCCTTGATTTAATGCTGCTGTAGCGCCAATCAGGTGCTGGGTGGTTTTGTAGGCCTATGTGGTGTCCTCTGGAGGCCTGAGTGTCCGAGTTGTGACCATAATTGTATTACTTTGGTTTATTTTTTTTATTAATTGTTGTTTTCTTTAATGTGTCTTTCTCTCCTTTTTTTTTCAGGGCCAGCGAGGTCGTGTGGAACTGGGGAGGCTAGCTGCTTCCTTTTGCGGTGTTTCACAGTGTGCTGTGTGCTGATACAACTTCCCTTTGGTGGGTGTGCGTGGTGTTTGCTTTTGTGTGAATTGAGGTGGGTTTTGGATGACCTTCGAGTTGCAGCCGGCCTGCCTGGTTCCCACTAATCCTGGCCCTGGGTAGTATGATTCTGTCATTGTGGGAGTTTTAAATTAGCGCTTGTGATTTTAATATAATAAAGCTTATATTTTGTATCGCTACTCGCGTCTCTCTTGATTCCTTGCCTTCAATTGGTGGAACTTATCTGTGTGTCTTTTATTGGGAGTTATTTTCCCTGGCCTCCCACCAGGGTGGCGTAGTCGGGTAGAATTCAAGTGGTGATTAACATTCCTCACCGCATAACCTCTGCCACATTTTGGCGTAGTCGAGCAGGGTTTACCTGGTAAGGCAAGGATTTTAAGTGAGACGTGGGTAAAATTTTGCTTGGATATTGGTTGTGACTTTGTTGTTCTTTTTTTTTCTTTTCCAGAGCAAAACAGCAGTGTGCGTTTTTTTGATCTTTTGGACAAGTTGTTTCTTTATCAGTAGCCCTTTTCTATTTCTGGGGTGAGCATAGTACTGATAAGTATGGAGGAAGAGATGCAGGAGTTGCGAGAATTAGTGGCACAGTTGCGAGCCGACAATGACCGGTTGCGGCGTGAGCAGGTGCCAGGTGAGTTACCTGGTCCTAGTATTTCTCCTGCTGTTGCCTCTGCAATGCCTGACCCTCCCCAGCCAGCTGAGACCGATACTGTTGTACCAGACCGGTTTGTTTTTGTGCCCAGGGACAGACGGTGTCCAAAATTTAGCGGCAAATCTGGCATCGGTATTGATGAGTGGGTGGAGGAGGCTGAGGCATGTATGCGGGCTCGTTATTTGTCCAAAGCTGACAAAGCATTTTTTCTTTTCGACCATTTGGAAGGTGAAGCGCGGGAAGAAATTAGATACCGTCCTAGTAGGGAACGGGGTGATCCGGATAAAATTATTGTGATTTTACGTGAGTTGTATGGTTGCTCTCAATCGTATGTAGCACTCCAAGAAGCCTTTTTCTCCAGGAGGCAGCAAGATGGGGAATCTCTGTTAGAGTTTCCCCTGGCCTTGATGACTCTCCTGGAGAGGGTTAAACAGCAATCGCCCAATGCTATTCCTAATGCTGAAATCGTATTGCGCGATCAGTTTGTTGAGTACGTTGCTGATAGTGCCCTCCGCCGGGAACTGAAGCAATTGGTTCGCCGCCAGCCTGTCTCTACCCTCTTAGAAGTACGTGGGGAAGCGATTAGGTGGGAGCGGGAGGGAATGCCAGGGGGTGCGAGAGGGAGGAGTCAGTCAGTTCCAATGGCGTATGGCATCCAGTATGGAGTGCAAGGGCATTCCCAGTCGGAGTTGAAGGATTTGCGGGAGATGTTAAAATTACAGCAACAACAATTAGATCAACTTACTCAGAGTGTTGCCGGCATGCGGTTTCCTCAAAGTGTTCGTCGGCCCTCCCGTACTGAGGTTTTAATCTGCCGTCGGTGTCAAAAACCGGGCCATTTTGCCCGTGAATGCGATGGAGAACGTGTTTTTCCTTCTTCCTCCCGTGCTCGGCGTGAGTCACCTTCTACACTGAGGGCTCAGCAGCCCTTTTCTCAGCCGACGGAAAACTAGGTCCCGCCGAACTGCAGAGTCACAGTTCGGTAGGGAAAGACAATGACTCGTGGGTAGGTCCCTTGTCGCACTTAATGGCATCCTGTCCCCATCTCATGGTCTGTATGGGAGGGGTACAGGTGCCTTGTTTGATCGATACTGGCTCCATGGTGTCTACCATTACAGAAAGTTGTTTTTTAGAACAGTTTGCTCCATGGGGCCAGGATCGTCTCCAGGCATGTCAGTGGTTACAGCTTCGTGCGGCTAACGGGTCATTGATACCGTATGTGGGATATATTGAGTTGGACGTTGAGCTTTGTGGTCAAATAATTCCAGGATGTGGCGTGCTGGTGGTTAAGGACCCTCCTGGTGGCACTGGTGCCCAAGTCCCTGGTATTTTGGGGATGAATGTGTTGAGGCGGTGCTATCAGGAGCTCTTTGGCCAGCACGGTACTGCCCTTTTTGATGTACCTTCTGTGTTAGAGGCCTCTAAGCCGGTGTTTCAAGCATTACAATACTGTCGTCAGGCAAGTACTGTCCCCACAGATAGCCGGATAGGCAAGGTGCGTTTGCGGGGTCGCAGTGCGTGTCGTGTTCCGGGCGGCACCATGAAAGTTGTGGCCGCTACTTGTTCTGGGCACTTTGCTGGGGAAACTGTACTTTTCGAACCACCGGAAACTGGGTTGCCTGCAGGTCTTTTGGCATCGCCTGCACTAATGCGAGTGACTCGAGGCACCGTCTATGTACCTGTTGTTAATGTAGGTAAGACTGACATAATGCTTTATCGGCACGCTGTTTTGGGCACTTTGAATAGTGTATTTATCATGAGTTTACCCCGTGGTGTCTCAGAGTTGAAATCGGTTTCTGCGTCAATAAATCTCCAGATTCCGACCGTCCTTCCTTCAGTGCAAGAACAAATCAACAGTCTTGATTTGTCCATGTTGACAGAGACTGAGCAGGAGCAGGTAAGGTTTCTGTTGTTAAAGTTTCAGACGGTGTTTTCGGCACATGAAGGTGATTTGGGATGTACTCAACTCCTTTCTCACAACATCCCTTTGACAGATGCGGTCCCAGTTCGACAACGGTACCGACGGATACCTCCGTCTGAGTACGATGTGGTAAAAACGCACATAAATCAGTTGTTGGAGGCAGATATTGTCAGAGAGAGCTGTAGTCCTTACGCTTCCCCCATCGTGTTGGTCAAAAAGAAAGATGGTACGTTGCGTATGTGTGTAGATTACCGCCAGCTGAACGCAAAAACTCGAAAAGATGCGTTCCCTCTGCCACGTATAGAGGAAACCTTGGACTCACTGACGGGGGCCCAGTGGTTTTCCACTATGGACCTTGCCAGTGGGTACAACCAGGTACCTGTCACAGAGGGGGATAAACACAAGACTGCCTTCTGCACACCTTTTGGCCTTTTTGAGTGGAATCGAATGCCCTTTGGGCTCTGCAACGCCCCAAGCACCTTCCAGAGGTTGATGGAGAGGTTGTTTGGGGATCAGCAGTGTCAGTCCCTCCTTTTGTATTTGGACGACATAGTAGTGTTTTCCTCCTCTGTGACACAACACCTGGAGCGGTTAGAAGTGGTTTTGAGTCGGCTGGAGCGAGAGGGGTTGAAGGCCAAATTAATTAAATGTGCGTTTTTCCAGCAAGAGGTAAGCTATCTGGGACATGTAATTTCGGCCAAAGGGGTGTCGACAGATCCCAGTAAGGTAGAGGCAGTGAGGCAGTGGCAGCGCCCAGTGGGAGTGGCAGAGCTCCGTTCGTTCCTGGGGTTTGCCAGTTATTATAGGAGGTTTGTAGAGGGGTTCGCCAAGTTGGCAGCCCCTCTGCACCGACTAGTAGCTGAGTTTGCGGGTCGTAAGCCTAGGGCTCGAGCAGAGTCTAGTTTTGGGTCAGCGTGGACAGAGCAGTGTCAAGGGAGTTTTGAGGAGTTGAAGAGTAGGCTCACCTCTGCCCCGATCTTGGCTTATGCAGACTTCTCCCTTCCCTTTATCCTGGAGGTAGATGCTAGCCATGGTGGATTGGGAGCAGTTCTGTCCCAGGAACAGGGAGGGAAGGTGCGGCCCATAGCTTATGCTAGCCGCAGTCTTAGGCCCACTGAGCGCAATATGTCAAACTACAGCTCTATGAAGTTGGAATTTCTTGCGCTCAAGTGGGCCATGACTGAGAAGTTCAGAGAATATCTGTTGGGGCAGAGGTGTGTCGTCTTCACTGATAACAACCCCCTTAGCCACCTGAATACTGCTAAACTGGGGGCCACGGAACAGCGGTGGGCTGCGCAATTGGCTGCGTTTGATTTTGAGTTGAGGTATCGCTCCGGAAGAAGCAACCGGAATGCGGATGCTCTCTCCCGGCAGGGTCCCTCTAGTCAGGGTGAGTTGGAACACTTACTGCCCGGTACAGTTCTCCCAGTCATGGTAAGGCAGGCTGGTGTAACAACAGGGGTGGGTTCTCAAGCAGCAGTCATGGTGTTTCCAAACTTGGCTGTGGACATGCAGTCCCTACAGAGGGAGGACCCTGTTATTGGTGAGGCGTTGCGGTTTTGGCGGCGTGGGGCACCTCCCAGTAGAGAGGAACGTCGGCAGTTGCCCAGGGCTGTGGTAAATTTGCTACGGCAATGGAGCCGTTTGTGTGAGCAGGATGGGGTGTTACTTCGCCGTGTATTCCGTTCTGATGGAGGAGAACAGGTACTTCAGGTGGTCTTACCCTCAGTATTGCATCATGAAGTGCTGACACTGCTACACCAGGAACATGGGCACCAAGGGGTGGAACGTACCACAGAGTTGGTACAGCAGCGTTGCTACTGGCCGGGCCTGACGGCGGATGTGGTGCAGTGGTGTAGAGAGTGTGAGCGGTGTCAGGCTGCCAAAGATACCCAACTCCATCCTACCAGTTTCATGGGCCATCTTTTAGCCTCTAGGCCAAATGAAATATTGGCCATAGACTTTACCGTGTTAGAGCCAACTCGTTCGGGGCTGGAGAACGTGTTGGTTATGACAGATGTCTTTACCAAGTACACCATGGCTGTGCCTACACGAGATCAACGGGCGGAAACAGTGGCCCAAGTTCTGGTGGTGGAATGGTTTTACAAGTTCGGTGTCCCCGGTCGGATTCATTCGGACCAGGGCCGTAATTTCGAGTCCTCTTTAGTACGGCAACTTTGTGCGCTATATAAGGTGGAAAAGTCTCGCACTACCCCTTATCACCCGGCGGGGAATGGGCAGTGCGAGCGCTTTAATAGGACATTGCACAACCTATTGCGTGCTCTGCCATTGTCCAGAAAAATGGACTGGGCCTCATGTCTCCCACAAGTGCTGTTCTGCTACAACACCACCCTTCATCAGGCAACTGGTGAATCCCCATATTTCCTAATGTTTGGGCAGGAGCCAAGGCTCCCGGTGGATTTTCTTCTGGGTAGAGTTCAGGATGTTGGGATCGGTAGTGTGCATGAGTGGGTGAGGGAACATCAGGCTAGGCTTCAGGTGGCTTTTGAAGGGGCACAGGGACGACTGGAAGCTGCTGCTGGTCGGCGTAAGGTAAATCATGATGCCAACGTCCGTGATGCACCACTGGGGGAGGGGCAACTAGTTTATTTACGTGAGTATGGCATGAGAGGCCGCCATAAAATTCAGGACCTGTGGAGCCCGGTGGTGTATCAGGTCGTAAAGGCACCTAAGGAGGGTGGGGCAGTATACACCATTGCACCAGTGGCGGATTTGGGAAAGATTAGAGTCGTTCATCGCTCTGCTTTGAAGGCCCAGATCCAGAAGGATGGTCCGGGTCCAGCACCAATACCTCCCCCTGTTGTGGAGAATGAGGTGCCCTCGGCAGAAGTCTCATCAGAAGATGTTGACTTGCTTAGGTTGGTGCCAGCAACCTCTCAGGTACCAGTTCCTCAGGGGCTGGTTTCTCTGGACGCTTCTACCCCTCAGAGTAGCCCAGTGGGGTTTGATGGGGAGACTCCACTTGGCAGGGGCCATGAGGTACCTGATTTTGTATCTGGTGTAGCACCAGGACCTACTAGTTGGCCACAAGATCAGTCGGGTAGGGCTGGTGTCCCTTTGAGGAGAACTGGGCGGACTACTGCGGGCCATCACTCGAATTTGTACCGTCTACCACGGGCTGTTGAAGGAGTCACAAGAGCTGCCCCCGTACAAGGCCCTATATCTAATGGGATCTCAATTTGGTTTAGGCCATGGGATGTAGGACCGAATTAGTTCATGGGTATGTGTTGGTGGGTCATCGTCGGGACGTCGATTTAAAAAAAAATGGGGTAGAATGTGGCAGGTGTCACGTCATCTTATTGGTTGGTTGGAGTGTAGGTAGTGGACCAATTGGGTGATAGTAACTGCACTATTTAGGGACCCTTATTTTGACGGGTATGCGTGTGACGTGGGGTGCTTCTCTCGCTCTCTCCCCTTGGCATTTCCGTTCCGTTTCCCATTCAGGTATGTTGAGTGTTTGTTGGTGTAGTGATGTATATATCACGAGGCTAATATGAGCTATTTATAGTTTAATTTAGAGCGGAGCTGGTGGCGTTTGGCATTGCGGCAAGTTGTGGCGGAATTCACTTGCAGGTATGTTTTAATGCTCAACTTGTAACCATCACAGTTTTTGTATTTATTGCGCGTTGTTCTCAGTAACAGCAGCGAGGGCAGGTGTTTGTGTGTGATTGCTGGTCGCAAGATCGAGCTGCGGCACCGGTAGTGAGTAACCATACAGCTGTGCGTTCAGTGTTTGACATCAACCGTAAGTACACCACTCTTGTCTTTCATATTTGTCGTCGTTTGAACTTTTTCTAATTCTCTAACTCTTATCATCTTTGGTTAAAGGGAAAGGTGAACATTTAAGTCCGGTTCCTAGCTAGGATATCAGGTGACGCAGCTGCTGTTTTGCTTATGGGACTATTCTGATTTTGATCGCGTCATTGACGGTCATCTGGACTGTGTACTGTTCTGCTGCTTGCGAGTCGTCTGGGCCGTTAACGTGGGCCTCGGATGTGCGTCCGCAAGGCTGCTTACCAGTTAAGCTTTCGGATATAATTTATTTTGGATGTTATGTGTTTCTGTGTTATTTTCTGGTTGTTTTCTTTCTTTTGATTATTTTTGTATTTTATTCTATTGTACTTGTGTTTTGGTTTTGTTTATTTTCCTTTTTTTGGTATGTATTCGTTGTAAAAGTTTGTTTGCTTATTATTCCTTGATTTAATGCTGCTGTAGCGCCAATCAGGTGCTGGGTGGTTTTGTAGGCCTATGTGGTGTCCTCTGGAGGCCTGAGTGTCCGAGTTGTGACCATAATTGTATTACTTTGGTTTATTTTTTTTATTAATTGTTGTTTTCTTTAATGTGTCTTTCTCTCCTTTTTTTTTTCAGGGCCAGCGAGGTCGTGTGGAACTGGGGAGGCTAGCTGCTTCCTTTTGCGGTGTTTCACAGTGTGCTGTGTGCTGATACAACTTCCCTTTGGTGGGTGTGCGTGGTGTTTGCTTTTGTGTGAATTGAGGTGGGTTTTGGATGACCTTCGAGTTGCAGCCGGCCTGCCTGGTTCCCACTAATCCTGGCCCTGGGTAGTATGATTCTGTCATTGTGGGAGTTTTAAATTAGCGCTTGTGATTTTAATATAATAAAGCTTATATTTTGTATCGCTACTCGCGTCTCTCTTGATTCCTTGCCTTCAATTGGTGGAACTTATCTGTGTGTCTTTTATTGGGAGTTATTTTCCCTGGCCTCCCACCAGGGTGGCGTAGTCGGGTAGAATTCAAGTGGTGATTAACATTCCTCACCGCATAACCTCTGCCACAGTAGTTAATGGTTGCTCTATCTGCGTTGTTACAAACATTCTTCAAAATAACTTATTTTGTGTTCAGCAGAACAAAGAAACTCATACAGGTTCGGAAAAACTTGAGGGTGAGTAAATGATGACAGAATTTTCATTTTTGGGTGAACTATCCCTTTAATGAAATAAAGACGACTTTTGAATGTTTTGTACATTAATAACCGGATACAATGTGATAGCTTGTGTGAAAACTTCTTTAATGATAAGTTGACTGCTTTGTGAAGCAGTTCGAGTCCCGTGACAAACTTATGACTATATTGGGGTTTTTGTTAAACAAACTTTTGCGATTGCAGTAATGAAATCTCTTATGTTTTCATCTTTACAATAATACATCATCATGTAGTGCAACTGTTTAATTGTAATGGACGTATTGCACAGGCTTTCAGAATTGACAAACATCTACGTCTGTTATTCGGCAGTATAAAACTTCAGATTTAACTTATTAGAGGCTCAGAACGCCACACAGCAACTTTTCGGCATTGCATCAAGCAAAAATCAATCATAATCATTACAAAAAGTAAAGATAAAGCATCTAACAAGGTCTACATGCGTTCATTCGAATGGGTTGTTTTCCCCCACGGCATAAACGGATATGACATTTTTGTTGGTGTTCCCATTATGCCGACCAAGTCTATGAAGTGCGGTCTAAGTTTTTTTTTAAATCAGTTTTATTTTGATAAATATGCCAGAAAATAACATTACGAATACATGAAAGTCCAGGGGGTTGAATAAATATGATATATATATATATATATATATATATATATATATATAACAGCTGGATGAGGAATTAAATAATTAGACACCATGGAAACTAATCAGAATATGACAGACACAGAACTACACAGAAGACACGTGAAATTACCCCCTCCTCTAGAAAGCGTGACCTACATTTCCATAACTGTTTATTAAGTCGCGTCGTCCATATTTTTTTATGGTCTATGATCAGAACATGACAGACACAGAACTACACAGAAGACACGTGACAATATACATAGTATAGTATGGACAGTAGAACCCAAACACTCAAATTCAGCAGCTATTTATTTTCCGATATAAAAATATTCAACAATAAAACAAACAAAATAAACAAAAACAAGGTGATAAAATGTTTTATTTCATAAAATGTCCATACTATTCAGTTTGTCTCATCAGAACACCAAAGATAGTACAAAGAAAATATGAGCTATATATTCAGTACAGGGTGTCTGATTGTAGAATCAGAAGAGCTGCTGGATTCAGTGGAGCAGGAAGTAGGAGAGCAGAGAACCGCAGAGGAACAGGAAGCTCTGGGTGACGCTCTGAGCACCGTTACACAGGTTCCCCTTGCAACATGAGATGCTCTCAACATTAGGAACCGATGACATGGTATCACAAATAGATTTAGACACACAGCCTTTTACAACATATGACTTGTCACTGTAAGTCACTGATGAAAAAAGATAAATGCAAGGTTAGTCTAAAATAGACATTGGTATATGTGGATTGTATCAAATGCTCAAACATAAGAAAGATTAAAAAATAACAACTGTAATCTTCTTTTTCCAGATTTGTACCTGTTTTTGTTATGCAGGTGTCTTCACTCCCTGAACAGTCCAATATGTTTGTGCAGCTCTTCCCATTACAATAGTAACATTTCTTTCCATTGGGAACGTTAGAGGGATCTACTGGAGGAAAACAAGTATTCTTTTTTTATTTTATGTAAGTAGCCTATCTAATAAAACTTTAACTTTAGCAGCTCCATTCAATCAGTTCACCACAGACAAGCGGCACCCTCCATTTTATTTTCTGATTGAATGTTCTTTGAAAGTAAAATGAGTGTTGCTTAAAGAAGATCATTAGTCATTCGATCACATGGTCAGTAAAGTACAATACCTGGAGCATCTTGGACGTTACAATGGTCCGTGTTACAGCACACAGAAGATATCTTTCCCATGCCAAAGTCCATAAACCCACTTTGACAGTGAGCAACACAATCTTTAAAGGGGTCATAGAATGACATTTTTGTACAAGTTAATATGATTCTTTAGTGTCTAAATGAAAAGTTTGTAATATACTTTAATTAAAAATTCTCATTAGTATTGTAAGAAAACACTAATTTTACCTGGTCAAAACCAGCTCAGTTTTCAGCAAGTCATTTCAGTGTATGTGACTTTAAATGATAATGAGCTCCGCTCACCCCGCCCCCTCTGCTCTGTGGGGCGTTCGGTTCGACCCGACACAACACCACAATACACGTGGAGTGTTGCCTTGACAACATTTGAGGGTATATTTTCAAGAAATAATGGCAACGGGAGTCTCTGAGGACACATCTGAGCAACCTTATCAATTTGAACCGGAGTCGGACCAGGAACAGATGACGAACCCATCGAAGTTCGAACAGGACGTTTCTGAATGGTTGGTCATGTCACTTTGATCTATCTTTGTACTGGCAGAGTAGCGTAGTTGCTATGTGTTTACTGATGTGTTCGTTCATTGACAGATTGATGTTATGTTATAAGATTTTTTTTTTACATTACTTCTTAATCAGTAACAGACACCGTTATAAACCATGTACAAAAGTAAGCTTAGTGTAGTGTTACCACGTTAACTTTATCACCCGAGTACACAGTTTGTAATAACAAACATAACGCGTTGTTCATTATAAACGTGGGATTATGAATTATATTGAGAACGTCATACACAGAAAGCATGCCGTAATGTAACTTACCCTGTAAACTTTAGCCTCATTCAACGTGAAGCGTGCAAGCGATTTGCAAAGATTAATATAAAGGTTAATAAAACGTTACACTCACATCTTCCTGAGGTGCAGCAGGAACACGATCCTTTTTTCAAGAGCAGCTTATTAGCAAAACCTGCTTTATACTGACGCTTGTTTATAAAGCCGTCTGCTGAGAAATGATTCGCGCAAACATTGACGTTGATCGGGGGGAATATTCCCTTCTAAAACAAAACTCAGCAGCCACTGGGTCTTCAGCGGTTCGGATTTAGGAACATCAAAATGACTGCTGTGTTCGTTATTACACCCAACAACACAACACCACAATCGCTTAGACGCCATTCTGCTCCAGAGTATCAACAATGGCGGACTGATGACAGCTCGCTCAGGGCGGGTCTGTGTTGAAACGCTGCTGTCAATCAACAATCGTAGGAGGGGCGTACACCGTGTAACGTCACACGATCAGACGGCTCGATTTGAGACCAAGCCTGTAGTGCTTCAGTCAGAAATTGAAGCTTTCGCGCCTCGATCGCCCCCCGGTGGCCGGTCCCAGTATAGCTCCTAAACCCCGCCTCTCCATGTATTAGAATGGGCGCGAGACACACTAAACAATTTAATTACACTTCAAATAATTGTTTCCTAAAGATGGTTTCTGTCATTTTAGGCAGTTTTTATTACAATAATTTCATTTCAAGTGTTCGTTTTTTAAATAAGTTTAGTTTTAGTGAGTTATTTGATGCTATAAAAACGAGGGGTGTGACGTCATGATTGACAGCTGAGATTGACGGCTTCTCTGAATGAACTTGTCACTGAGGCACTAACGGACTTTTTTCTGGATTTTTGGGAGGAGATTGGAGCTTTAGCTTTAATTTCTACACTTCCATAACTGTTTATTTCACACCAACATAATGAATTGTTCTGCATCTGCGAGAGTGTGGGCGGGCTTTTGATAATCGCGCCTCTACTTCCTGTTCTCTACTGCGCAACTCCGGTCCCGAGATCGCTACTGCGCAGACTCTGTCCCAAGATGTCAGCGCCGTGAGCGGGCCTATGAAAGCTTCAACTTTGGTCAGCGGAAGTCAATGAAGTCGCGTCGTCCATATTTTTTTACGGTCTATGTTTGAGACAGGGGAAAATATATATGGAGATTAAAAAAAAACACTGGATGTATTTTTATCATTATAGGATGGTTGTGGACAGGCACTGCCAACACACATTGTTGAGCACCCGAGTGCGCCTTTTACTTTCACTCGCGTGTGGGAAAACAAACGAAACGTTGCTCAGTGCTTATTCATCCTTTGTAGCAGCTTTTATTTTCAGCAACCTCACTTGAACATTAACATCAGTTCACATGTTTCTTCAACTAAGAGCATCACGTAATCACAACGTCATCACGTACAAAAACCGTATACCTCCAAATAAAAACAATAGGCAATTTTGTATACCGTAATGTAATGTATAAGGGCGCAATACTTTTAACACCCCCACTCGCTCTTAGCCCTTTTGTATTAACAAAAACAACAAATTAAATAACAAATAAGTTTTCACATAAGTTCAGTGTATACATACATTTTTACACTTTTTATGTTCCAAACATGTCTCGAGTAAACCTCTTTAGCTTCTGCTTGGTGGGTGGCTTTGTCATTATGTCAGCTATCATTGTCTCTGTAGGACAATATTCCAAGATAACTTTGCCATCATTTACAATTTCTCTTATGAAATGGTATTTGATATCAATGTGCTTGCACCTTTGCCTACATACTGGGTTTCTGGCTAGCGCAATGGTACCTTGGTTGTCTTCGTACACCTTCGTTTGTGTGTATTTGCTCGAGTCCATACCCTTAAGCAACTGCTCTAAGTAGATACATTCCTGCATGGCAGATGCTAAAGACATGTATTCTGCTTCGCACGTAGATAATGCGACTGTTGGTTGTTTTCTGGTTTTCCATGAGATCAAAGAGCTTCCTTCACTTAAATTAACACAGTATCCTGAGGTACTACGTCTGTCTTTTGTATCCGATGCCCAGTCAGCATCACTATACACTCTCAAACCTAGCCTCTCTGTGTCATTCCTTCTGAAGCATAATTGCTGTTCCGTTGTACCTTTAAGGTACCTGAACACATGTTTTACTGTGTTCCAGTGCTGTTCTGTTGGTTCAGCAAAATACTGAGATAGTTTACTGACGACAAAACATAAATCTGGTCTCGTGCAAGTGGACAAGTAAATTAAACTTCCTACTGCCTCCCTGAACTTCTTTGGCTCTTTCATTTTTTCAGCATTTTCTGTATAATCTAGCTTTGGTTCACATGGAGTTTCCCTAGATTTACAGTTCTGCATGTCGAAACGATCTAGTATTTTTCTCACATATCTTTCCTGTGACATTTTGACTAGACCCTCTGTTTGTTCAAAGTCTATGCCCAGGAAATGTTTCAACCTTCCCATGTCTTTCATTTTGAACCTTTCTGTGAGCATTCTTTTTACACTTTCCAGACCACTTTCACTGTTAGCGGCTATGATCAAATCATCAACCCATACTATCAGGATTACTTTCTCATCTGGCTTTTCTTTTGTATACACACAGTTATCAGCTGGGTTTTGTGTAAAACCATTCTCTGTCAAACATACATGTAACACAGCATTCCAGTTTCTGCCAGATTGCTTAAGGCCATAGAGCGATTTGTTTAGCTTACATACTAGCTTTGCATCTCTTTCAGATTTTTGCTCGTAACCCTCCGGTTGTTCCATATAGATTTCGTGATCTATTTGTGCATGCAAGTAAGCTGTCTCAACATCCATCTGATGCAAGATCAGATTTTCTTGTGCTGCTTTCTGCATAACCACTCTCACACTTGTCATGTCAGCTGTGGGTGAGAATGTTTCATCATAGTCAGTCCCTTGTTTCTGACTGTAACCCTTTGCCACAAATCTTGCCTTGTATTTTTCAGATCCGTCAATGTCTCTTTTGAGTGCGTAAACCCATCTTCCTCCTACTGGTTGTTTTCCGGGTGGCAATTTAGTGAGTGTAAACGTCTTGTTCTCCTCCAATGATTGCATTTCTTTGTCCATAGCATCCTTCCATTGCTTGGATTTTGTTGATGTTATGGCGTCTTGGTAAGTTTGAGGTATATCACATACTGCTCTGTAGCAAAAATCTATGCATGTTTGCAGTTTGTCTTCTGTGTCCTCAGTTTCAAAATCCTGTAGGTGAGCTGGCCTCTTCCTGGTTCTTGGGGGGTTCTTTCTGATCACGGTTTCTGTAGCTCTACCTGACTGACTGGGATCAGCCTGTTCAGGCAAAGTCTCTGGAACATCACTCTGACAACCATGATCTGGTTCATCCTCTTTATTTTCATCAGCATCAATTTCACTGCTGAAGATCTTTGGATTCACATTTTCATATCCGACGTGTCTCAGATGTTTGTGTTTCTTTTCCACTGATTGTCTTTGTTGTGAACTTCACCAATCTGTGCTTTTGGACTTTTTCGGTGTTGGGATAGTATACTAGATAAGCTGGGCTGTTTTTGTCGTAGCCTATGAAAACACCTTGTTCGCATCTTGAGTCAAATTTGCTTTTCTCTTGTTTGTAAGCAAAACACATTGATCCAAATTTCTGCATTTTGGAAACATCTGGCTTTTTGCCTGTGAATAACTCATATGCTGTTTTCTTTGTACGTCTACTGTAGCACCTATTCCTCACGTAGGCTGATGTTTGCATAGCGTAGTTCCACAACTCATCTGGTAACTCACTCTCTATCAGTAAACACCTACTCATATCATAGAGTGTTCTCCATCCTCTCTCCGCTGTGCCATTCTGATGTGGTGAATAAGGTGCAGATGTTTCATGTCGAATCTTATTCCTTGTCAACAGTGTTTGAAAATCTCGACTCATGAATTCAGTGCCGTTATCTGAACGGATGCACTTGATTTCTCCAAAAGGTGCAATGTCAGCTAAAAACTTTTCTGTAGCTTGCGTTGTGTCACCTTTAGTCTTCAAGAAATACACGAACATAGTACCTGAATAGTCATCAGTGAACGACTGTGCATATCTGTGTCCTTCTTTGCTCTGTGTTGGCATGGGGCCGGCCAGATCCGTGTGAATGAGTTCTAGGGGTTTCTTTGCCTTTCTGTCTGGCTCCCTGTTTCTGGTCTGCGTGAATTTTCCTTGTGTACACACTTCACATAGCTGTTTCTCACTCACTTTATTTCCTCTTATCTCCATGCCTCTTACGACATCTTGTAGCTTCTTTAAATCTTCATAGTTGCAATGTCCCAAAATTTCATGCCAGGTTTGTAAATCATGACACACTTTGCACTGGTCAACATCCTCTTCTATTGTTGGCAAATAGTACAAGTTTCCACTTTCATGGATATCAAACCTGCTGTTGTTTTTGGTAATCAAGTGGTTGTCTCCTCTTTTGAAAATGATTGTTGCTCCTCCATTTGTTGCTCTTGCTACCGAGAAAATGTCATGCGGGTACGAAGGCATGTATAGCGCGTCCTGTAGCTGTGCAGTGTGCTGTTTTCCAGCGTCATCTTGGAGATAAATCACTGCCGTTCCTCTTTGTTGCGCCATTCCGCTGCACTTCGTTCCGTCGGCTAATTCCACTGAATGAGTCTCTGGTTGAAAAGAGCTATCAAAACTTCGGAACTTTCTGATGTCGCTCACAATATGAGATGTCGCTCCAGCGTCTACCATGATGCCTTTCATCTTTACTTTGTTTCGCGTTTTTTCATATTCTGAGTGTTCAGCTTTGAAGAGATGGTCGTGGTCATTATTGTGTTCATCTGTAACTTTTCTGACGCCATCTTGGTCACCCTTTTTCTTACACAGGAACTCCGCGTGTGTACTATTTTTACAATGATTGCACCACACTTTCTTGTAACATTTTCTCGCTCTGTGTCCCTTTATTCCACATTTGTAACATGTCACATTTGTGTCTTCATCTTTTCTTTCTTTAGTGTGGTACCTGACAGGACCTCTTCCTTGTCTCGTCTGTGTCTTCATCACATTATCTGTGGATTCTGTTCCTTTCATTTTCTCCGCCTCTTCGTAAATTCGCAGTCTTCTCTTAAAATCTGTGAACGTAACGTCGTCCTCATTCTGTGTTATGTGGACGGCTAGCGGCTTGAAAAAATCTGGTAATCCACGTAGAACCATCGCTATGGTTAATCCATCACTCATGGTTTCTCCTGCATCTCTCAGTGCTGTGATGATGTTCTCTGCTCTTATCAAGTAGTCTGTAACACTCTCGTTGTCTGACATGCGTAGCTGAGTTAACGATGTGTACATATTTATTATCCGTGGCTTGCTTTTCCCTGAATAATGTTCTTTCAGTATTCTTAGGGCTTTCCTCCCATCGTCAGCAGCTTCATGTCTTATCAGTGATAGGCTTTTATCATCTATCAGTCTTACAAGTTCAGCATAGCAATCAGCATTCTTCCGCCCGTCTTCAGCTAGCTGTTCTTCGTTAGCACCAGTGGGCTCATGCAAAATAGTCTCTTTTAGCTTTAGAGTGTGAAGATAGCTTAAGAATCTCGTTTCCCAAAGATCATATTTATCTTCAGATCCATCAAACAAAGAGTGTGTTGCCATGACTCCTACCGCTCTGTTCGCCATTTTGTAGGATCGCCGACTTTTCTTCTTATATGTCTCTTCAGTTTAAGCTTTATCGTTAGCTTCACAGAACGCGTTATACGTCGCGTCTAATTTACTCACGCTCGTTGTTTCCGTGCCTGGGCCCATAACCTGTTGAGCACCCGAGTGCGCCTTTTACTTTCACTCGCGTGTGGGAAAACAAACGAAACGTTGCTCAGTGCTTATTCATCCTTTGTAGCAGCTTTTATTTTCAGCAACCTCACTTGAACATTAACATCAGTTCACATGTTTCTTCAACTAAGAGCATCACGTAATCACAACGTCATCACGTACAAAAACCGTATACCTCCAAATAAAAACAATAGGCAATTTTGTATACCGTAATGTAATGTATAAGGGCGCAATACTTTTAACACACATTTCCGTATAATCAACTTGTAAAAGTGCATGTACCATTCTATGACCCCTTTAAACTTAATTTGCTCATCTAAAAAACATAAGAGAGCCTTTTTGACTCTATCACTTCTCTCAGTCCCCTATTCAGGCGACTGGAGAGGTTCAACAGTGTAGTAAACAAGCCTGTTATGAAGCACGCACGCCCTACACACCAAAACACCGTTGAGAGCGTGACATACGTCATAGCCGCGCTCTCTGCTGGTACGGTGCACTTTCGCACACAGGGTTTCCGGTTCGAGCCCCGCTCTCACAGGTTTCTCAGTGAGTCTCAATTTAGTGAATGGCGCCCAAACCCTCCACCACTTCTCTCAGTCCCCTATTCAGGCGACTGGAGAGGTTCACCATTACAGGAAACGAGCCTGTTATAAAACATACACGCCTGTACACAAAACGCTGTATTAACGGCGATCCTAATAAACAATTAAGAGTTATTTCCTCTGTTATGACTGCAGGCAGTGTGTCCCCTACATAGGGTGTACCCCTGCATATAAGCACTGTTAATTCAGCACTGAACCACTCAAAAGTCCTGCTGTGGCTGGATTACCACCACAGACTTCCTTTACATTCTCTCAATCCCCTCGGTTCAGGCGACTGGAGATGTAAATATTGCAATCAACTAGCCTGTTGTCAAACATGCTCGCCTGCACACCAACGCTGTTTTTAACAACGACCTTACTAAAATACGTGCACCTTGCACATAAGCACTGTTCTCAGATTATCGCTCTTTAGCTCGCGCCGAGAACACTCTATATGTAGAGTGCGCGCCCACTACAAGTGTGCGCCGCTACACATAAGTGCTGTCCGCACAGTGTCACAAACCAACCGGCGGACATCTGAACAGGGCCCTTATCAAACAGCTTTCAGAATTTTGACAAAACTGAACACAGAAAGCAGCCCTGACAGGTTGATCAGGAATAGGGTTGGGTATCGTTTGGGTTTTTTTCGATTCCGGTGCCAAACCGATACTTTTAAAACGGTTCCGGTGCCTAAACGGTGCCTGAACCGATACTTTTTTTTTATTTTTAAATGGCCACAAAACGAGGTGGATAACATTAAATGGCTTTTTATTTATTTATTTAAATTGAACCATTTATTAAAAGTTTAATGTATACTTAAATGTATGAATATAAATAAATACGAAACACAATTGACTTATTTACAAATTATAATTGACTTATTTACAAATTCACAGTAAAACCTAATAGCCACCTAACCCAACTACAACAAGCCTAATATAACTCTAAATAACAGTTACAGTAATAACAGCAGTTAGCCTAGTCTGTATTCTCGGTATGCTACTAACCAGCTTCAAGCTTCAGCTTTATTTTGAAATATGATCATTTTCTCTGGCTAAATATTTTAGAACGCATCGCCTTAATGTTTCCATGACGACGCGTCATGTTTCTCACATGACACAGCAGCCGCAATAGCGCTGACAGCTCAGCTGTATCGGGTTTATTTCGTTTTTTCTTTTTATTCAAAATATTCACAAACTTCTTAACTGTGTCACGAACTATCTGATGTTCAAATGTGTGAGTCAATGTGTGTTAGTTGATCTATAAAGCGCAATGGGCGGCGCCATGTTAGTTTGCGCCTCAGAATCGGATCTGTCGGATTTACAACACTTGAGTTCATTCTCGTCTTACAAAATACATGAAAGTAAGTGACCAGTGAACTGGAAGAAGAATAGAGTAAACGATATAGCTACTATTTAATGTGCATGTATCTGATGTGAATAAAACATGTAACGTTAGTCAAATTATAACCGCCTGAAAGGATTGTCATTGCCGCTTTCATAGACATCAGTGTGTGTTTTTTGCTAGTAGCCTAACGTTACTTATGAGCATTTAAATGTCTGAAACCTGGAATAAACATGATGTCGTTGAAAACACTGAATAGTTGTCATGAGTTGTGATGTGACCAGCGCTGAGCGTGTCTCTGGCTCGGTGCCAGCCAAAGCACCCGAAAGCACGTTTGAATTTTGGCACCGAAATGAGGAACCGAAATCTGCGTTCTGATTCGGTCCGGTACATACCGGTTATATAAGTACCGGTGCCATATTGGAACCGGATTTCGGTACCCAACCCTAATCAGGAAGAGAGGAGGGTTGAGACCCGCCCAGGCCGGTCCGCCTCCCAAAAGACTCAGAGTTCTCTCCCCACAGCCCGTTTTTGTTCTGGTCAGGGAGAAAAATACTGTTCTGAATGTTTTTTATGCAATGAATGTAAGCTACGAGTCCGCTTTAATGCGTGCTCCGCTGCATTCTACCGCCATAAAGGCGAGTTCAATTAATAAAAAAAAAACATGTTCAACAAATGAGTCTTTTTTCTCTTCTGCACCACACGGAAGTCGGCGCCCTGCACAGCGCGCCACCTTTTGACTCTATAAAACCCCTGTGCGATCAGGCAGAGGCTTGGAAAGCCATCCCCGGTGTGTCACAGTGGGTTATAAAAACAATTCAACAAGGATACTCGCTCGCTCGCATAACGCACACTTCGGTGAAGAGCAACGTGACTCCTGTCCTCAAAACCGAAGTAGAGAGCCTATTGATATAAAAATAAAATAAAAGCGATAGAGGCAGTGCCTCCAGCTCAGAGCGAGTCAGGGTTTTTACCGCCGCTACTTCCTTGTACCCAAAAAAGATGGAGGCCTCAGGCCCATCTTAGATCTCAGACACCTGAACAAGGCTCTATCAAACGGCCTTTCAGAATGCTGACATTAAAACAGATCATCGCGCAAATCTGCCCGATGGACTGGTTTTTCTCAGTGGATCTGAAAGATGCTTACTTTCATATCCAAATTATCCCACGTCACAGACCGTTTTTGAGATTCGCGTTCCACGGGAAGGCTTATCAGTACACAGTCCTGCCATTGTGCCTGTCCCTGGCCCCCTGCACTTTCACGAAGTGCATGGATGCAGCTCTCTCCCCTTTAAAGGTCCCATGGCATGTAATTTTCATTTTATGAGGTTTTTCAACATTAATATGAGTTCCCCTAGCCTGAATATTGTCCCCAAGTGGATAGAAATGTTGATTGGTGTAAAACCAAGTTCTGGCTGTCTTTCTCTGCCTTTGAGAAAATGACAGGCCAGACGAGCCAATCCTGAAGTCTCCTGGTTTGACGTCCAAGCAGGAACGGTTACCTCCCTTTCCTCCACCCAGAGAATCTGGCACGCCCATGCAAGCGCTCGAGAGATCATTACTTGTGAACGAGTGAGCGCTGGCAGTTTCTCAGTGTTTGGATGTACAGATGAAAACAGAAGTCTTTTTTCAGTTCCTTCTGATCTGTGATCAGTGATTTCTGATGTGTTGCTAATTATTTATTATTCATGCACACAATGCTACTTCTCTCTCTCCAGACAGAACGGTGTTTTCGTGTTTTCTATCTTGTGAGTCAGTGTTTTTGTACGTCCTCGTCGCGTCTATCGGTTCTAAAATGTGCATACAGTCATGAGTTTCTGCTCAACATCGGCAGACACACATCTCTTTAGAGATAAACCTCACACACGCCGAAGCTCGGGCTGCACTGGCCGGTGGCCTTCAACATCCCCGACCCCCAGTACTGCATCTGGCCCACAGCGTAGGCACCAAACGCGGCGTGAGATTAAGCAGAAGGGGGGTAAGCATGAGCATATCCGGGCTAGCCAGCCTAGCCCCACAATAAACTGGATTACATTCGATTACTGCTGTTGTGTCTTTGTTTGCGCTGTGTACTCAATGCACGTCACTGACGCTTTTATTTTATTTGAAAAATAATGCTATTATCAACACTTACTTTTAACTCGTTCATCTCGACAGCTGTAATGGTACTTTGCAAGTGTTACAAAGTTGGTAATAATGATGAAGACGGACTCGGTGTGACTGGGACTCGTGTTTATTCAGAACTCTCAAATACAAACACAATAAACTCGCGCTGACAGCGCTCTCATAACTCAGTAGTTACTATAAATAACTTTGTTAGCAATCGCTGAGCTCCGTCTCTGGTACATTAGTGCTGTCCGGTTCGCGAACGATCTTTCTTTTGAACCAGTTATTTTTAGTGAACCGAATCAGTTCACCAAATCGGACTGAATCGTTCTAAACGGTTCGCGTCTCCAGTCAGCGCTGATCCATAATTTACTAAAGTTACTAACTTTCTGACATGAGTGACAGCCCCTCCGACTAGAAATAGACTAATAACCTGAAGTATATGCTGTAACTACAACAGTTCAGACATGCTGAGAACTGATGAGAAGTGAACTCAGGTCCATCCGTCTCTCTGGCAGCAGCTCGTGCCTGCTCGTGCCTCGTAGACCTTGTTAAACCACGCCCCCTCCGCTCATTTAAAATGCAAAGATGTCAGCCAATCACAACAGTGGGCGTTTTTACTGAAGTCTCACAGCAGACACGCCTCTTGAAGCAGGGCATTCAGCCACAGGGCAAACAGCAGTATAGAAAAAATGCCTTTTATTTCTAAATTATGACATTTTATGATGTAAAAGTCATACTAACAATATAAGTACACCTCAGGAAACATTATAAAATAATAGAAAAATGCCATGCCATGGGACCTTTAAGACAAGCGGGAATGCGCATTCTGAACTACCTCGACGACTGGCTCATACTGGCCCAGTCAGAGGAAGAACTACAATCTCACAAATCTGTGCTACTCAGCCATCTAGAATGCCTGGGTCTCAAAATAAATACAGCCAAGAGCTCATTGCTTCCCAGGCAGAGAACCTCCTTCCTAGGAACGATTTTAGACTCAGCCCAAATGAGTGCGTAGCTATCAGACGAACGCGCTCTGACTACACAGCAGCTTGCACGTTCATTCAAAATGGGAACCAACAGACCCCTAAAAAATTTTCAGAGAATGCTAGTGTAACACTTCAGCCCAGGAACAGTCCATCCCTCCACCAGAGGGAGCCATCACCTGAGTTCTAGTGACACTTCCTGTTTGTAGTCTCACTTTCTGTTTGTAGCTTTATAAGCCATGTGCCCACTGCAAAAAATACTTTTCTTGCTTAGTATTTTTGTCTTGTTTTCAGTCCAAATATCTAAAATATCTTACATTAAGAAGCATTTACTAGACAAGCAAAAGTTTTTGTCTTGTTTAGGGGGAAAATAACTCAAAATTAAGGGAGTTTTTGCTTAAAATAAGCAAAATAATCTGCCAATGGGGTAAGCAACATAATCTTAATTCAAACAGAAAACAAGATTATTTTGCTTACCCCATTGGCAGATTATTTTGCTTATTTTTAGCAAAAACTCCCTTAATTTTGAGTTATTTTACCTCAAAACAAGACAAAAACTTATAGGTCCCATTTCATGCTATACAGTATTTTAATAATCACCATTCGCCCACCAGCTTCATATTCTTCACTTCACCTATAGTCGGACTCGGAGCATCTGATTGGCAGAGAGAAGTTAACATTACACTAGGAACATACAAATACGTTACCGGTGCGCACCAGCTTTGAAATGGAATTCGACTCGACTTTGTATGAGGTAAATTAGTCTCAGTCAAGCGGTTGAAATTACAGGGTTCCAGCGGGGTCTTAAAATTACTTTTTTTTTTTATTTAAGGCTTTAAAATGTCTTAAAAACGGCCAGATTTTCATCCGAGGTCTTGAATTTCAATTAGGTCTAAAAAAAAAGGTTTTATCCTCGTTCATTTCCAAAAACGCTGGCCGCAGAAATGTATTAACGTTACACAGTAGCAAAAAAGTATCGAATCATAGACCACAAAGCGGAGCTCTAGAGTCTTTGCTACACTGCCCTCAGAGAGCGTTCGTTCAGTGTGTAGTAGTTCTTTCTGGGGGAAATTGGTATTGGTACACATATGCAGTGATAAAACTACAAATCCTATGATAAAGGCAATTACCTGCCCGCAAAATACGTCTACGTTTAATAACGTTGTATTTTGTTGGACGAAATGAGGCAGACAAGCATTGTTTTATATTATTCTATACAGTGATAAAGTCTGCACTCAATCACCACTGCATACCTTATTATTATGAAAATAGTGAAGGCTTGAAGAACTCAAATACACCATATCTTGATGCAGTCGTGTTTATTGTCTTGTTTATTTTATCAGTCAAAGCGTTTCTATCTTCTGTTTATCCTACATCGCTAGCTTCACATTAGGGCTAACGATTACTTTCTGAGGCAAATGTGGAGTTTCTGCTCAAGGGCGCCCTCTGGCTTCCAGTATGAATTAAATGTTTGGGTAACAAATAAGAAAAATAATACTTTTCTCTAAATAAATCTATATGACAATCCATGTTTTTCTCCATTGTACAGTTTTTTCCACACAGTGGATGCATTAGAGGCTCATATTGCATATTAAATACATAGACTTTAAAAAATTGATATCACAGATAAAAAGCACAGAATTTCTTTTATTTTTTACATTAAATTCTTAGACCTTTCTAATGATTTTTAGTCATATGCTGTCTGTATATTAACAGGTAACCCAGCAGTTTTCTGTAACATATAAATGTTATTATTATTAATATTATTATATTGTTTATTTATTCTTAAATACTTTATTTAATTTTTTTTAAATAATGAAAATGTTATTGTAATAGTAATATTTCAAATTTTGTTAAATATTTGTATTTATCGAATATAATAATTATTATTAGTCTCATTAATATATAAACATTAATATATAAAATGTTATATGCATACATTTTTCATTTGTAAAAACAAACAAACATTTTAACCAGAATAATCGCAGTTTGGAGTAGCCAGTTCAATCTCTATTAGGCTATTAATATGCTGTTTTGTCTATATCTATTCTATTTGAGGGCAAGTTTGTTTTAGCCTATTTTCTGCCAACAGAATAAAAGCCTATTAACAAAGATTGCATCATTTTATAGTTAAATGGCAATGGGATTAAAAATTACAGTTTTAATGGGTTCCAATGGCAACATTTTTGTCCAAAAGACGCTGAGAGGAAGTATTTTGTGTACCTAGTGCAAAATAGATTTTTTAAAGGAAATGGGGTGAAATAAATGAGCACTTACTGCACATTTCAATATGCAGAATGTTGTTTTCCCGTTACATTATCACATGAGCAAAACGTACATCATGTACCATGTCACCATACTGTATGTTACTATTATGGTGGGATGGACGTTGATTCATAGTGGCCAAAATGTCCCCCCCAAAATCAAAGTCGTTCCTACGCCCCTGGCCTCTATGAACACATTGCGAAGTATTGCCAGTTTATTCTGCCTTACCAAGCGTTTTCTATTGCTATTGCCATTGTCTTTGTTAATGTTTTGACCCTCTTGCCTGTTTACTGGATCTTCGCTCTGCCTATCATTTGGATTTTGTTTGCTGTCTGCCTGCCCCGTATTGTTGCTGAACCTTGCCTGGACTTTGATTACGCCTTTTGCCTGTCGTCTTGCACTGTTTGATCATTTGTTTGTTCTTTCCCAATAAATTACCTCTGCAACATGGATTCTGATCCGACTCCAGCTATGGCTTCGTTACAGCTAGGCCTAATGGCAAAAGCTTCTCCAGTACTTCCACTGGGTATGATGCACATGCGCCCCCTGCAGTACTGGCTGAAATCACGGCTTCCTTCCCAAGCGTGGCATTCAGGCCAGCTTTGGATCAAAGTGGGCCGCAGCTGTGTCAAACCCCTGGCCCCGTGATCACTTGGGAACAGTTTCCAGACGGATGGTGGTCACCACGGACGCCTCCAACTCAGGTAGGGGCGTTCTGTAAGAGGGCGAACCGGCCTTCGGCTCATGGTCGAGCATGGAGTCACGGTTGCACATAAACTGCCTAGAAATGCTGGCAGTAGTGCTAGCCCTCTAGACTTTTTTACCACGTCTCTCAGGTCACTATGTTCTAGTCCGCACGGACAACACGACAGTGGTCTCCTACATAAACCGCCAAGGCGGGCTCAGGTCGAGATGGCTCAACCAACAGGTCAGACATCTCCTCCTATGGGCAAAAGGCAAATTACATTCACTGAAAGCAGTGCATGTGCCAGGCAGACCAGGGAGCAGACATGTATCTTGAGCACCATCAGTGAAGCTAAAGCTCCATCTACTAGACGTCTCTATGCCTTTAAATGGTCATTGTTCTCTGACTGGTGTTCAGTCAGGAACTATAACCCAGTGTCATGCGAGATATCACAGATTCTCGTTTTTCTACAAGAGATGTTGGATGCAGGACACACTCCATCCACACTCAAAGTCTACACCGCAGCTATCGCCGCATCTCATACGCCAATAGCTGTCCAATCAGTAGGCAGACATGACATAGTCATAAAATTCTTAAAAGGAGCCAGGAGGCTTAACCCCCCCCCGCCCTCCTACGGTGCCATCCTGGGATCTTCATTGGTCCTAAGAGCACTAAAAAGACCTCCCTTCGAACCGTTGCAGACGGCTGAATTAAAGCCGCTTTTGCTGAAAACTGCCCTGCTATTAGCACTGGCATCTGTTAAGCGTGTCGGTGACATTCAAGTGTTATCAAGCGTTATTCAATTAGTTACCGAACTAAGGGACTTCCGGTCACCAAACAAAGCCTAGCCAGATGGCTAGTGGACGCGATAGCGATGGACGCCATATATATATATATATAATAATAATATAATAATAATAAATATAATAATAATAAAATAATATATATATAAATATTATATAATATATATATATATATATATATATATATATATATATATATATATATATATATATATATATATATATATATATTATATTATATATATAATATATATATATATAATATTATTATATATATATATATATATATATATTATATAAATATATATATATTAGTTTTAGTCCACGACCACCAGTGGCACAGGACAATAAGTGAGTGGCGCAGGACAGTGTACAGGACAGTAGGCGAGTGACACGAGCTATCAGCGACAGTAGAGTAGTTTTCACTCCTACTGCCTCTCCACAGCTTTGTGGTGGCCTATCAGTGTTTAGGGCATGTTTCCGTATTGTTAAAGTTAACTAAATTAATTATATTCCTCTGAAAGTCAAGTATAAAGTGACACAGAGATATATTGCTGTTCATGACTTGCAGGCTGTTATATGCTTTACAGGATGTTATATGCCTAGCTATGCACGCATAGGTGTTATTTGACTCCAAATGTAGCAGAGTAAACAACCAGGTTGATGGCATTTTCCACAGCCTGGAAAGCTGGGTGATGGGTCCATGGGTGATGATACAATGGTGTGTAGCCTGAATGCAGCCCAATCAATCAATAAAAAAATGAGTATCCAAATCAAGTTAAATCAGAATCAACTTGGAGTTGGAGCTTATCATAGCTTTTAAAGACACATTCTACTTTGCATTTTCTGAAAAAAGAGGGTGTCTGGCAGGTATAGGCCTACTCAATGAGGAGTTGGTCAACTGGTAAATTGAGCAATGTCCAGGGATAAGAGATATGAGGCTGTGAAACATCAGTGGTGGTGGACATCTGGCATACAGCTTTATTATACTTTTAGACACTGGCTATGATCTTGTTGCCCTGTTTCTAACTCTGAACCTATCACCACCCTTACTGAAATTTTCACTTTTTCATATTAATTGAAATACTATCCTGCTTAAATACATTGGTTTTGAATATATGAATAACAGAGCCATGGCTTCTTATCAAAGCTCTAACCTGTTAAGTCCATCACAGTGTCTGTTAAATACTGCCAAGTGACAACAGGCCCCATGGACAATAAATTATTTTTGTTGATGTTTTTCACCAGTGCCACTTCAGCATCCTGAAGTTTTTAGTTTTTTTTTCTGTGACAGTATACTGTAAAATGTAGATTTTCAATGAAGACTACTAGGCACATGTAGTTTATGCACTTCAATTACAATCACAAATAATTCACAACATTTTCAAATGTATTCAAGTTTATTGTAGCCATTTCCACAGTTGATAGAAATCTCTCTTTGTGTGCTCACATGTACCACAACACACATCCAACACACAAGAAAATTCAATAGAGCATAAATGAGCCCCATATTGTCCTTTAAGTGCTGAAGTTGAAGTTGAAAAGGCACAGTCCAGAAAGCATAAAACAGTCCATGTCCAACAGTCCATGCAGAGGGCCAATTCATTCAGTAAATATTGCATTGATATAGTGTACACACTCATGATTGTAGTATATGAAGTTGCGGTGCAAAATAATACTACATTTAACAACACCTAATGTTGATAACTTAAAGGAACCATATGTAAGAAATGTATTTCAATTAATCATAAAATGGCTCTATGTCACTAGAGATTAAGAAATCATGTTCATTTCAAATACTTATATCACTGACAACAGTGACCGGCCAGGATATTGTCATTTAAAATTTAAGTTGCAGCCCTCAACTGATGTTGACATGTTGTGTTTTGGCCTGAAGCGCCACCCTCCACCTATCTACCAATCACGAAGTCAGTAGTGTTTCGGCATCCGGGTTGCCTGGGGCCTGTTTCAGAAAGGAGGTTCAACCAACTCTGAGTTTAAACCTGAACTCTGAGTTGACTTACTCTGAGATGGGAAACTCTGAGTTTTGGGTTTCAGAACAGCTGAATTGAGGTAGTTCAATCAACTCTGAGTAGACTGACTCTGAGTTAAGCTCATGCACTCCAACTATGAAAAGTCACGATCAATGGAGCTCCGAAATTACGATTCACCATGGCAACAGCACCCAACAAAAAGACGTTTGCATACTTCCGGGTCAATCTGTAAGTTTAATTCTTAATTATTTTAATTAAGTTTAATTTTCATGATATCCAAAAGGCAAAAAAAGAATGTGGCAGCAGCTAAAAATGAAAAATAAAAATATAATTCAATCAGGTAAAGCTTTAAGCATAACATGTTCATGGGTGTAGGTTTGACAAACTTTACAAACATTTGACATATTAAATATCATTCAGTGTCCAATGTGCAGCAGCTTTTCCCACATAGACCCTTTTCACAGTGATGACGTGTTTTAATGGTCATCCATATTGTAAATCCTGCAACGTTTTTTGTATTTTTTTTTTTTTAAATGTATGTACATTTAAAACACTATTACTTTGTATTATATTACTTTTGCATCAAATTACAAAAAAACAAGTTCCCGCTGCTGTGAGGGTGTTTCTAATACAGCGTCTTTTGTAATGATGGTGAAAATTAACATCTTTCTCTCTTTTCACTTCTGTAATCAAACTAACTATATTTTTTCCCTCTTTTTGAAAGTTGTTAAATCACTACTGTGGGGTTTTTCTTTTGCTATTTGAGCAAATGGGGACACAAAAAATATATATTCAATGTATTCTTTCATTCACCGCTATAAAAGTTAACCCTATGATGACTTCCGCTCTGAGAAACCCAGAAATGTGAAAAGGGTCTATACTCTTTTCACATACTGAAATGTTCTCTAATCCCACCTGTTACATTTATTAATCAGGGTAGTGACATTAAACATTTTACTTCTACTCAGGTTAGCCAAACACCAGCACCACTGACAGATGAAGAGGAGATGGAGGAAGAATATTAACATCCATCAGGAAAAATAATAAAGTATTTGTAGGAAATAAAGATGAACATTAAAAATTGAAAATAAATGTATTTAACAGCTGTGGTGGTGGTTATGGCATATATCTCATACTACCATCTGGCATTCTTCCATTCCATACAGTAATCCGTTTTCAGAAAGTGTGACGATGGGAATATGAGTGTCATCAATGCGTCCAACCGCTGGAAATCCTAAAGGAAATTCTAATTATTAGGTTACTTCTAGAGGTTTATCAAGTGAACATCAGGATCCTGTATAAAAGGACATGCCATTTTTGTCAGTTTGACAGTGTCCTTATGATGAAAATATAAGCAATGAATGAATGTACCTCCACTGCAAAGAATGCTTTTCTCACTATGTATTTTTGTCAAGTGGCAGATAATTTAATTTGTTTTAAGTAAACTTCGCTTACTTTAGATTTAGATTAAATTGATAATTTTTGTATATTTGTACTTGAAATACGACCAAAATACTCAGTAAAAAAAAGCATTTGTGCAGTTTGAATGAATGAATAAACTATTTAAACACAGCTGGCGCTTTAAAAAAGGGAGGAGACTGAAAGAAACTCTGGGTTTACCAAAGAAAACCTGCTCCTGACCAGGTTAGGTTCACAGAGTAGGTGACCCTGGCAACTGACTCTGAGTATAAGTTACCTCTCTTTCAGAAACGGGCTTGACTTACCCTGCTTTCTCGGGTTTGACATACCTCCCATTCTGAAACAGAAAACCCAGAGTTTCCCTTATTTCAGGGTTAACATACTCAGAGTTTTCACTTAACCTCCTTTCTGAAACGGGCCCCAGCTCTGCTCTAGTTACCACAGCTGCAGCTACAAACGTGTCGGATAAAAAATGCCTAATGTTAGGAAACCTAAAAGACCTCATTATGAATGTGAAATACGTCATGACAAAGTCAGAAATAAAACAAGGATTTGTATAGGAGATGCCTTTGAAAGCTCCTTGTAGCGGCCTACGTTCCTGCTGGATCCTGCAGCCTACCTGGCAACCTCGAGTCAGGGGGGAGGGGGAGGGGATACACCACTCTACTGTAAATTGAAAGTGATTGCAGTACCAGCTTTGGCCACAATCCTACATGCATGACCTTTAATTATCATAGGGTTAGTGCATATTTATGTTAGGGGTGTAACGGTACACAAAACTGACGGTTCGGTACGTGCCTCGGTTTTGAAGTCACGGTTCGGTACGAGTTCGGTACAGCAGATTTACAAAATTGCTTTTTATTAATTTTTTATATTTAACAGTGGTTTACTGGGGAAAAAAAAGTGTCTGTCCTTGAATGAATTAAATTATATCTAAAAGTTTATTGAAGATATTTCTGTAAATTATATAGGGAGCCCTTACTTGCACATTAATATTAAAGGTTAACAACAGAGCCCAAACTATGAGCCTAAATTCAGTTGCTATTTATTTTTAGGTATAATAATCAACACTCAAATAACACATTGTGTGCAAATATGTAAACTTCACATAAGGCAGTTTTTGCATTAACTCCTAAATCTAATTATAAAATAGTTTTTTTCTCCAAATCGTTGTTGAAATATAATAATTTATATACAGTGTTTGTCATTTTCATGACAGGTTTATTTAACATGCATGAAATAATCAAGACATCACTAAGAGGTTCAGTAGAATATAATGAATATAACGGCTAATATAGTGCATATATTTAGCGAAAGAGTTGATTACTCTAGTGAATATGATTCTGTGGACACTGAATGACTGCCTGAGGTAAATGTGATGCTAACGTTACATGACATTGTTTAGTTTACAGCAGTTATATTGACGTCTTTCCGCCATTGAAACACTGATTTAGCGATACACCACATAAATACATGACAGTAAGTTGTAATGTATCCTCAGCATACCTTCAGATTGTCATTCATGTTTATTCTTTAGGAAGAGATGATCGATCGCCTTCACAGATGATCGCGCGGCGCGCGGCCGCTTGAACTGTGATCAGTGACCAGTCACGCCACATAGAGCGTCAAAACGGCATTTATCATTTGAATTTCGTGATAAAATGGACTGAATACTTAATATGTTCGTGTGGGAACTCGGATTGAAGTGTGTTCCGCGCTTACAACAAGCCGACTGTTAACTGTTAAAGATTACATTCATAACCGTTCGGTACACGCGTGCACTGTACCGGAAGCCCTGTACCGAAACGGTTCAATACGAATACGTGTACCGTTACACCCCTAATTTACGTGTCTGATAGCCTGGGGGTAGGTACTATCCCTGAATCATAATGTTCCTGCTAGTGATGCCTATGTATATTTTGCCTGATGTGTGAGGAATGAACAAGCAATGTTCTGGGTAGGAGTTGTTATTATTCAGGGAGGGTGAGAGATAATGGAAAGTTGACAGATTTAAAAACAAACAAACAAAAAAAAAAAACAGAGTGGTCTCCTTCCTAATCTTCTTTTGACTCTGGACAACTAAGGTCATATTCATCATCAGTGTCCGTTCTGCATTCGGTGTCCTGTATCTGGAGGTCATCAACTATAGCACTATACATGCTCACAGCTTGTTGGCATAAACTCTCCAGTGCAGACGACCTCCGCATGAGGACACTTTTCAAACCAGCTGTAGCATCCTCTGACATGTCACCAAAATCTGTAACATACATAAACATAAGAATTACAAGTATTGTTCTAAGATTATAGCATGTAGAACCACATATGACAGAAAGATGTAACTTTTTTTTATTTCTTTTATTTGTTGCAAGAAAACGTAAACACGTAATACAATGATATTTTATTGTCATATGCATATAGTTAATAGATGTAAGAAATTCATTGAAATTGCATATGTTTGACATCCTATACTTTGCATAAATTGGGGGTATATAGTGCAGTAGGGGAGGGATCGGAGTTTGCAGAAGATGTGACTGTGTGTGAAGGGGGGGGGGGGGCTATGTTGAGGTGAGGATAGGGCAAACAAAGTGTGAGGGTGGAGCAGAGTGGTATGACTAATATAGAAAAAAACAAAACTTGTGCCTCTTTTCCACTGACTGGTACCAGCTCCACTTGACTCTGCAAGCACTTTTGGTTCCACCTCTGTTGAAGTTCCAAAAATGATGTGTAAATATTGGAGATAGCAGCAGCAGCTCAGTGTTAGTACATGTACATGTTAGTAGATGGCCTGTGTGACCATACAACCAGTTATATGAAATGGTACTTTTATGCAGTGGAAAATTAAACGTTTGAAACCAAACCGAGTCATGTGAGGGGAGTTGAACTGGTACCAGTCAGTAGAAAAGGGACTACATATATTTTGGTGAGAATTTTTTTTTTTTTTCCAAATTTGACTTACAGCCCATTCTGATGTTTTCTTTCAGCTTCTCCACTCCCTTTATCTCCTTTCGGAGAGACGTGATGTGCTGAGACATCTCCTTCACCAGGATGC